>NC_141701.1:103755584-104271196 GCF_971803275.1 Cyanistes caeruleus
ATAAACTAGGCACATATGTTTTATCATCTAAAATCTGACAAGTGCTTAAAGTCATGAAAATCACTGCATTGTATGCCATTTACATGAAAATACACTACAAAATAAAGAAGTGCTTATTCATTATATGATACAAAACAGTATACTTAGTATACACTAGTGCAATAAATGTGTGTACCAAATATGTCCTCTTACAAAGCTGATTATATGCTTTTAGATAGCCCTCAAATACCTTATGTCTGGTACTGCAATATGTTTAGTACATCTTAAGAAAACCTATGTCTAATCTTCCCTTTAAGGCCATTTGTAGTTTTAGGCAGATAATTTTGTCCTTATCCTAATTACCTTGTTCAACTGGGATGAAGGCAGTCCCTTACCTACAAAATAACAGGGTAACATAGCACAGACTGCCAACAAGGTGAGGAAACACCAGAGGAAGCTGCTGAATTACAAACCCTGGAGAGAACACGCAACGCGATGTGCGCACTGTGATTCTGTTCGCCACCTCCTCAGCAGCCTAATCTGGTTACCAACGGATAATGGCAGAAATGCATTATCCTCTCCAAGGAACAAGGAAACCAGAGCGAGGAACCTGGCTGGTTTTCCTCAGCAGCCTCCACAACTTGCAGAACAAGCACAGACCTCCACTCACAAGTGTGTGACGTGCCTTTAAGATTGAGGCAGCGCATGCTTTCCCACTGGCATGCATTCAGTACAGTAGAAGTTACGGTCCATTTGCTTGCTGGGCCACAAGCACAGGATTATTTTTTTTCCCCCCCTCTACCTTCTTCCAACAATAGCTTGGAAAGCTTGAGACAGTTAACATGGGGGCAAACAGAAAATCTGGTTCTTCCCTTTAATCTTCACTTGAGAAATCAGATTAAGATTCAACTGCTAAGCATCACATTTTATTTACATTTCTTCTTAAGAAAACTGGGGGGAAAAAATCCAAAAGGTTTCAATAAGCCAACGCCTTGTATTCAAGATAAAATTGATATTACTACTTCTAAATAGCATTTCCAAGCATACTCTGCAATTGTGTAACACATCTAGGCTGATTAAGTGAGCAAACCAAGTAAGACGAGTAAAGGTATCTGGTCTCTGGAGTATCTGCACAATGCCTTCAGCCTTGTCTCACAAATATTAAGTTAAATATACATACTGGCCACAACAAAGTGACATTTTGCCAAGAAAAGACATTTCTCAAAGGCTGCAAAATCACTAACCTTAAAACATTTTCTTCTATATCAAACTTATTAGGATATACAGAATATTTACAAAACAAAAGACTGCAGCCAAACCATCATTAAATTTAGGAATAAAGATGATGAAGTTTTCTTAATAGTAACTAAGGTTTTGTTTTCCCTTGCAGTTTCATAACACAACATCAGAAGACTGAAATCCTTGTAAATGTGGTAAGCAGTAGTTTTAAGAGAGACCAACAGCTACATAATCATCCTACACACTGTTAATTGTATCTGGCATTATTGCTCAAAGCTCCTACACAGAATGTCAGCTGACTGCCTGAACAGTACTTTGTTCTTAGTGCCTTTGTTAATGACGAATTAAATTATACAGAAGAGAGCTCTGCAACCACCCTCACTTTATAAACCTCGACCATTACAGAACGACAAAAATCCTACAGCTTTGGCTAGAGAATGCAGCTATTTCTTAACATGCTACAACTTGTATTCGTAATCTGCAAGTTACCACAATTCATGCCGTGAAAAGCTATGTTGCTTCACAGGAAGGAAACAAAGATGAAGAAAAACATTTCCCCCCCAAAAAAATCTCAGCAGGAGTGAGCTTGGCACCTTATTCAGTTCTACAAAGACCATGACTTCCCTTGCACGTTGCAAATGACAAAAATACAAACATTAGAAAACTGCCCAAATCGTTTTTTTTAAGACTGTACAGTCCAAACATAATTTCACTGCTCTGGACACACTCATTATCTCTTTCAGTCTCTAACATATGAAAGAACTAAGTGAAAAACACACATTTCAGGTCGCCTCAGTAAAAGGTCTCCCTGAGGACTCTTACAACTACTGTTTCAGCAAATTCAGATAAAATATTTCATCTTCATCTGTTACCTTTATAAACCATCTTCTTTATGTAAATCTGTATATACAGTCACTTGCAAAAGCACAGCTATCCCACCTCATCCCTAAACTTGCTGCAAGTCCAATGAATACATCTCAAGTCTCTCTAAAAATAATAATACGTATACAGAAAGTCATCAAGGTATTAAGCTCAGAGAACCTGGCTGACACGCAAACCCAAGAGGTGTCATAAAGATAAAACATATGTCTAGGTTTTAACGAAAACACAACCAGATAGTCTGTATTGCTTTACTGACCTACTTTCCACTGGTTTGTGTAACAATACACTGTGCAGTGAAGGAAACGTAGTAACATCCCATGTCTTTATTAAATATACATCCCCAGCTCTAACAGCAAGGCTCTTCTTTTATGGCTATACTGAGTAAGTACGAATTTCTTCACATAACAGGGCAGCTTAACATGGGTTTGTTTACAAAGCAGTATAGTAAATTCTGCCTTATCTTGCAGAGGTGGCCAACACAAGTAACACCGAGGCGAGAGGGGTAAACACAACGCCAACATAAAAATGCACAGCGGATTCTGCCAGAGTAAGTAGTAAATAACTGAGATCACGGTGCATCCCCGAAACGCAGGCACGGTTAAAATTCCAAGAAGGGCCGGAGGTGCCACGCTCGGTGCCCCGGCCCCCTCCGGCTGCAGCACGCAGCGGCATCCAGCGCCCAGCGCCCGGCTCGGGCGGAAGCCAAGCCCGTCAGCCCAAGATGCCAACCCGCCATACCAAGCTCCTCGCCCCTCCCGGGCCGCCGAGAGCCCCCCGCAGCCCTGCGCCGGCCCCCACGGGCACGGCGCTCCCACTCACCGTCCCCCACAGCCATCATGCCCGGCGCTGCGGCGGGAGGGCGGGCGCGGCGGGTCCCGGCCGGATCCCCGCCGGATTCCTGCCGGCTCCCTGCCGCTACAGCCGCCGCTTCGCTTCAAAATAGCAGTCCCGCCTTGCGAGGGAGCTCCGCGCCGGCCCGGCCCGGCCCCCCGGGCGCTCCGCCCCCGCCGCCATGGGCCCGCCGGGGCCCGCCGGGTCCCCCCGCCGCCCGGCACTTCCCACAGCCCGGGGCAAGCTGGGCCCCCACCTCCGGCACGGAAAAGGCAGCGAGAGGGGTAGCGGCCGCCTCGGTGAAGGACGAGCACGCCACAGCACAGAGATGGACCAAAACGTAACATAACACGAAATAAACCGAAACAATAAAGCCACAGGAAGTAGGCAAGGGCTCCGCTGAAGAAAGCTGCTGCCTGTAGCGTTTTGGGAAGGCTTCTTCGGAACCCCCTCCGCAACTTTAAAAGAGTAATGCTTCCAAAGCATGCGTGCAGTACATGCTGGGGAGCATCACTGACAGCCTGCCCAGGGCCCGAGACCCTGATCAGAGTTTGTACCCCAGTCTACGTGTTAGGTGACATGCTGAGGGTAGAGACTGCAATCCAACAGTGATAAAAAGAGTAGCATGTAAGTAGTACCAATTTACTTAGTCTTGCTAATAGAAAAATTCAAAACTCAGGCAGACTGTAGCATATGCTGTTGCACAGAAGATGAGAACCACGCACTTGAAAGGAGCGGGACACAGTCCCCTGTAATAATAATCCAAGAACGCAGTCAAATCCCTTAAAACCGGTGGAAGCATCAGCCTGATGAGGCCCTTTTCTTCCAAATGGGCTTAAACTGATCAGTACACTTAATTTCCTGTTTTTCCTAAATAAAATAGTAAATTTTCCTATTTAAAATGATGAGCCATCGGGAAGAGCAGCCGAAATTGAAAATGATGTGGCTACGTTTTGACCACTTGCACTAAGCAAGCCAAAGGAATACGTGCAGCTCAAAACCTCTATAAAATAATCATGGCAGCTATCACCAGTATTCCCAAATGATATATATTCATGTTGTGCCGCACTGGTGAGCTCTATTAAGAGTATGTCGTCACTGTCTCCATAGTAACTATATTTCCAAATAGAAAACAGCAAAGGGAAATAAAAAACAATAGTGTAATGTGGAAAAACAGATACACACTAGTGCTTATGGATTTTTATTTGCCCACTTTTTTTCCCAGGAGAATGTGTATTTCAGCTGCATCTTTATCACCCATAACACAGCTGTCTTACACCATGATACTAACATCACACATATCCTACCTGTCAAATTCTGTGTTTGTGAGGCCAGTCCTTTGAGCCATTAAACATTAAAATGGAAAAAGTGCATGGGTTAAATAGAGATATACGATTTATCTTCAGCTCAATCATTCTGCTGAGTGCAGCAGGGAGCTCAGTATTAATAGTTTCCCTACTTTTATTCTAATTCCCTGTCTCAATAATGACACTACTATTCGATACAGGAGTCTGCTTGAATTCTCTTAGAGAAAACAGTATTTACAAATCTCAGGCAGCAGAAACAAGTGCTTTTGTAGTGCTGAGATTGGCTGCCAGTTCTGTTTCCATAGAAATGAACATTCACTTGCTGAAAAATGGGGGGGGGGTGTGCTTTAAAGAATCTCCTCCAGTTTGGAAGGCTACATACAGTTCTGGTGGAGTGAAAGGGTGAAACTAGCAGCACGCATAAGATATTGCTTAACAGGCAAACATCCTGATATGATTCTTTTAATATGCATCACTATGAATGTAAACAAATCCCAAGGTTTTCACAGCAGCTCAGTCATTCACGTAATTCACATTAAAAAAATGATCTCTGACTTTACTATACATGTCTGAGAGTAAAAAATAAAAAAAATCAAATGTCAGCTGGAGAGGCAAGCTAGCAGTGGGATATTATTTAAGGCTATAAGCCCCTCTCATCAAGCAAAAGCACTAAGATTCCTGCCCAGTTCCCTTGTAGGACATGGGGTCTCCTCATATGTTGGCTTTTGATACTCCTCATTACATCCTACCCCAATCATTCCACCCATAAGTGTTTGAATGTGCTTTCCATCTCATCTACCCTCCAAGAGGATCTGTCAGTCCCTAATGGTAACTTGTTCTCCTCCTCCTCCTGTATCATTCCATCGCAGATCAGATTCAATAAAAAGGTAACACAAAAAAAAAGGGACTGTTCTCACTAGATCCCCTCTAGCACACTCAGAAGTGTAAAATATTAAATCTACCAGGTCTGCTAAGGTGGCAGGAAGGACAAATCTTCCTGTCCTACCTGTATTTCTCCCTCACACCTAAGCATATGAACACAATGTCTTTTAAAACTCTCAGGTGTTAAATCATGTCAGTACCAACATATTTTTTTTAAAATATGTATTCATTTTGACTATCAATATAGTATGGAAAACATTTTTGTACTCAGGTTGTTTAAAGCTGCAAGCTTTGACTCTTTATTCCTTTTTTTCTTCCTAAGTACATGCTGGATAAAAAGGCTGAACAACTGACGTTAGTATTGTTTGATGAGAGAATCCTAAGTCACATCTCTGGATTCTCAGAAACTAGGTCAACACACCAAATATTCACTACCACAGCAGTGTCACTCGGGACTATGAAGAAGATGACATCTTCCAAGGTTGTATTAACAAGTTCCTCCCTATCCATCACACACCAAACAGGACCCCCCCACCAGTAGAGTCACCCTACTTCAGACAGTAACTCACAGGGCCAAAAGCCATTCCTTTTGTTGTTAAGAAAACTATGGATTTTGAAAACTCCACTACAGAGTTTAATTATATTAAAACCAGTTGAAGTGTTTTTGTGCTTTCCACCCTGCCTCTGCCTCCCCCCTACTTTGCAAATACAACCCTATTTCCCCCCCACCATCCCAAACCCTACTACAAAATATCCAAAGCACACAAAAAAAAAAGATCCTCAGCACTGTAGCAGATGTATTTAGCCACTAAAATTTGGCTTTTATCCAGAGATGTTTGATAAAGCTCCTGAAAGAAAAGTTGGAACCAAGGCTATAGGAATTCAACAGTAACTTTAAATCTACACCTGCAAGCAGTAAATACAAATTGTCCTTCAGAGAATAATGAAGCACAAAGCCAAGATAAAACACTAACAATGGAATAACATTGAAAAACTGCCTAGATGGAAGCAACAGATGAACTAGGTTTAGGCAAAAATGCTGAAACCAACGTATTAAGAGGGATTCTGTCATTCATGGTACCAAAACAGAACTACAGTATCTTTTGCACAGAAATTGCCAACTACAAGACAAAATACATAGTTTATACTGTCATAGATCAGCATTAATATTTGTGTTTCGCACATGACATACAAATCACTTCAAAATAAGCTTTGCTAACTCTCTTAAATGGAGACAAAAAGGACCAAAGTGCTATGTTAACTAGTGGTATATATATGTTAACTAGTGGGGTGTGTATATATATATATATTTTCATATATTTAAGTTATTTCCATGCCTATTTTCCCTGGTGTGACTTTCTCCACTCTCCTGAGAACTACCAACAGAAAAAATACACATATAAAATGCATCTCTGAATCTCTCAAACCTATGAAACCTATGCAGCTGTATTAATGTTAAATGCAAAAGTTAATGGTTTACCCTTTCATAATGAGCAAATTTACAATCTAACAGAACATAAACATTTACATTTTTATGTAGAGCATTTTTCCCCAGATTAGAATGCTTTGGTTTTTTTTAAAAAACACAAATTTTTACAAATCAATTTTTAAGTGTTCAAGAATAGCAATGTTTTATTTCAAAGCAAAATGCAGCACAGAAACTCATACGTCAAAGAAAAGGTTACAAAAACACTTTCCTTTGAACCTGCAGTCACTTCTGTTTTCACACAAGAAGTGTGACAAATATGTAAAACAAAAAAGGTATATTTGAATATATTAAGGAATTATATACATTCATCAGGTATTTCTACTCTTGAACAGTTACACTTTTTAGATGTAGCAGACCATAATTAACATAGTTACTTTGAAAGACAAATTAGCATGAGAAAACTCTTCCCAATAAACAAGATCTATTGATTCCTTGCAGAAGACAATGAGGCTTCCAAAACTGACTATGCTAAAGCCACTGCCACAGCACCTCCTTTGTTTTGCTGTTATGTAACATTTTTTTTTTCATAATTTACAGTTTTAAATTAAATTTTCATAGTAAAAATACTGTAGCAAAAAAGCAGCAGGAAGCAATAAGGACTATGTGTAACAGGTTATCTTTTCTTCAAATACACTAAAATAAGGAGCTCAAGCTCAATGAAGTCTTAACTTCAACAATTAAACTGTCTTTGAATGCTGCAGTCTCCCAGTTCTATAATTTAAAGCTCCATGTATTACAATCATGATGCATCATTTTAACAGATATCCAACACACCCATCACTGAAGTACATTTTTCTCTTAGAAACATACTAAGGATAAAGGTTCATCTGATCTTTTTTTCCCATACATGAACACTTTTTAGCATTCTTCTATCCTCTTCTGAGCACATCTGTAACTCATTAAATATTCACAGCTTGTTTCTGTGCAGTTTCAACACCTTTTCCAATTGTATTCTGACCACAATCCAGAAAATACTTCCAGTAAAGTGTACAAGCTTGTTTCACCAAGTGTCTCATTTTCTTAGATTTACATGTTTCCACACATCCATCTCACATTGATAACGCTAGCATTTAAATATTTATCTTGCATTAATCTAAAGCTGATTAGAAATATATGATCTTTCATACTTACCACTGACGTTACTTAAAATCATATTGTCAGAGTTTCTTATTTCATCAAATTTTGCAAAGATTGTTTGCAACCTATAAAGAACAAAAACAACAAAGGATTTTATGTCTCTGAAATCCCACTAGCTACTGGTAAAAACAGAAATCACTTTATTAGCATATATAAAGCAGCAATGCAGAATAGACAAGGGATAAAGTGTATGAAGAAACAATTCCTAAAGGATTCCTCTTTAGCTGAGCATCTTCACAGAAATGCATAGAAAACCAAGTAAACTTAGCAAAGAACAAAAATTGAGTACTGTTATTAGCATGATTAAAAATAACCTTCTAAAGTTCAGGTTCAGTAATAGCACATATTGGTTATATATAGTATATACATGTATTTATTCACACTGAACAACAGGTTACAATTTAAACTATGAACTATTCACTCAGAAGAAAAAAAAAAAAATTGCTATTTAATTTGTTCTAAGACTATTACTCATTTTCTTAAGGGTTTTTGTTCCACAAAATTTCCTCAGTTTGGTTATGAAACGACATCTGTGGCAGTTAGCACTTCACAGCAAAAAATAATCCCCAAACAACAAAACTTTCTCCTAAACTTAAGATACACTAAACACTTAAATGTGTCCAACCCGCACACCACTGATTTCAACTGTCACAATAGAGAATAAGCTGCAAAAGCTTTGCTACATGTAAACAGCAAACAGACAAACAAAACTCCAAATAAACCAAACAACTCCACAATCCTAGATTTGCAACCTAGTCTCAAGGCAAAAAATGGTGTTCAGTCAAGAAAGTTGGCAAAACACTTCAACAGCCCTTTCTCATCACTTCTGCTGAAAACCCAATAAAAGCAGTGCAAGTATCTCCCAGAGAAATGTGACCCAATCCATTGCATTAGCAATAAAAAATAGATTTGTACTGACATAATACACTGTTCAGCTGCAAACAATTGAGAACAATTTATTGTATTTCTCCAAAGACTTTGCATTTAGACTACTTGGAATATGGTAATATTTAACATGCACATGGGATTTTTAGCTCCAGTTCTATCAGGACTGAATCCTGATTTTAAATGAACCAAGTTATGAACTACAGATGACCAAAACTGTACCTGTCTCTGAACAGGTACAGTTCAGCTACATCAGAAGAACTAGAGACTATACCATCCAACTCAGAATTTCATAAAAATTTGCACTGAAAGGCTGTTTTTGCAAGTTACAATCCAAACTATTCTGTGACGAACTCAGAAAAATGGGTAAGAATTACAGCCAGGTATGAAAAGTCTCACAAGGAGAAAAGTCAAGGATGCACAAAGATTTCACTTTAACATTTCATTATGCACACACCACTTTTATGCAATGATCCATGTAGAGAGGCAGTGCACTTTCATTGCATAGTCTGTGTTCCCTGAGACTTGCATATCCCTTTCACTTGCTGGGACCTCATTTATCGAATAATGAAGAATGTGATAAAATAATGAAATGCAGACAGACAACAGTATAGAAAATTTGAGCCTTCCCCCCCACCTCTGCAACAATTTAGGACTCCCATGATGCATTATTTTTACTTTCCAAATACTTCAAAGCAATCTGTTACAGAGCAAATTTGTCCCAGACTTAGTAGGCCCACAACAAGTACAGATCTCCACAAAAAGGCCTAACCTACTGCAAGCATCTAAAACAGCACAACCAAAAATCTCCTTAATAATTTAATAATAATTAAATTATTGACTTAATAATTTAAGTCAATAACCCCTAACACAAACCAGCAGTTACTCTACCATCTCAACTTATCTCAAAACTACATGTAGCTCAGTAGTAGTTTGGCTAATCTCTCCCTAGCATACTTGCCAGCTTGTCTCTGGAACCTATTATCCTTTCTCTCTTTCGCACTACCATTGCATTTCCAACCACTGCTGCCACAACAAAATGTCTGAAATGGCAGCAATTGACAAATGTCACTGTTTTATTATTAAACCTCAAGTCTTTTAATGAAAAGATCAATTTTGCAAACCAAAGGCGAATATATAGCGAAATGGGGTTTTCTGCACTTCAACTTGAAAAAGTAAAACTTCTGAAATTAAATGCTATTTGAGTACAAGAATTTACTAATGACACATGAAATCCCATTAACATGCTATGTGCTTTCAACCGTACGAAGTGAGAAGTTCACATGAGAATCAATATGTATAATAATGCATTAGGCCATCTTGCTTTCATAACAAGAAGTTAATGCGTTTGTGTTTATCATGGATTGTGAGTTCCCCTCAACAGTGCTGGATTCCATAGCAAACACTGCATTAACAGCTCACCTAGTTAATGAGGAAGACTTAACACTACATCTGAAAGACTAAAACTGTCCTCCCAAGAGAAACTGAACACAATTAGAGAGATTAACAGATTTGCCTTAAAATGTCACTTTAATTTTTATATCCTGTAAAGCTGATGTTATCCATCTGGCACAAATATTTTAGATAAGATTTTTTTTTAGATAAGATTTTTTTCAAAAGACAAAAAAATATTTCCTGCTCTTTTGAACTTTGTTTTCAAAAATGCTTCCCTGAGTGTTTTAAACAGAAGCTAGAAGCAAAATGCTTCCTTATAAATATGTTATAGTAATATACATGTTGCCTCTCACTCTGGACAAAACATTTGATAAAGTATTAACTATAAACAATAAGAAAAATGTGCTTGTCAGCACAGGATGCTATGTTGTCAGTGGTGCAGGCTGGAGAACAACACACAGTACTGCCACTCCTTCAACTTTCAAAGCATGTCTTTACGACCAGAGTGTTTGTCATAACTGCAACAACAACAGAAGAGTCCATTATAACACAGCTGTCAACATGGTAAAGCACTACTGTAGAACCAACCCTCTCTTTAGAAGAGCTTACAGGATCTGTAACTACTACTTTGCAAAGTCTCTCACAACAAGTTTCTCCCTCCCTCTCCTCCCACCCTGCTCTTCTTACTACATTCTTCTCTTCTCATAATTCTTCACACGGTCACAGGCAGCAAGGCAGTATGGGCTAGAGTCTCTAAAATTATTGCAACCACAGTCAATTTAAGAATGTTTACAGGAGGTTCAGCTCCTGGCAAAAGAGAGCCTGCCAAGAAGAATCCAAGAAATTCTACAGGGCTGGATGAAGACCAGTTTTACAGGAAATAAAGAATGTTCTTTGAGAAGAGATGCATTATTACTCCTCCATCTCATATCTGCAAGCCCAACTCTGGATGTGGCAATCATAACCAATCACTGAAGTCACCACATGACGCTGGTAGACAGAAATACTATCTTCTTTTCCCAAAAAGGCATGTACAGGTCTTCCACAATTTCTCGTATAGACAGGAAAATCCCCATTGACAAAAACCACATTTGAGACAGCAGGTACTTCTGGATGGCCTGTCAGTGAGTGAATGAATGCATGAAGTTATAGCACTTTAAAGGGGGCTCCTGGCAATATGCCAAACCCTCTCATCCAGCAGGTGACAGGTCTCTATCAAAATATTACCATACTGTGGTGAGGATGGGCAGTGAGGGGAATATATACATACCTTGCTAGGACACAGCATGAGCTGACATGCACACACACGGAAACATGGATGCTCCCATAGAATGTGCACACCACCTCACACTGAAAAGCTGTTATTCATTACCATGCTTGATGAACTTCAACTGTTCATATGACAGGCAGAGGGGTATACCTAAAAGTGTGGACCTTGTGGTGAAGAGGCAAAAAAGCTCCACTCCCCTATCAACAGGAGAAGGATAAAGAAGAAGAATGGGTAGTAACTAGTCTGATTTTATGTCCAAACTGAGTCTAAAGCAGGAAATAGCCCATATGAAACTTTGCAGTTGTTTCTCCGTATTTTTCCCTTCCAAGAAAAAAAACCAACAAAACAAATCTTGAAGACATGTGTCCACATCTGGACACACAGATGGACCTCATCTTCCACTTGAACTAGACAGATAAGAAGAATGTGCATACCACATAGAATGTGGTATTCAGAAATGCATACTTCAATATGCTTCAACATTTTAGGAAATGAAGTTGTGGCCCTAGACATAAGAACTAAACAAATGACTGTTTTTTTACATTTCTGTTTCTCAAGCAACAGTGGGGAAATTTGTCAGATGAATTCCTCAAAGACAAAAGCTTTTAACACTCAGACTAAATAACTGCTATCCAGAGCCACATATACTATTTCCATTCAGGGAAGATCAGCCACACAGATTCCATACCGAAAAACATTCGGTTTGGCCCATAGAGAACAAAACCTCTTCAGTATTTTTGGCTCACTGAACAATAAATGTAACATCCACTTTCAGTATTCACAAATACATTAACACTACTACTTTCAGGCCTGACACCAAAAACTGTCAAACTCTCTGGCAGCAATTATAACAAAAGGGAAAACATCCAAATTTCCAAACACTGACTTCATGATTCTGATTGTTCTGGAAAAGGAACGTGCTTCAAGCAAAAAGCCTAATAATATTCTGAGATTTCTAAGTTAAAAAATAACAAATAGAGGAACTCACTAATTTTATTTATAAACAAACTCACCAACTAATCTCAGTAAAGAAGAGAAATACACTGAAGAAAAATAAATAGCAAATAAGTAGACTTGAACTACTTAAGTAAGATCCCATATTTTATTCATTACTTAGATTCTGACAGGTCCAGTAAAGCCCTGTAGAAAATCCACTATTTTCCACAAAGGCAAACCCTACCAGGTTCATATTACAAAACCTTTTAAGCCTACTATTATTAAACTACTGACTGTATTTGGCTTTACACAGACACAACATGTATATACCATTTGCATATTTAAGGAAGTTGAACAATTTCTCAAAACAATGCTTGATTAACTTTCCTGCCTTCCCTTCAGCAGACAGGAGCTCTTATTTTTAGTGCTCTAGGATGGAGTGCATTCAAGCAGCAACACACAGCTCTGTAATGTGTAATTTGCTTTGCAAACTAAACAAGCCTACATTCTATTGATTCATGTGTACACCAAACACTAAAGTAATAGATTTTTCTGCTAATAATTATGTTTACATGTAATTTTTAACGCATTGACTTACAGTAAAGGAGCTGCAATGCAGTTCTTTAAGGCTGAACTCAACAACTGAAAGCAGTCGTGTCTGAACTACAGATTATCTGTAATACTTAAAACCCTTAAAACCTACCCAGACACACACACACAAACACAGATTCCTCTCAAAATAATGATGATACTCTACATCAAAGGTTTTTTCCCACATATCACAGCTCCTGCATAACTAACCTGAAAATTTTACTGCATATAAGCAAAGGGAAAACCTCTGACAAGCATGGGGGAAGAAATGCCTTAAATTAGGTCTGCCTCTGAATGAACAACAGTCTGAGCTACCACAAAGCTGATCTGTCTTTCCTGAGCTTTGTCAAACACCTTCTTAGTTGTGTGAAGGAATAAGAAGGGACTACAGGAACTCTGCTTTCTGTCAGAGATGGATGGGACAGAGAGTCTCATGGCCACCTCAAACAAATCATAACTCCCCCCTTTATCCCAACCTGAAACCTACTGCAGAAGACGCAGCACTGACACTCGGCTCATGTACCATTCAACACTAGTCCTGACTGTCAGGTGCAAAGCTGTTTGAGATTTAGTGGCAACAACCCATTTAACATGCACCAAGTAGAGTCCTTCTTCTTTATGTAAATGCAAATTATACAACTATGCTTGCTTTCAGATCCGGGGGAATTTTGTATTCAGCTGATTCAGACAGTAGAAACAACAACTTGGCACCTACTGCAACTAAATTAGAAGCTGTTGATTGTCCTGAGGATACAAAGTACCTATGGTGTTTAATCCTACTTGGATCCCAAGATGTACTCAGCTTGTATCACATGGAATTGTAAATGGTGAGTACTGAACTTAAAACTTACAGTCAGACACAACATTCATTGCAAAAAAGCTGTGTTATTGCACTCTTTTATCCTCTGTTCCAAAAGATGTCCAAGGCTCTATCTTAATGCAAGGAAGATCTTAGAAATGTTCCATTTACTTGCTAGGAAACTTAATTTTTTGAATTGTAGTAATAATATGGCCCAAGCTTCTGTGGTAACCATATAATCCATTACTTGTCTAAAAACAAGACTATCATCAAGAGAATGTGTACAACTTGTCATTCTCATAGGCAGGGTAAACTTGTGTCTCAACAGGCTGAGCTTTACCTGGAACGTGAAACAATAAATTTAACACCCTTCTCCCATGGTGCTTTGACAGAACTGTAGAATGGTTTTGGATCATCTAGTTCCAACCCCTCTGTTATGGGCTGGGACACCTTTCAGTAGACCAGGTTACTCAAAGCCCCATCCAACCTCACCTGGATCACTGCCAGGGACAGGGTATTCACAGCTTCTCCGGGCAACCAGCTCCAGTATCTTACCACCCCCTCACAGTAATAGGAAGAATTGCTTCCTAATATTGAACCTAAACCTAACTTCTTGCATTTTCAAGCCCTTGCTGCTGGTCATATCACATCCTTGTATGAAGTCCCTCTCCTGCTCTCCTGAATGCCTTCTTTAGGTATTGGAAGGTGCTCCTAAAGCCTTCTCTTCTCCAGGCTGAACCATCAGCCTGTTGTCAAAGCAGAGGTGCTCCAGCACCCCCTCAACTAACAGGTCAATGTCCTCCTCATGTTGGTGTCCCCAGAGCTGAATACATATTTTGATATATTATCAAGGTGTATTTTGCTATCCTAAAAATGACCATTAAAAACTAGGGCTCCTGGATTTAATGAGGCACTCATCTGATAATCTCTCTGACACCAAGCAGAAGACATATTCAGCTTTATCAAAATCATGAAGTGAGATGAAGGTGATGATAAAGTGGTATATTAATATATAAGGGGTTCAAGTTCTGTCTAGCTTTCCTAATTAGTCAAAAGTAGAAACAAAACAATGGCTGATTTTCTTTCAGATAAACTCATCAACAAACAACACAGTCAGGAACTCTAGTAACATCATACTGAATGGCAAAGCTAACTTGCATATAAAATAAAAATTACAGTAATTTTAAAACAGCTTCTAGTGAGTTTAAAATTAAGATAACGAACAGTAGAACATCAATGGCTCAGAATTACAAAACCAGAACAGCTAGCTCACCTTCCAGGAGGAATTCCTCTTTTTGTAAGATCTATTCGTACTTTCTCTCCCACATGTCTGTAAACCTCTACA
Source organism: Cyanistes caeruleus (assembly GCF_971803275.1). Lineage (NCBI taxonomy): Eukaryota > Metazoa > Chordata > Aves > Passeriformes > Paridae > Cyanistes > Cyanistes caeruleus. Next base: position 103,770,552 of record NC_141701.1, read on the forward strand.
ATGGCTAGTATGGCAGCATCTCTCACCTGTGAAGACAGTTTAAATTGTTAATTTCAGGGTTACAGAAACCAAAACAACATTTGCTGACAGGCCACTAATCTTAGAGTCTCTATGGCCCTGTATGCCAATTCAGTTGAAACACCGAGGATGAAAAGGAAATGAAATACAACTGTTACATCAAGATGGCATTTGTTCCAAATTAGAGCATCCCCAGATGGTAAAAAATCCTAGAAGTAACAGCTTTAGAGGGAATTTCTGGGTCTGACATAAGAATAGCATTTGTGGAAAAAACATGCTTTATCTAGGACTTGCTCACAGCAGGCAATACTTTCAAAAGTTAGCTTCTGCACTCAGTCTTGACATTTCATCTTGCTTTCATCTGTTTCTACACACAGCAAGGTCCTTTGGAAGACTAGGACTGCCCACAAGAGTGGACCAAAGCGATCAGTATTTTCTTTACTTATTTCAACTGGAATCAGGTGGCATGACATCAGCACAAGAAAGGGAACAGGGCAGGACAGTGGAAGGGGAAAGAACAGTTAAAGAAAGGAGACAGAGTGCCTCTTCAAAAATTTTAAACCATGGTCAATCACAATAAAAACTGCTAAAAATGCATCTTAGTAAATACCATTACTCTCTATAAATAATGTCTGGAATGACTTTAGTATTGTTCTTTGCAGCAGTTCAAACTAAACACACAATTGCTCTAGCAAGATTAGTGAACAGTCTTTACTAATGATTAGTGAACAACGTCTTTACTAATGATCAGCAAAACAGGACAAATTCTCAACAGAATTTCTGTAGAACAGAGCAGTGCTATGCAGCACAGAGGAGACAAGAACTTTAATGCATTCAGAAATTAAGCATAAAGACCAATACTGTTTATAAGCCCATCTCCTACCAATGTTATCTTCTCCCTCACTGTATTCAAAGTACCCTCAAACACAACTTCAAATAAATCAAGATAGTTTAACCATTTCCACTGGAAGATTTTCTGAAGTTCACATGTCACCATTATGAACTACTTCCCAATTTTCACTGCAGATGTTCTTGCTTACTTTAATGATTTTAATGACAATCCTTGCATGTTCTCAAATGCCATTTGGGTTCCAATTGGAAAATAATTACACATAATATTATTATCTTCAGCAAATTTGGCAAGCTATCGCAGGTTTCATGTAAGGGCTGCTTCTGAAGGTGATTTTTTGTGTCAAAACCTTTTTTTATTTATTTCCTTTCAACCTGCTCTGTAAAAAACAACTACTTTCAGTAATTACTAGTTTCAGCTTCTGAAGACAAAGCTAAAGGGACCAGTATATCACGATACTGCTGCCTTTGCAACTCTACTTTCATCTTCCAGTGGATGGACTGATTAAGAAGAAGTTTGGTTTACTTTTTCTCATGGTAGAAAATAATGATCTGCTGTACACAAGCACTCTTATCAACTTTTCTTTAAATGATTATATTTATTTTGCTTTCACAGCTCTGTCAAAGTATAGCTGTTCAAGGGCCAGTAAGTAAGGTGAAATCCTTACCTGACTGTTGGAGTCACCAAATGCTATACACAGATGTGGTACCAACTTGCTGAGGATTAATGGGTGTGCACCATAACTAGAAAAAAACAAGAAGTGTATTTTTTTAAGAAAAAGACAGAAAATATTTTTTGCAAAAGTGAACTTTTGGCTTAGATTTTATAGAATACAAAGTGACATCAATCAAGCTCTGACTCTCTCTTATTAGTCCTTTATCTACTTTTAAATAAGATAAAAAATCTGTAACTTTAGTCTTTCTTTCAGAAAGCCCACTACTTAAGTTGTTTGGTTTTTCCCATGTATTAATTTAGTTGAACCAGACTCCCTAAAGAATTACTTTCAGAGAAAAATGACATTCAGAAGGATAGAACCATTACATCGCCATAGAAACAAAAAGCTTACATGTTTAAGGTAGCAACAAGACACAAACACACTCCTTCTCGGGATCGGTAATTCTTGTGTTTAAAACCAACAGCAAGGCGTTCCCAAATGTACTATAAAAGCAGAAATAATGGTCTTTAATTACCAGGAGCACTATACAATGTAATTCTATTCCATATAATTACATTCATAATAGTTGCAAAAAAATAAAAGACGACAGGTCCACTGGAAAAGTAATAAAATTAACTTATGAAATGCACAATATGGAACACAACACAGATCAATTCTACGCCAAAACAAATTCCTTAAAAACGTCCTTCGGCAATCTAGTTGAGTACTTTCCAAATTTGAGAAACAGCTTTTAAAACGTACAGAATTGTTACAGTTAATGCACACAAAACAAACATTAACATTACAAACTACTGACTCAAGCAGAAGTTACTATATTCTTTTTGCTTCATATTCTGTTTCCCTGCCAAAATTTCCTCACATCCATTTTAGCTTGTCCTTATCCATACTCCTTGCTGCCCCACTTCTCCCTTACTTTTGCTTTAGATCTGTTTCTTCATTTTTTGATTATTTCTTCTCCCCTTGGTCTAATTCCTGTGCTTCCATTTTTGCTCCGCTTTCGGTTCTCCTCTCGGTGCTGGTGCCGCTTCCTGTGGTGCGATCCCCTGGCTCGCTAAACCCTCGTTCACCTCCTTGCGTACTCGTTTTTCTCTGCCTGCCCCGGCTCCCTGCCTCCCGGCTTTATCCCGTTACCTTTCCATCTCCTTGCCGCGCTCTAGCTGTGTATCAGGGCGTTGGAAGCGCAAACGTGGAGCTGGGGAGCTCGGGGGCTCTCCGTGGGAGCAGATGCAGGGGCTCAGCCTGCAGCTCACCCCAGCTGCAGCGCTGCCATTGCAGCCCGGCCAGCATCCGGGCAGCGTTGCCTAGCAATGGACGGCTGCACACTGCCAGGAGCTGCACACTTCGCAGCCCAGGCACCTCCCTCCTGCCAACTGCACCCCGGAGTGCTGCAACTGCAACCTATAATGACGCCACACAAAGCTGCTAAAATGTATTACATACTAATTATTGCAATCGGCTTTCTGGAAAAAAAAATAAAAAATAAAGCCCTCAAAAACAGCTGTTGATCGACAAAAACAGAGAGCATAAGAGCAGGGAATATGCATCCTCATTATTAATGAGGTAGCACGCTTCAGAGAAGACATAAAATTTTCCAATTAGAGCCCTGCTTGATAATTTTGTCCCATCTGTGTTTTTTTGTTTGTTTGTTTTATACTTCATTGCATTTAGAGAAAACAAACCTTAGACGAGCAGGATATGGTTTGCCAAAACTGCATAGCTTAACAACAAAGAACAGGATTTTACAGAAGAAAACATTCTTCCAATTAACCCACTGTCACAGACAAACATGGGAAAAAGGAAATCTCCTTGCTAGATGTATAAAAATACAGGTAGAAAGGGAACTGTAGACTACTGAAGCAAACAAAGCAGACCAAAGAGAAATTTAGTCTTTCACTGAATTATCCCTTAAGAACTGAATTTTTTTAAGCAGAGAAATTCAAACGGCTGGTTAGAAATTTTAACACTCAGAAGTTCCTAGCAAGAGTTGATGTCAAGCTCTATTTCTCCCTTTCCTGCACACTTATACCACTTATATTTTTTTTCCTTCCTGCCCATAAACAGTTACATCTAGATCCTGCACATAAAAGAAACAAAAAACTCCAAAATATCTAAAACAAGTAAAGGATTTAACGACAGGACAAATTAAATATTATTCAACAACATGTTAGAAGAGGCAAGATGAGTTGACTAGAAAGAAATTTACAGGACTTATCCTCAAAAAATTATTCCATTCAGCTCTTCTAAAGGGATGCTTCTCTGCAGCAGGGACCTCTGTATTTCAGTGTTGGAGGCACAGGGAAGGCTTCTCTGTTTTGGTCCCTGCTGTGAAGATCATTGATGCTTTTCATCCAAAGTTGTAATGACCCATAAGCTCTCCTGAGAGCAGACAACCAAAGCCAGGCTTCTCCCACCCTGGGGAAATTACCAGGAGAGCCGTACCTTGTCTTACACACACATGCTCTTCCTTCCACAAACCTCGTATGCCTTCTGACACAGAGTTATCTTCACAGGGGATGGAAACTTCCTTCCATCACCTCTGTGTACAGCCTAACAACTCTGCATAAACAAAGATGGACCAACAATGTACAGCTTTTCTGACAAGGGCTTAGCACAAAGCAACCACCAACAATTTCTTTATCAGCAACTGTCCAAATGAAGGTATCTCCAAGGTGCTCTGCTCTGCACTTGTCCAAATGCTGTTGCTATAGAGGTTCTGGTCTGTATGCCAGGTACTTGGAAGCATCTTGGGGACAGTAACATGTAATTTATGAACTACTGGCACTTTGACACAAAAAAATACTGCCATGTCTCTTGGTCAATGAATATGACTGACTCTGCAGCTTGTGAATGGATAAAGGCACATCTTTGTGGATGGTATTACTAAATCCTGATGCCTAAATCCCAATCAGACCTGTAGCCAAAGAGAGATAAACACCTTCTATAATAGCCTAGCATGCTACATGTTTTACCGGGTAAACAAAGCAACTGACAATAATTTTCTCATTCCAGATCAAGTCCACAACGTCTTATTCACTGCACACAAACATTCAAACTTGTATCTATGAATGAACAAAGCCAGGAATTAGCACATACAAAACCCCATCTTTTTCCCTATTAACCTCTAGAATTAGAACTCAGAAACAGATTTTCCACAGGAGCTAAAAACTCAAACATCAAGTTCCTACTCACATCCAGGCTCTTCCAAATAACATCACTATTCAAGAATATAATCTTGTTAAACAGTCCTCCATTTTTTAGACTTGGAGTTGAGATATAAGATTAAGCACTCAGAAGTCACATAATGCTTAGAACTGAAGGTTGAGTTAAGCAAGCCTCCTTACAACCAAAAATGACAAGCCAGAGGGCATTTTATCCTCAAATGAGTTTGTCCACGGTTCACAGAGTATCGCTGTCATACAGCTAGAAAGCCAGATTCTCCTAAGTTAGAAAATGTGCACCTTAACTGAAGGACTAGTCCTACATGTTCAAGTACAAATCTAATTTTAAATAAATTTGGAGCTAATTAAACTCATTTATTCCCATTGTCCAAACCAAGAAGATGCTTCAAACATGCTATAATTAATAAAGCCCTGTCACATGGCATAAAAACATCTACTCAGATTTTAGCTGTGATATGCAAGATATGCCCAATCACACTGTGCCAAGATTTTTATGTTCAGCTGAATAATACATCACTGTCAATCCATTAAGAGTATCTTTAACATTTACACCATTAACAGTCACCATAATATTGTGATGTGTTCAAAGTTCATACAAAAGTCATAAGCTCACTGGAGGCCTCCATCTGAATCTGCATTAAGCAATCATACCATGGGTGGTGCTGCTTCACACATCAATTTCAATATAAGATTCTGTGCTTGCTCTCGCACTTGGTCTTTGGCATCTCCCATACGATCTATCAAAGGCAGGAGAACTACAGGAGAGGGGGAAAAAAAGAGAAAGTAAAAAAGATTAAGCACTCAATGGAGATTTTCTAATGCTTAAAGCTATTTTCTGAAACAGATATAATATACATGTCATTCAAAAATAAAAGCTGAATTTAAGTAGGCCACAATATTTTGAAGTCTCAAGTGCATGTCTGAGATTTTATAAGACTAACAACAAATGCATAAGGCTGAAATGGAAGAAAACGGTAACTTTCAACAGGTTAAAAAGAAAGCAAGCTTCCCATCTTCAAAACTGTGTGAATGACTTTGATTTCATCTTCAAAAAGTCTTCCAGTTAGCTTCAGAATGTCTGGCTTTTCTAAAAAATAATGCTAGGCGTGATGAGTGGCAAATAATTGGAATAGAAATATACGGTTACCTTAAAATCAGCGAGACTTTGCTGTTTATTGTAAGGAAATAGAAAGTTTTAAATCCCTTTATTCACACATTGAATCTTCTGGAAACCCAGCCTTACTTCAGTAAAAGCATTGTTAAAAATTACTACGTTAAAACAAGCATCCTCAAATAATATTTAAGTAAAATTGAATGACAGCTGATGATTTTCCCACCCTAAAAATAAGTAAAAATCAAAATCAAAGGACTTGCCAATTATTTTTGCTTGCATTTCCAGACAGAAGTTTATAATTATATCAGATAAATGAATGCTATGACATTAGGAAAGACATCCCAATGAACACGTCACCAGCTCCATGTTGTGCAAGACACACTGCCGTACTGGTTCCTAGTCCTCCATCTGGGCCCCACTCTTGGTGAGATTCTTCCCCCAAGTGCTTTCAGTACCACTTCTCCCAAATGAGGGGTGATGACACAGAGTGTGCTGCCTTCCTTCAAGGAAGCACAACTCATGGAGTTGGTGGAATTGGTGGAGATGTCATCCCTCATGGGATGGTGATTTAAGATATTCCAAGTAAAAAATTTATCTTTACAGCTAAAATAACTTTTTGTTACATTTGGTACTACACCATTGAACACCTGACAGTATTTTACAGTTGCTGCCTTACCTCAGACTGCTAAAGAATTTCTACTCACAAAAGAAGTAACTGCATTTGGGTATTGTTTGAAAGGCAGATCTGAGGTAATTTTATCAGTAGTTAATGATTTTGTAGTAATAACCGAACAACAAATCTGCTAGCAAAATAAAGGGAACAGATCATACATTCTGAGGAGGCTTCCTGAATCTCCTGTTCCTACATTAAAAACAGCAACCCTTTCTGTACCATAATTGTTACTGACTGCTCAACTTGGAATTGAATACACTGCTCAAGTTTGAATTTCCCTTCCTGCAATATCTGAAGGCTTTCTTAGTGTCCTAATGTGAGTATTTAATTCTACTGATTCTGAACAGTCCACTAACATCTTCAGTCACCATTATCAAAGTTTTGTGTTTTACAGCTATCATCTCTACCCTTTCTCCCCTGAAGAAATTAGTACAGCTACTTTCATTTTACCGTTTGAAGAGTCTGGGGGGCTTTTTGTTTGGGTTGGATTGCTGTTGTTTTGATAGTGTGGGACTTTGTCTTTATGGTTTGGGTTTTTAAGGGGTCTTACGGTTTTGTTTGGTGGTTGGGTTTGGTTTTGGGTTTTTTTTCCACTTTGTGAACAGAGAAAAAAAAATCCAGAACTTAAGAAGTTATTTTTGGGAGTACACAGTTGACCACTCCCATGAACTTCCAACCACTCATACACCTACTCATTACATTTTTCTTGCCAACAGTAGCTTTCATGTCCATTTTCAGCACTTCTGAACTGACCTTGTCCCCATGCCTTACACTATTAGTGATGTCTCTACACTGACCTGACTGCTGGGCAGCTGAAGGCAATTCTAGCTTTACAGAGAAGGAAACAAACACAGCCAGTGCCAGTCCTGCAGGAACACAGCTCCTTTGTGACTAATTAGCACTCTGAGTCATTTGACGGAGCTGGAGATACCAGGGCTCTGCCCAAATCACCAAGGCAAGCACAGAGAGCAGCTACTAAAGCTGCTGACCAGAGATGAGGTCACCGAGTTAAACTAAGCTATGACACAGCCTGCAGATTTTGGTGTGTGAAGCTACTGAACACACCAGCTTTTGTCACTCCTGGAGCTCTGACAGAGGGACAACACACTGTGGGAGCTGTTAAAGGGCCCAAATGGCTGCAGGCTTGGCTTTTTCCCCTTAAAATTCAAGCTTCTGTAAGACCCCATATAAGGCATGATACATTCTGTTTGCACAAGACAAATTAAATTAGGCTGTCGAATGCTGGCAACCACCAGCTGGTTTTCAGTGTGGCTGTTCATCTTTTCTGTCAGATAAACTCCAACAGGAAAGCATTGGAAGTTGGGTTTCCTATTGATCAAGTTTCAAAACTGAACATCACTTTGGCTGCTACTTTTCCTTTAAGATGCACAAGCTTTCTTGCCAGAATTATCGAATTAGTGTCCCTCTTTATACTGCAATGCAAATACATGCATTTGGTTGTATCTGGCATCAGCTTGCAAACTCAGTCTCAAAGAGATGTCAGAATTAAAAGAAGGGTGACAAAGGAGAAGTAGGACCATACATGAAGGCTGTATTCAATGTGGCAGCCTCCTAACAAGCCTGGACTCACATATTCCTACTGTTTTATATTAGCCTTACCAATCTTCTGTTTCCTAGATTCTTCAATTATTTCAAATGCATTTTGGAAAACCTAATAACAAATGACATCTTTCTGTTATTTATTCCTGCTGATATGCTGAGAAAAACTACACTAAATTTAGGAGAGTGATTCCTTTTGCAGCTGTTGTTTATTTTTTGTGAAGCAATGTATTCCATTTAACTTGCCTTTTTGCCATATTTTAGCATGCTGTCAAAGCTTCTTACCACTTCCAGCCACTCCTGAGGTTTTCCTGTTAAGACTTCCACATTGTTATACCACAATTTTACAGGTTTTGATTACTGAAGAAAACCTAAAAGTGTAAGCAAAAATGTTCCACAGCAGACATTAATTCTAGCAGCTCTATGTCAATCGGATTTGTTATTTTAGAGAATCATAGAATATTCCGAGTTGGAAGGGATCCATGAGGATCATTAAGTCTGACTCCTGGCCCTGCACAGGACACCCCAAGAATCACACCATGTTCCTGAGAGCATTGTCCAAACACTTCCTGGACTCTGTCAGGCTGGTGCTGTGACCACTTCCCTGGGGAGCCTGTTCCAGTGCCCAACCACCCTTTGGGGAAGAACCTTTTCATGATACCCAACCTAAACTGCTCCTAGCCCAACTTCAGGCCATTCCCTCAGGTCCTGTAGCTGTTCACCACAGAGCAGAGATCAGTGCCTGCCCCTCCTCTTTCCTCACAAGGAAGTTGTAACTGCAGTGAGGTCTCCCCTCAGTCTCCGCCAGGCTGAACAGACCAAGTGACCTCAGTCACTCCCCACACAGCTTCCTCTCCAGACCCTTCACCATCCTTGTTGGCCTCCTTTGGACACTCTCTAATGCCTTAATGTCTTTTTTATGTTCTGGTGCCACAAACTGCACTCAGTACTTAAGGTGAGGCCACCCCAGTGCAGAGCAGAGTGGGACAATCACCCCCTTTGACTGGCTGATGATGCTGTGCATTTACATCTGAGCTGCTATTTATGCCTTTTTCCTTTCTGCTATATCCACAACAGAGGTTATTATCCCATCAGTTTCTTATTCCATTGCCTACCTTCTCTTATCTCATTAAATCTGAATAAATTTTCATTTCTCCATATTCACTGAATAATTTTATCACCACCATTTGAGACAGTAGATGCATCAGACAGCAGTGAGTTAAGGCCAAAACCAGCCTTCAGAGTCAAAGCACAGCCTCAGAGATGAAATATTTATTGCTTCTACCAGGACTGAAGATGACAAAACAAGTAAAAAACAGAAATTGCCTAGAATGGCACACAACGCACTTTTAAAAACTTGAACAGTTTAACAATATGACCCCTGCAGCAAAGAAAGCTATATGTAGCACAAACAATTTCCTTCTCTTACAATTTAACAAAAGTTCCTTCTGGAGCTTTTCAGTTCATATTGTTGTTTTTTCTTCTCTTCTGACCACTTACACCTGCTGCTCTTTGTTTACCTGTAGTCATTTTAAGTCTCAGGTCTACCTAATTCTATGAACCAACTATAGATGTTCCACTACTGCAGACTGAAAAAAAAGCATTAAGCAAAAAAGAATCTTTACTGAGGAAACATTATAATCAGTGTTGGCAAAAATTCTGTTACTGAAGTCTTTGAGGACAGAAAGGGATTAAACCTAGGCAGCAATATCTTCATTCCTCAGAAACCTTGCCAGCTCAGGCAGCAGCATTGAACAGCTGTCAATAGAAAGGAGGGAGGGAAAGAGCTGCCTCTGCAATTAGGGCAGTTTCTGTTCTGTGCAGAATGCACAGGAGAGAAAGGCGTCCCACAGGGGCTCCTACAGGGCCAGTCTGACAGATCCATGTGGTCAAGGGGCTACTTCTAAGCAAAGAATCATAAGCAGGCTCTCAGAGAGGGCCTCAGTGCTCCCCTCCTCAACTTAAAGTCCAGGCCAGTTTAATCAAAAGCAATTTCAGACATTAATGTGCTTCTTGGGGTCTCTCCAGAAGCTAATTAAGAAGAGCATTAGTGGGCATAATGACACATAGAGTTCATCAGCGATAGCAGAGATGAAAAAATAAATGCTTTTTTGTTTACATGATCTATCCATGAGCCTATCAAGGCGTCAGTCTCAGGAACATGAGAACAGTTTTAAAGGCCAAAGAATTTCAAGAAATATATTAAACCTGAAAGAAAACTAGAAGACTGTGAACAAATGTTCATGTCACCTTCTGAAATTTTTTAAGCTCTAGGACAGGTTTTTTACAGAACCAGAATAATTAGAATCAAGCAGAAAGCAAAGCAGGCTAGGTTTTCCCTACTCTGAGTTAAAAGCACTGTATTTCTAGGTGTCACTGAAGTGCCCACGGACAGCAAGCAGATGGTATTCTAAATCACAGCCTATCACTCAAGCATGGATCACTTCAGGTAAAATGAATTCCCACTGCTAATAAACTCTAGCACTAGCTAGCCAGGACAAAAAACACCACCAAACCAAAAAAAACTAAAAGCCTGCATAGATTTTTATTTTTTTTTTTTTTTTTAACTGAAACTTCAGAGACTCTAATCACACAAAGATGAAAGAAGTTGCAGCTTTAATCAGTTATGACCTTTAGTTGTGACCATTAACTATAGAGGAAACCAAAGAAAATCTAAGCATTTTCTGAGGTGTTGCAGGAAGTTAGTATTATTGTCACATTTGAAAAGACAAAAGCATCTATTATGAAAAAAAAAAAACCAACAAAAAATGGACTGTCCTCTAAAGGCCTTTTCAAAAAAGGAAAAAAAATACGAAACAACATTTTATTGTTTAAGAAAATCCTACAACAATCCAACACAGCTTTTCCTGAGGTCAGTAAGCTATAAAATGAAAAGGCAGTATCAGACAAAACACCTGACTTGCATTTAGATGCAACAAGACATCTTTCACATAAATAGAAAAGCCTGCTTTACTTTATCTGAGCAACTCAGTTTCTTGAGTTAATTTCCAAGTTTTCTCTAACACCATAGCTTGGCCATTTTTTTAAGACAAGACATAGAACAGATAATTTTGAAGGTCTCTTCCAACCTAATTATTCCAAGTTTTATGTTTAGTTGTTCTGCAAGCATTTTTAATCTTAAATCCTCAGCAGAAGGTACCATTAGTCTCAACATTTCAATTAAATTAACAGAAATGAAAAATGAGAATAAAATTCACTCAAGCCTTAACACCTAAAGATCCAACATTTTTCTACATGCAACATACCCATGGTAGTTCACGCTAATAAAGTTCTTGGTTTTCACGGATTTCATAGATTTTCAAAGCATTTCTCCATACCACATTAAAACCACTTATTAAAGAGTCACAGCTTGAATAAGCTACACATTTGAGTCTTTTCCATCCGAAAGATTCAATCATTAAGAGAAAAAGCAAAAACTTACAACATAGATGTCACTTACTAAATGCTGACTTCCTCAAACAAGTATTTCCAAATTCTTGGACCAACTGTTTTTTAACCCAGACTCACTCAAAAAGTTAATGTATGTTACAAATCCTTACAACTGCTTTAAAACACATCAGGTAGCAGAACCATTTTGGTCAGAACCCCTTTAAGATCATCAAGACCAACCACTAACCCAGCACTACTAAACCACGTCCCTCAGTGTCACATGTCACAACTTTCTAATACTTCCAGGGATGGGGACTCACCCTCTTCCCTGGGCAGTTACAATTGACAGTGCTTGACAATTTTCAATGAAAACATTTTTCTTAATATCCTATCTAAATCTCCCCTGGCACAGCTCGAGGCCATTTCTTCTTCTCCTATCCTTTACTCCTTGGGAGAAGGGACTGACTTCCACCTTGCTACAGCCTCCTTTCATGGAGTTGTAGAGAGCAGTAAGGTCACGCTGAGCCTCCTTTTCTTCAGGCTACATAATCCACAGCTGCTCCTCATCAGACTTGTGCTCCAGATCCTTTCCCAGCTCCACTGCCCTTCTCTGGACACACTCCAGCACCTCAAGGTCCTTCTAGCAGTGAAGGGTCCAAAACTGAGCACAAGATTTGAGGTGCAGCTTCACCAGTGCTGGGTACAGGGGGTCGATCACTGCCCTGCTCCTGCTGGTCACAATATTGCTGATCCAGGACAGGATGTTATTTGCCTTTGTGGCCAGCTGGGCACAGCTGGCTCATGTGCAGCCTCACGGCACACAGCACACCCAGGTGCTTTTCCTGTAGCGCTGCCTGGGGTTGTTGGGACTCAAGTGCAGGACCCAGCTTCTGGCTTTGTTGACCCCCATACATTTGGCATCAACCCATGGCTCCAGCCAGTACTGATCCCTCCACAGAGCCCTCCCACCCTCCAGCAGATCAACACACCTGCCCAGCTTGGTCTGATCTTCAAACTGTCTGAGCGTGCCTTCCATTCCCTTGCCCAAATAATGGGTAAAAACAATAAAGAGAACCAGCCCCCAGTGCTGAGTCCTGGGGAATACAACTTGCCACCAGTCACCAATTAGATTTAACTCCAGTGACCATCCACAACCTCTGGGCTCAGCCATCCAGCCAGCTTTGAAGCCAGTGAAGAGTGCACCCATCCAGGACACGAGCAGCCACACTTGCATTACAACAATTACTTCATTACAACAATAAATTTGATAGAACATTTAAATTAGTCTGAGGACATTAATTTAAATGCTCTTTCAATACTTCTTGAAGCTACCTGCTGAAAAATTTACACTTCAAATTTGTTTCACATGTTAGCATGTGGCGCTACAACCATCTTCCAAAACTATTTTTGCCCAGTGGTCTCTCTTTCACAGTAAGATGAACTTAAAACTGCTATTAAACAGATAAACACATTTATATATGGAGTTTTTGTGTGTAAAATGCGTATCCCTGTTGAGATTTATACATATATGTACATATGAAAATATAACCTATCTGTGTTTGGTCATTTTAACTGTCAACTACATTTCCTTTAATTTTCAGGGAAGTAAAATATTTTGCAACACCTTGTAGGGTTGTATGTAAAAGCTCATATCAATATAGTTATATAACAGACTAATGGAAAGTTCAATATCTGCAGAAAAATATGTCATGGTATAATACAACACAGTAAAACTGAAAAAGGTTCTGTATACCACTACTGAATCCTTTCTTTTCCTTTTGACATTAACAAGTGGGCCAAGTTATATTTACTTGTTTTAGAAAAGTATGAGTAGACACTTTTCCCAGAAATCCTATCATCCAGACACATATGCCCATAATTCTAATAGTCTCTTTTATTTTGGATATATACTATCATTTTAATAATTAATGTGATCACCTGGGAAAGAGACTGTGATACAGTAATTATGTACTTTTATGTAACATCTCTCTTAATCACAGAACAAGCAGCCGTTTTAAATACCAAACGACCTAACACTCAAACACTGCTTTATTTTTCCCAGAATAGAGACATGTAGTCTTATGAAAGAACACATACCCTGGTATTTACTGCTTCCAAAGTATTTTTCAAGGATCTTAAGTGGAAGTACTAAAAGAAAGATTCCAAATTTGTGTGTCTAGACTCCCAAAACGCTGATGCCAGTTGCAGAGCACGCTCAGTGTGGTTAATCATAAAATGGTAACACCTTAGAAGAAATCTAGTGCAGCATTAGATGGTTGCCTAGGAAACTGAATTAAGTCTCTTATCAGGCATTATACTTCAATACAAAGATCACTAACATGCTTTTTGAAATAGTGAAAAATATATGCCCTACAACTGCTGTACTGATTTTGCCCAAATGTAATTTACAGCATATATGTAGGTTGCAAAGACTGAAGTAAATTTACTGAATAGTAAAGCATTCATGTTTTTCACTTCATAGCAGAAGGCTCTAATGCTTAAGGGGGTGAATATTCAATGACATTAGCTGTTCCCTGCATTTAAGGAAATCTATCCACATCAAAACAGAACAGGAAATTAAATGGGGATGGGGTGTGAAAGGCGGAATATGTTTTCCCATGTTGCTGTTGGATAATATATTATTATACTTCCATCATTTACTGAGATCTGAATCACAAATACAAATATCTCAGGGTCACCAAAATGTAACACTCTATTAGAAGAAAAATGCATTTAAGGTTGCAGGTGTGTTATGAGCAGAAACAGTTATAAAATTGAAACTTCACCTAGAAAAGAGGATTTATTGTATTTGAAAAAAGGCAGAGAACAAAGCAGGCAGGTATTTTACATCCATCTTCCTTCGCTATAGTCATGGTGGAATCCTTGGTTTCTTTTGAAAATGGAAGTAGTTAAAATAGATTAGTGCAATAAATGAGAAGTTAACTATAGTTTGAGTATTTCAAAGTAATAATTGAACTGCCTTGAAAAATTCTGTTTGCCTTCAAAAATCAATATACTCATGTTTATTTAACCAAAATAGAGAAATTAGAAAATAAAAATAAATTTCATTTATAAACAAAATTTATAAAAGAAATAAAAAATCAAATAAATTTTGTATAGTTTAATTTATAATATAAAATACTACTAAGAGGGCTTGTGGGGCTCTAAGAACTTGTTACTTAGCTGAACTACTCTGCTTACAAATTTCCCAACATTTTCAAGCTTGATTACAGGTTTTTTGTTTTCTCCTCATATCATCTGAACACACTGAGCATCTGCAATACACGGTTGTATTAACAATACAACTTCATTAACAATACTCAGATCAAAGAATCACTTAACCGGACATAACCAAGCTACAAAAAAAACCAAACCAACTAAAATGGCAGTTTGCATAGAATACTTGATTATTGTCAAATGTATAACTATGGATACGGGTTGTACGGGTTGTATGAAGTTCAACAAGGCCAACTACTGGGTGCTGCATTTCTGTCACAACCACCCCACGTAGCGCTATGGGTTGTGGAAATGCCTGGGAAGTCACATAAAAAAAGGAAGTGATATCTCACAAGCCTGCTCACAAGAGCTCTGTGCAAGCAGCTGTACAGAAGGTAATTCTGCTAACAGAGTGCATTTGGACTTGCACACAGTTCTCAAGAAGGGGTCTTGCCCTAATCATAAAGACATGGAGTAAAGACACTGGCCTTGAGAGTGAGCCCCAAATCCACCATCACTGCACAGGAAACAGGTTATTGCAGTAGACACTCTCATGCATGCATTAGGTCAATTTTCAGGAAGCAGCTATGCAATGAAGAAATCTATTATCAATAATTACAAAAGTAACAGATGACATAAATACAATTATGCCGCTATGAACATATGCTGCCTCTCTGGTATGGTATGACAGATATGGCTTGCTCAACTCAAAATGCACCACAAGAGAAAGGCACTGAAAGGGGAACCAGTCATACACAAGCTCCATTGTGTCTCTGAGCTGGGCCAGGGGGAGAGATAGCAGAGGACAGGCATGGCAGAGATCCGGAAATAGAAACTGGCAGTCAGGAAGGTAAGAAATGTTGGCTCACCTCTCTAACACAAGATGTAGCAAGCACCGAGTTTTTCAGGCAACCAGTGCAAAGGAGTTGTGTATACTAAAGTACTTGTACAGAACACTGCAAAAGCCAAAGATCTATGTGGGTCAGAAACTGAACAGATGAAGCTGTAGGAAAACCAAGTAACAGGGCAGACTTGGAAGATGCCATGTGCCTCAGCTGGCCCTAACCTGCAAGACTGCTGACAACTCCAACTGATGAAGGGGTTATCACTGCCTGTTTCTCCTGTCCTTACTTTCTTCTCAGGCATCTGCAAACAAATCACTGTCAAATACAAGTCTTTGGTCTGACTTACTGGAGTCAGATTACACTAGGAGACAAATCTGCAGTGTCAACAGAACATGATTTAGGAAACTCCTGGTTCTTTAAGTTTTCTTGACGGAAGCAGTTTTCTGGTTCACCAATGTGCTTTTAATTACTCTCTTAAGCCCTGGACTATAGAAACTACAGGCACTTACAATAAAGTTTTTATATTTTTCCTTCGCTGACAAAGCCCGAAAATTACTCTGATCTTGTTATGAAACTTGGAGAGGGAGTTACCAGCTGAGAATTCATATCACTCCTTTTAAAAGTGACCTAAAATACTGTTTTCTGCCTTTACTGAAACTAAGACTTCAGCAACTGTTAGGTTTGTTTATACACAAGTTGATCACGAGTAACAGCAACTTGCATTTTCTAGATGTCTTGGCTCTGGAGATGCTCTGAGTACCAATTTCAGTTGAAGGCACTACTACTTAGCTTAACTATAAAATACTTTCAGAATATATAGCTTCAGGTGTCATGTGTGTCCAACAGTCACCCAGTGCCAGTACTCTCTTCTGCTCTTTAATATAAACACTACTGAAATTTAAATCTTCAATTTCCTCAAACTACTCAACTACTGTGACAAGAAAAGCCCAAACCAAAAACAGGATTTTCAAAGTATTCTCAAATAGTTCCTACTTAGAAAAATTGAATAAGCTTCCCAACCATCCTTTACAAACATTACTGCAATTTTTGGGTTTTACAGTCTTAAAATAAAAGTCAGAACTTAGCCAAACTCTGGAGCAAAACAGTGTTTGTAACTACAGAGACTATTCAGAAATCAATAATGTGCATAGAACAATATACCCCCAAATCCCTTACACTGCTCCAATACAAAATTAACCAGCCAAAGAAAAACTCTCTGCAACAGAATAGATTTAAATTCTGTAGCGCTCTACTGCAGTAGTTCCACAGAATACTGAAATATGCTTTCAATTAATTTAATTAGCAGCTTGTCATAAATTATACTTTGTATTCCTGAGCTTTGAAATTTTATTTCAAAGTTCTTAAATACAAAACTAGACATGTAAAGAAGAGAAAGCTTAAAATTTTGACAGACAATTTGAGATAGCTAGGGATCAGGGAACGCAATGTAACTTATCCCATGCAAATTTTGAAAAAGGACTTTATCTACAAACTTCTGCTAAAAACAACCAGTGTAATGACACCAATGTTAATATCCTAATATCACTATCTCCTTTCAAAGTCAGCATCAGAATGAGTTGATTAGTGTAGTTTGCTTGTACCTCCCAGAAAAATGGTTTCATACTCCAGCACATGTAGATCTGTTAATCTGAAATTCATTTGAGTAAACATTTCACACAGGAATAACAGTCAGTACTCTTTCAACCCATAAAAACTTTAGACTACTAAAAGCTAGAGTGGAGTTATCTAACAGGAGGTGGACCACATAATCCTCTGAGACTACAGGCTTCAGCAGACATAAAGCTCTGATTAAAGTGATCTGCAAATAAAACCTTCCACCTTTAACATAAGTTAAAGATAATACTTGTGTTTCAATGTAAATTTAGATGACTGTCTCAAGGAGTGGTAAGCAGCCATACAGCATGGAACTAATTACTGGAAAGGCACTCCTGGAACCTTTAAAAAATATCCCAACCACCACCAAAGAAATCAGTGACAAATGAATACTGACATGCTACTATACAATTATTTCAATTCCAACACCAGAAAAATGCCAGCCAGTACATTACAATTAGCTCAAGAATTTTTCAACATGTTCCACTTCAGCTGCTAAGATGTGGGGGGAAGTGTATTTTACTGCTTGGTCTTAAGAAAAGAAGTTGTATTTCACTTACCAGTTCCTATATAGGGTTTAAAGCGTCCTGATAGTCTGTCAACAAAGGCACCTAAAACATCTAATCCCAGTAGTGCTACCTGTTGAAACAAAAGCATTAGATATTATAAACCAGATCAATGAGGAATTTTCTAGAATATATTGCAAATAACTTAGACAAGTATGCTGAAAAACTACATTAAAGATAAATTAAAGTTTCAGTTGAAGAGCTAATAATTCCCTCAAAGTTCCTATCTAGACAAAGTTATCAGAATACGTTTGGAATGGATCAAATTTATTTTATATATATACTGGGACAATTTTTCAATTCTTGTCTTAAAACAGAAGAAAATGAATCCAATGCTTTAATATCTTCAACTACAAAACCCAAACAAAGACATGGTTTAAAGGTTTCCCAGATGCTAAGAGCTTACTCCAAGAGCTTAGTTCTGGCCACTCTGCTCATCCACTAAGGTCATTACATCATTTTCCGACCTCCCAAAAGAAAATAACTGAGAAGCTAATTCTGCTTTCCCTAGTGGCCCAGACTAGACCATTTATCCACCTGCTTGTTAAGCTAGGGAAGCTTAATTTTTCATTTTGTCACTAGAAAAAATAATAAAGAACCTGCTCAAACCAAACAAAAACAACAAGAAAAACTAAACCAAAACAAAAATCAACTAAACTCAGAACAACAAAAAAAACCCCCACAAATAAAAACTAAACAAAAACAGAAAAAAAAAAAAAAGAAAATAAAAGCAATTTGAGGAATCCATGAACAGAAGCTAGATGAGACAACAATATCCACTAATATAGAAACAAAAATGCAAATAGAAATTATCAGTTAGACTAAATTATTTTAGGAAGTTAGGACACTTCTTTTGCTGTTTACTATCCTGCATACTGCTCCAAGACTTCGTTCTGTATTACCTACAATAGCTCATAAGGAACACCAGAACCTGCATTTTCACAACTTGTAGTTACCTCAATTTGCTGCTGCCCATGAAGGTGCAAATGGAACAACCATTTGTCAGAGGAACAACCTCCTCAAGCTTGGGTGTTCCTTACAGCTTTTGCTCCACTTAATTTCCTAGTAAGACATGCACTGCACATTTTTCCCCATGAACTCCTGACTAGAAATCCTCTCCTTGATTAGCTGTTTATTTTCATAAAATTTGGATCTGTATTTTTTTGGACCCCTTTGGTTCCTCAATATCCCTATCTGTCACAGTTGGGCAGCAGTCCAGAAAAAAATTTGACTGGATACGCATGTGATACACATGGCCCACGCACACAACATCATATGAGCCTTGTTTCCATAGGAAACCAGACAAATAAGGTTCCCATAAAACCTAGGATGAGAAGCAACTGCACAGTGAAGCTGGTTTTAATAAATTCAGTATTAGTACAACAGATCTTCTTTTTTAAAGGAGATACAAAACTTAGTTTGCAGTTAGTACAACTTACCTGGACACAATTTTATTACATACTGAAACAAAGGATAGCACATATAAGTAGACAGCACCACCAGTTTAAATTACTATATTGCTAACAAGTAACTCTATCCTCAGATGAGGAAAACAGAATACTATAACTAGTAACTTACTTAGACAAAAAATATATATACAAATTAGCCTTCATGGTAATGTCAAGGCCTTTCGCGGGATTTTTCCTTCAATGTTATTTTCCAGATTATCAAGCAATATGAAACCATAGTCAAAAATTCCATCTAAAAACCAGTGTCTGAAATAAAGAAATTCCTTCTGGATACATTGTTTTCCAATGCTTCTGTTTCCTGACTACAAATCTGAGACTTGCACTGACAATTTTAAGGTACCTTTCCATGCAAGTGTTTTGCATAAACAGGAGCCTTTCCTTCTGTAAAGATACTTTGTAAAAATTCTCTCTCCTCTCTGCGCATTTGATTATCTTTGCAAAATCTGTCTTGAAGACTTCTACCCTCGTGAAGAACAGCAACTCAGAAACTTAAAGCAAACATGCATGAGCTTTACAAAGTCCTCTGTGGTCTGCAACTTTGAAAATGTAACAGGTATGAATAGTCAGGATAACTGGAGAGTTAGAATCTGTGGCCACAAGTTGAAGTAATGGCAAACTGCTCTAGCTACAAAATTTGCTTTCATTCCACATTACAAAACAAGTCACTTGAACCACACAGCTACAGAGGACAGCAAATGAACTATTACCCATTGGTTTTCTCAATCAGTTTTAATATTTCTCTGTTCTGATACACAATGTTCTAAGCTTCAGCATCTCCTGGTAGGTATCATCTGTGCAGTATTCAAGTAGACCTTTGAAAAGAGTCCTCAATTTATATGGGGTCACATGAAAAAAAAAAAAAAACAACACAAGAAACTGTAAGTTGAGGCAGAACTTAGAGGTTCTGCAGAAGACCTGCAACAAAAAGGTTCCAAGTACTGAGACACTGTGTGAGACCATTTGCCAACACAGGCCCTTCACTATCAATAGGAAAAACCTTTCACCAGCATCACCGCTCTTTCCCCAACAGCTCCAATGAAGGATGAATGCCTTCTGGGATTAAAATCAATGGATTTGTTTCTTACTCTGCATTCATTAAGCCTTTTGCATGCTGTCTAGAAAGAGCCTTTGTATGTTGAGACTGATTCATCAGATCACCATTGTTTGAAGCATTTAAAGTGCTTTTAAAGTTCATAGGGGAAAAGAAATTATGTTCATTTGAACTGGAGTTGGTTAATTGCTATTCTTGAACAAGCCAATATTAAGCCCATCCTTGACTTCTCAGATCACAACAAAGTTGCCAAACCAACTGAGAAATATTTTATCTGTTCTGGATAAAAAAAGACCAGACTCTTCAGTGAAATCAAGATGTTCCAACCAGAAAACTAAATAGATTATAAATAGAACCAGTGATTAGTAATTGAGCCTATTCTTGCTCTGCAGCTTCTTCCTTTTCCAGCTCTCCTTCTGCACTCACTTTCCTGCACTGCCCCTGCACTTCTGTGGACAACTTCCAGGCACCTAAGTGTTTTGATAGAAAAAGAAATACTGTTCTTCAAACCATACCTGGATAACCATGCATGCTTACCATTAATTTTCATGGTTAATTTACAGAAATTCATTCTGTAACTTCCCAATCCTGTGGTGGACAGCTAGGAGCAGGACACTACCAGAAAAACATCTCTACTTGCATAAGTTGCCAAATGACCTTAATACAAATGTCCTTGGATTTGGTAGTAGGATCTCTGAACTGTACATGGAAATACGGATTCTGTAGATCGGGATCTGTAAACTAGCCATGAGAATCTAATGGGGGAATTATGGAGGTCACTGTCTGAAACTGCAAAGAATGAAGTTAAGGCATTTGACTTCCTGTCACCATGGGGACAGCTGTGGTATCACTAACAATTACTGACAAACAGGATACAGCATGCCAAGCAACTACGCCCTGCAAGAGCAAGCATTGTTCCAGCACTGCAGTGCTGGAACAAGACAGATGCAAAAACTTCATGGGATGTTTTTTTTAAAGTTTTGTCAGCCAAGACCCAAGGTACACTTTCTAAATTGTCATAATCTCTAGAACCCTGCAAGCAGCTCTAAGTGAAACAAAAATATTTATGTTCATGCAGTATTTTATGCTTCACTTCTTCAAGTTTCATATTCTTAGTTCTCTCTACTCATCTTTCAGGATATACTTCTGCTCCCCTACTCCATACGTCTTGCTCCATTTACTGTTTCCCACCCCAATTCTATCCACTTCCCTCATTCTGCCAGGATCTACCCATATTCCATTCCCTCCTTTAACTCAAAAGCTTGCAGGGATACTTAAGCGTGCCCGTGGCCCCATTGGCAGAAGGACACTTCCATTTTCCTCGGTCATTTCTTCAACCCATGTGGTTCTTCAGTCCCAGCTATGTCATCTTCATACTCCATTCTCCCTGCCACTCAGCAACAGCTGGACAGCTGCCTCTGCTGACAGAAGCCAAAACTGCAGCCCCAGCTGCAGTTTGTTACCACACACATCATCTATACTTCAGATATTTTAGCTGACAATAAAGCCTTATTTCCATTCTCTTGCTTGTTTCACCTTCAAGGGCACTAATGACACACTTCCAATTTCAACAATATGATTTCTTTTTAATGTATATCACATCACATTGCAAGGAGAGGGCAGAGTTGCTGGTATCTAAGCCTTCAAGCTGAACAACTGGAATCCAAGCTCATTAGCAAATACAGAGCCCCCTCTACCTAAAAAAATAAGGCTAGTGCCTTCAAAATGATGTTTTACAACCATAAGATTCTCCTAAGTATCCAATCTTTGCTACTGTTAAAACTACTTATGAGCTACCACCTCATTGTCTCAAAAGGGGTATAGACTATCAAACTTCTGATAACCTCCCGCACAATTCCCCTGTGATGACCAATCACAACACGTTTCAGCACTGCAGTGCAAGAAACTATGCTACCAGAGGACTGCTGAATCAATCACCAGTATTTATCTAGAGAGTGACAAGTGTATTTCTGCACTGAAAAGACTTGGTTTCTTCAGGTCCTCCCAAGAGGCACAACTCTTGGATGTCCCTGTTATGTTGACCTCTCCTGTACTGCAGCCAGAATAAGCAAGTGTAGTGCTCTCACAAAAATTTTAGCGGTTATTAAAAAAAAAAAAAAAGCAAAAAAAGTTTTAATGCCCTTTCCCCAGGTTGGGAACTTTAGCTTCCTATCATGTCTGCCTGCATTAATTAAGAAACATTGAGCCAATTCTAAAGAACAGATTGATGTAACACTCAAAATGATCACTGGGAAAAAGATTCGTTTACAACCTTCTGTTATTTCAAAATCTCTCATGATCTCCAAACTGTTTTGTATTATGTGGGTAACAGTATTCTTAAATTTTTGTACTGCCTGCAGCTTGATCCATTACAGGAGCATCTCCAGCTTGCCTCACATGTCCATTAAACATTCTTCCCTTATCTATTGTAATACATTTTTCATAAATACTGTTCGAAGGACTGTGAGCAAAACCCAGAAGTATATGATGCAGCACACTTGACACTGTAAGCTATTTTTTTTTTTTTTTTTGAGATTGTCTGGCTAAAACTTTATGTGCTGCATTGGAAAAAGTTGCAAAACAGAGCCTCTTCAAAAGCAGGGTTCAGTGGGAAGACAATGAAATGTATGGCATTTCTCTTTCAAATAAATAATTAGAAATCAACTTTTTTTCCCCCAAAGAAAATTGACACTGAAAGCCTTTCTAAGCACATTGATGGTGCAAAACAAAGAAACACTTTATTTTAGGACTCAGTTCTTTCAAAAGAATTTAATTATTTTTGTGCCCAAGGTCTCTTATTTCCTTTCCCATTTCCTCTTATTTAAATTGTATCAAGCATACAGTGACCCCCATTCTCTGCTACTCACTCCCACCTCTGCACCAGCTCCTCTGCTGTGGGAAGAGAAGCATTCCTGCAGCTGAACAGCAGCCCACTTGAGGAAAGCAGCCCAAGAGATGAACAAGAGAAGGCATCATCTTCTCAGCCGTATCTCCCCCCTGAGCCTGTTAGCTGTGCAGCCCCACAGGCATTCCCATCAGAGCAATGCAGGCATGACGCACCAGCACCACTCCTCAGCCAGGGACACAAACTGCTTGAATCAGCAGCGCTGCTAAAATCGCTCGGCTCACCCGCCCTGACTGCTGCCAGCTCTGCTCTGAAGGATGCACCTCTCCTCTTACACACTGCATAATGCTTGGAAAGGTTCTCTACCCACACCCAAGTCAATCAAACTGCAGGCTAAAAGTGGCGGTCCTGTTATCCATCTCAACCTCCAGACATATTTGATGTGGTGGACTTAAATCTCCTGTAACAGGAATCAAATCAGCTTGCTGAAACACTGGAAGATGAATTCAACATTAACAAAAAGTTAATTGCCTCATGAAGGACAGTGAGAATAGAACACCTGGTCACATGAGCAGCAGAGCTGCTGTTTCAAGTGAGTACAGTTAGGTGGAATAACACACATTGAAGCTGCAAAACAACAGAGAACTGTCCATTCCACCTCTGGAGGAGATGCCTGAGACTCTGAGACTACGTATTCCCCATTCCCAATTAAAGAACAGACAAAATTAGTTTTAATTAAAATAATAAAAACTTTTTGTAAGTGTCCCTTGTCTTCAGGAGACCTGCTTGACTATTTGGCTAATATTCAATTGTTGACTTAATGTAACATGAGCAGAACATAAATAATACATGAAAAAATAGTGATTATTACTCAAGAAGGAATCAAATAATTGAGTTGGAAAACTGAAACTGGCTTCATAAATGGACAGGTGAAACCACATTTTCATTACATAGAAAAAAGAAAGTAGTTCCCACACAGCCAAGATCAAACAAAACTTGAAGAAAGAAAGCAAGAATGAAATGCAGCAAAGAACTCATTTCTTCTTCAACAAAGACATTTAAATTACCACTGTTTGCTAACAAAGACTAAGGAAATACCGAGATCTACATAGTAACTGAAAAATAAAGGTTTAGCTGGGTCCTCTTTTATTCCTGTTCTCAGTCCTGCATTGTTAGTCCTACAACTCACTATGGCATTTGCCTTTTGTGTAGCATATGTTGGCTTGTGTTCAACTTCAGATCCAAAACAACCCACACATTTTCTTCCTAAGGTCTGCTACTCAATCACACTCCCCACATCCCGCATTTGTGCATTCAATTATTTGCAATCAAATGTGTGACCTCACATTTTTGGTCTATGAACTCTCTTTTTTCAGATCTCAGTATCTTCATTTTCAGATAATTTTAAAATGTAGCTTCCACTCACACACATACATGCAGTCAGCCAAGTTTCAACAGCTGTCATCTCTTTGGAAATACTTCAGACAAGCATGCCAACCACTTGTCTTTACCTATTTGCAAAATTACAGTTCCGATCTTCCCTTCCCTTCTAGAAACTGAAAGCTCCTCCTGCTGGCCTCTTGTCGAACTAAAGACAAACCAAAATAAATACTTGCCAAACCAAGGAAATACAAGAATGCAACATCAACATTACTGGTATTTTAGTATATTTTGGTA
The DNA here is from genome assembly GCF_971803275.1 of Cyanistes caeruleus. NCBI lineage: Eukaryota > Metazoa > Chordata > Aves > Passeriformes > Paridae > Cyanistes > Cyanistes caeruleus. Next base: position 103,795,295 of record NC_141701.1, read on the forward strand.
TTTGGTATTAAGACAAACCTCAGAAAAATCTCATTCTTCAAGATGCTCTATGCATCTAATAAGACTTAATTTCAAGGATTTGCCTAAAAGAAAGTTTATCCACACTATAAGAAAGAGATAGAGTGAAATCAGATTTTCTCTTTCCCATGGCAAACAATCTGCTGCTCTGGCATAAAACTAGTGATTATTAATTACTTTTCTACTGCAGCTGAGGAATAAAACAAGCTAAGATATTAACCACAAAGATAAGAAATCCAGAGGTGACTTGTACTCATAAACATTCCTGATGATTCTTCTCATACAAAATTACCTTCAGAAACTACCATCATTTTAGTCATAGGTTTTTGTTAGTTCTGATCAGGTGTGATTTGTTTAAAGAACCAAAAAGTGTCTTTATTGCTCAAAAAATAGATTTAATGAGGGTAATTGTTCAATTTTAATGTTCTTAAAAGACTCCACAACATGCTAACAGTCAAGAGTACATTTGCAAAGCTTTACATTTTACAGTATTTCCCCATCCCACATCTCTTCAGCAGAAATTCAAAGCAGATTTCCAGATTACTTGATCAGACGTAGAACAGTTTGAGTCACCAGACTGCAGTTAGATAATCTTGTAATTATTTCAAGTGACTACTGAGTATGAGAGCCAACAGGTGTGTTAAACAGAACTCATGTATACACAGATGAAGATTCAGGCTAACCCAGTAACACCAGCAAATATCTATCAGTAGTACCACCCTCAGAATGGGTAACTAATTTACTGTTTGAAGTTCACCTGAGAGTGCCAGCACAAACAACGGCACTGTTCCCATTTCCTGAGATTGCTAGATATTTCAGTTTGAGACCAAATACCAGCAAAATAATTCTATCACTTAACTCTTAATACTTTGCATTCAACATACCTACTCCTATTCCTCACAACCTTGGGAAAACAGTTGAGGGAGAGAGGACAGGCATTGACATACACCCAAAAAGCCAAATCTCTGCACTGTAGAAGGAGAGACATTAGATGCAACCAATACAAAATAAACCAGATCACCAAGCAAACAATTTTCAGTTCAGCGAAGAATTCTTTCATTCTAGTGAGATACAAAGTAAAAGTTTAAATTATGCACATCTTCTGGGTACTCCTCGATGTTGCAAAGCTTTCAAGAGTCTTTGTAAGTCAATTTATCACTGCATAGACATCAAAACTGAAGTCCTCATAATTCAACATTGACTCATCTCTCTCTAGGTCATCCCCTATGTTCTGCAACCACTACAACTCTGAACCACCTGCCAATGAGTCAACACATTCTTAATCCCACCTTTTTGTTTTACCAGTAACTCAAGCTAGTAATTGTGTTTTCCACTTCAATGAGTTAGATGAACTCAGAAATTTTCCTATCTGCTCTCTCAGTTTGGAATTGTCAGGTTGTTTATTAAATAACTAGAAAGAGTTGCAAACTTCAGAACAGCAAAAGCGCTGTCTGTTTTATGTGGCCAAAATCTTTTGGAGATGAGTTAATTCAACCTTGCTGATAACTAGCCACCATTTAGTATTATAGAATTGTTTAGGAAAAGGTCTTTAAGATCACTGAGTCCAGCTTGTTTACTGAACGCTTATTCTCTTTTCCCCCACTCATCATCAAGCCTGCTAAGCTAACTCTCCAGGGACTTTCTCTTCGGGTTACACGAGCCAAAAACTTTCTATAGTGGCATAATATAAAAAGTTTTCTCTTCACGGGCACAGCTTAAGAGTTTAGACCAGAGCTCCCAGATCATGCATCTCCTCTTTCAGAATGGTGACCAGAGTGCGCTGCATACAAGAACAGAGCTTTCAGTGGGAATAAAAAATATCGCACATTCAGGGCAAGTCACATTAGTTATCCCCTTACTATCCACAGCCATCACCAAGAGCAGAAATAATGCTACCCCCACAAAACATCCTCCAGCATTCCCCACTTGCATCTCCAATTCATCTAGCTCAGCAGTTCTGAGTCTCCAGCCATTATCAGTGCTTGTGATATCACCAGTCATGTCAACTGCGAGAGAATCCGGAGACCTGCAAGTCCTTTAGCAAGATACAGAAGAAGGACGATAAGCAAAATTTTTTAAGTGGTCTATGTATCCATTTCTCAGTAAAGGGTGACCAACAATATGTTAAATAATACAGCAACCAAGAATCACTAGGGTTTTTTTTGAGAAGACACCTAAGTCTATTCACTACTTTCTATTGTTCAGGGCCTGAATGTAATAACAAAATAGGATGCAAAATTTAAATGTGTAATGTCTATGCTTGCATGAGACAAAATACGTAAGTAAAACACAATGTAATTTTTCAAGCCTATTAATCTTCATTTTGAGGCAGCACATGCTGGCAGTAACTACCACAGCCAGGAACACTGGAACTAATAATGAGCAAAACACCCGAGATCTTGTGCTGTTGCCATTAATATAATCATATAATCACAGAATCTTCAGAACTAGAAGGGACCCACAAGAATCATCAAGCTCAGCTCTTAAGTAATGTTCCCTACAGGGATCAGACCCATGACTAACACCATGCTCTAACATATGTGCTCTGAAACACAATAAAAAGTCACCAGTAAGTGGACATAAAAAAGATGTAAACAAAAATACTTTAATGATTTTGCAAGCTATCTTTAAAATTCTTAGAATTTGTAATACTCTCATTCTGCATGACTCTTTCCCAGAGGTACCAAACCATTAAGTAAGGGCAACAGGCTCAAACTGAAACACACAAGTCTCATCTGAATACAAGGGGAAAATTTCCTTTACTTTGAGGGTGCCAGAGGACTTTACAAGCTGCCCAGAGGCTGTGGAGGCTCCTCTGGAGATACTCAAAATCCACCTGGGATTCCATGCGACCTGCTTGTTGTAGGTGAACCTGCTTTAGCAGGGAGGTTGGACTAGGGAAATCTTCCTTCTGTGACAGGGGCTTGCAGAGCACTGCACAGTTCTCATTTATCCTACAGTCCAAACAGCTAAGGAGTTCTGTCACTTTGCATCAACAGAAAGCAAAATGTCTTGCACTGTGGAAAAAATACATCCTGAAAACTGAACTTACAATTTTAATGCCTAATTATGTTAATTTACAAGTGCAGGAAGAAACTTTTACATTACCCTGTTAAGTAAGTAGCTAGCCCTCTTCACAAAAAAGAGTATTTTTAAAGACCTGTCTAGGTTTCGCAGAAACCAATTTTATCACCAACAACTGCCCTCAGATGATGAATTTAAAGGCAAATAAATTATATTTGTCCAGCACACACTACTTTCTCAAGCTAACCCGACTTTTATTGACAAACATGCTTCCAAAATAAATAAACCATGTGCGCAAATGGAGTTAAGCCTTTATTATTTTCAGACCTCAAACTCTGAAGTTGCTACGTGCAAACGCCGGCGGATTAATGTCAACTGAGGGGGGAAAAAAAAAATACATATCCATTTCAGGAACATACTGCCCCTCGAGGTTACTCTGCCCCCTCTCCCGTGTCTCAGAAAACAGGAATAAAAAAGCGAGAACAACTCACAACCGCAGTGAGTTTAAAGGTCCGAAGAGCGAGTCGATCACGCCAGGAGGGCAGGGCGGAGCTGGCCGGGCCGGCAGCGCCCCCCGGCGGCGGCAGCGCGCACCTGCCCCGGCCGCGCCGCGCACACGCACGGCGGGGAGGAGAAAATCCAAAACAAATAAATTAAAGGAAAAAAAAAAAAATTAAAAATAAAATAAAAAGTCGCCAGCGCGAACACGATTGTCCTCGGCACTAAAACTGCGCTGTCAATCGCCTTACCGGCTGACCGACGTTAGAACAACTCGCAAGTGTTAACAGCGAGCGAGGGAGTGACCGCGCTTTTCCCGTGGCTACGTCTAAAAGACACACACACACAGGAAAAAGCGAAACGTGAGTCATCATCGGGCCGCTGTGAGGATACTGCAGAACTGCCCAGGTACGGGAAAGTCACCTAAAGACGATATAAACATCTTCAAACTTACAGTGGAACCCCCAAGAAGCCAATTATTCCTTAAATCGCCTAAAATACACAGAGCGTGATACAAATCCGGCGGAGCAGCACTCTTTACGGCCTGCAGAAAACGATGGCAATCCCACGTAACATTACACCCAAGTACAGAGACCACGGAATGGAAGTGGGAGCGAAAAAAGTAAGAAAAATAATCATCGCCTATCTCGTTTCTAAGTAAAAAACACAACCCGAGTGTGTACTATAGTTGCAGGGCCAGGGAGGGTGGGGTGGGTTTAACATTATGCCGTAAAAAAAAAACCCTCTCAAACGCAAACCAAAACCAAACCAAAACACCAGCTAGGCGATGATAAAAGCAAAACCAAAACTCCTATTATTGCTTCTTTCAGGACTGACGGATAGAAACAATAAAACATTAACCACCCTTCCAAAATTTCGGAATTCCCCTTTGCGCGGGGAGGGATAAAACTGGCACAAATATAGTTTTACTTCTGCTCTTACCTGATTAAAAAGTAACCCGAGGCTCTGTACCTCCCTACCATGATGAATCATGGTCTTCCCGTACCGAGCCTCGCCGAGCAGCCTTACCTTAAAATTACTGGAGTTGACCCAGGCTGTTAATTCGTCGATCACTTTGTCAAGGCGCTGCTGGTCCTGCTCCAGATCGGGAGACCTCGCCGGGTCGCCCAGGTACTCCAGCAGCTCCTGGCCGACCTGCATCCTGCGGCCCACGTCCTTCTGCTGTACCTGCTCGCAGAAATAATCCATGCCGGCAGGCTCCATCTTCGGACGCTGCGGAAAAGTTTCTTCGTAGGCGAGCCGAGGGCCTCAGGGTCGGAAGCGCGGGCAGGGCAGGGCGGGCGGCGGGGGCGCGGACAGGCCTGCCGCCCTCATGGAGCCGCTCCCGGCGCTCCCCGCCCCGGCTCCGCGCCCGCCGCCCCCATGCGCACTCGCAGCCCCGCGGGGGGAAGCCCCCGGCGGGAAGGGAACGCGGCGCTGCGCAGGGCTCGGTGGGAGCCTCTTACTCCTGGCTCAGGGCTTTCCAGCCGCCTCCGCGCCGTCCCGAGGGATCCCGACAGGGCTCCCCGCCGCCGCCCCTCCTCTTCCCCCCGCCGGGGAACGGGAAATAGAGTTCGCTGCGGCTGGAGGGGCTGGCAGGAACCCCGGCTGCGGGCTCGGGGGGTCCCCGCGGGAGGAGCTGCCGCCCCCGCTCGCTCTGCCTCCTCTCCTCGGGCCCGAGGAGAAGATCTGCGGGCCGCCTCTCACGAGCACCGGCGAGGCCGGGGCGAACCACTCATGTTCCTGACGCCGCGGCCTCCGGCTCCTCCTGCCCGCCCTGCGGGGCGGTTCCCAAACTTTCGTCCCGGCGGGTCTGAGCGCCGCCCGCTCCCCTCCACGGCGAGCCGGACCGGACCGGGAGAGTCCCCCAGAGAGCCGCTCACGCTTCGCTTTCCCCCGCCGGGCACTGCGGCGGCAGCGCCGCCTCCGTCCCGTGGAAGTTGCGCCTCCCGCCGCCGCTGCCGCCCCGGCCGGCGCCAGGCGGACACACCGGGCGTGGCCCGCGCCGCCCCGCCTCCCGCCGCGGCTCCCGCTTCCCCGGGGAGAGCCCGCTCCCGCCCCGCGCTGCGGCGGGATGGACGGAGGGACGGACGGAGGGACGGGCGGAGGGATGGACGGAGGGATGGACGGAGGGATGGACGGAGGGATGGACGGAGGGATGGACGGAGGGATGGGCGGGCGGAAGACGAGCAGTGCGCGCTCCCCCGGGACCCCTGCGGGTCGTGTCCGGCGGCAGTGGGAAGCGCATGCGCCCTCTGCCCCGCTGATCGCCGCGGTGCCGGTCCGGCGCCCTTGGGGAAAAAGGGGAAGTGTTGGAAGAACAGGGGAAGAGGTGTGAAAGGCGCTGGGATGCTTGGGTGCTCTCCTCCTTTCCTCTCTCCCCGTTCCGAGCGCCGTCCCGGCTTTGCCCAGCGAGGCCCTGCAACCTTGCTCAGTACCGGGTGTAAGGGGGCGGGATCCCCTGGAGCCATCCCGGTACTCCCGGAGTGCTTGGCTCTGCAGCGTTGCTGTCCGCAAAATCGGGTTCCTTATCCGGAACGCCACAACGCTGCAGAGAGACACTAAATTCAGAGCTGCACAAGCCTGGGTGCTCAGTGATATTCCATAAATCCAGCACAGCCCACCGGACCTTCTACGCCGCTATTTACACAGAATCACCGAATCGCTCTTGGAGTTGAATGCGACCCCTGGAGGTCATCTAGTCCAACCCCATGCCAGGGCAGGATCACCTAGAGCAGACACGCGTCCAGACTGGTTTTGAATGTTCCCAGAGAGACTCCATGAACTCCCTGGGCAGCCTGATGCAGGGCTCCACCACCTTCAACATAAACAAGGTCTTCCTCGTGCTGAGGTGAAACTTCTTGTGTTTATTTTATGGCCATTGTTTTTATTTATGGCCCTTGCTCCTCCTTCTGTCGCTGGGCACCACCAAAAATGAGTCTGGCACCATTCTCTTGGCACCTGCCTTAGAGATATTTATGTGCATTAATGAGATCCTCGTTCAGTCTTCTCTAGACTAAACAGGTCCAACACCTGCAGTCACTCCTCATAAGAAAGATCCATCAGACCCCTAATCATCTTTGTGGCCCTCTGCTGGACTATCTCCAGTAGCTCCTTGTCTTTCTCGTACTCAGAAGCCCAGAACACACAGAAGTTCATAGATGGCAATTTCCCAAGTAAAGCCCCAGCATGGCTGACCCACGCACAGATTGCCAGGATGGAACGGATTCAAGTGGATACTTGAATTAAAACAGAGACCCTTAAGTGAGGGGCTGTGACTTTAGGTGTTGTTTCAGAGCTAGTTGAAACTGGTCCAAGTCCCCTTGATGGCGGGAAAAGCAGCCCTGTCCTCTCAGTCCCTCTGCATTGGGTTCTGAGGCCTCCAAAGGTACAATTATGGCTTTTACATGCAGGGAAAGAAAAGCAGAGGAGGTCACTCTTCCCCTTTTCCCCCCCAAGCTGCTCCACTTGGCCCCCATCTTGTCCCCTGTGCCAGACCCTGCACACACTGACCACTTGGGTTGATTTCATGGGCTAAATGACAGAGCTGGTGTCAGTGAGCTGAGCTGGCTGACGAGTCCTACGGGCTTCTGCATGGATCTCAGAAGGTGGGAAGCATAGCCTCCATCAGTGGCATGGGACAGTGGCGTTAGCTTCCTGCCCCTCTGATATTGGGAAGGTTCACCTTATGCTAAACTGGAGGCCCCTGCTGATGCAGGCAGTCCTTTTCTTCCCTGCTGTCGTGTATACAATTCTTCCCTTCCTTGTACCAGAGCTGTTTTTTATTTATCTTCACTTAAACAGTTCAGAAAGATAATATTTTCTCCACACCCCCCCCCTTTTTTTTTTTTCACATAACTAGCTTTTTGCTGATTCAGATTCCTAAATTTTCTTACTCTGGGGTTAAGCAAGTACCAGAGTTGGAGCAGGTAGAAACAGACAGCTGGAAGATAGATGGGGAAGATGAGGGCTGTCATTCAACGACAGCCTTTGTGTTATGAAAGCTCAACTTAGTTTCAAGACAGCAGTCTGGCTGTCTCCCTTGCCTTGTTAGTCCTTACACTGGGGAAGTGTGAGCAGGAAAGCAAGGTACTCCCTTCATCTGGCTGCTGGATTTAGAGGAACCACACTTGTGAATTGCTGCTTCACAGCAGTCTAAACCAAACTAAATTGGTGCTACAATGTTCCTACTTGTCAGCTTCTCACAAATCCCTTCTCAGAAATTCTCCACTTTCCTTCTGTCCCATTGATCTGGGGAAAAAGAACTCTCCATCCACAGGTGTGGCAAGAGGCAAGACAAGAAGCAGCCTTTTGTTGATTTTGTTGAGATGCAGCAAACTGAGGATCCCATGCTTCATCAATCCCTAGCTATAACAATAATGAAGATGATTAAAAAGATTAAAGATACCTTTAAAACAGAAATGTGTGTATTTACTTTGAGCTTACTATAATTTACAAGAATGGTTATGAACTGCTCATTGTGTTTTCACAATAGATTTCCCTGTGCACTTATAAAAAAAAGGAAGTTTGGATGGAACTGAATAGTTCATGTCACGTGTGTGCACTGCCACTTATGAAGATAGGGAATTACAGGTTGCTTTTCTAGGAAAATGGTACCCAAGAGACTTCTGGAAGTGAAAAAAAAATTTCAGAAAAATAAAAGTGGATTGCTGTATTTTTTTCAGTGCGCTAGAATCTGATTCACTGGTGTTGTATGTTTAAAAAGCAAATATCTTGCTATGAAAGTTTTAAAAGTAATTGTTGACCTAATAATAGTGGCTAAAAAGAAAACAACTGAGTAGATTATACTGGACTCCTGGAGTATTAACAACTGTAAACAATTTATATCTTTGTCCAAACTATCAGGAAAAAAGCCCCAAGTGATATAAAACTTACTTTTCATTACAGTCCACATTAAGGTCAGTCTCTCAAGAAAGAAAATCCTAAGCAAAAAGAGAAAAGAGGGGGCAAAGCTCTTGGCACTACTTTTTTGAATTTCTCTCAATTCAAAGCAAATACACTGATTAGGCAATCCAATTTCTGTGACTAGCATTGAAACTGAGGGGAAGGGTAAAGTATAATAAGACACGCACTTGAAATATCAAAACTATTTTGTCAACTCAAAGACGGCATTGCAAAGCTATGCTAAGGGCAAAAGGTCATGCTGAGCTATGTGGCCTTTCTCTTTTTTTTCCATTTCACGTAATAAGTGCTTTCTTAAAAACCACATTAGGAAATCATTTCCTTGCTGTAAAATCAGAGGATTAGACCACTGTATTTCATCCTGTGATCCTGTGACTACCTGCCATGACTAGTGCCTTTATACAGTATTGATTATGAATACACTTTTTTGATGTACTGTTATTGATATAACAGCAGAAAATGGGTAGCCTTTTTATTCCTGATGTATTTTGCTTATATTAAGGCAATTTCACTTAAAACCTAGCACTGACAAGATTTTTTTTTTTTTTTGTGGGATCAATAAATGTTGGTTCACTTTTTTCCTCTGCAAACAAATAGCATTTGGATTTGGCAAATGGAGCTTCTGGATGCTCATTTCCTTTTTTAGCAAGGTAGGCGTAGCACTCCAACACTGAATCTAGAGCAGTCCCTCAGCTTGGACAAAGGACATGGTTTCGTTGTAGATGTTCTCACAGAGTCCTAGTGGACTTTATACCTGGGGTTGTGGGCCAGGCTCCAAAAAGAAGGCATTTTCATTCAGGCCAAAGATCTTTTAAAGCTTCTTATTCTCAGTTAAGGAGATTGCTTCCTTTGGAATGCAATCTTCTTTTTGATATGCAAGCATGTGAGCATAAATCCACTACTCTTGTGTATTTGTACAATGCATAATATTTGGTAGAGCAATTAAGCCCCATAATTGAATGCAGAATCAAAATTTCATTCAGTCTTTTCAGTGTGACTTGCTAGCAACCAGAGCAATTACAGCAGGAGCTGAGGTAAATGACACTAATCCAGTGTGGTGCATTTCCAACCTGAATTGCATACCAAACCTGTTTCTACGCCCCCATCCTATCCAAGTGTGCTTAATTCTGTCTTGTTTTGAAAAGACAGGTGTCTGCTAAGGAAGGCAGGAGCTTCCCTTGAAAAGGAAAAAATATAACACACCCCCCCCCCCCCCCCCGCTTCTCCCCACCCTGAATTATAATTTTGAAATCAAGGGGCTCTCAGGCAAAGACATGGGAATAAGAATAATAGTTCTTTATGCATTAGTACAAAAGATCCCATTGACAGAGTCAGAATACAACCTGACACCCTGGTCAGGGTGTTGGTAGCAGTCCCATTAAATGGTGGCTGCAGTCCTCCTGCTGTGTGGAATGTGGTTCTGTGGAAGCAATGATCCTGTAGAATCATTGTAGAATCGTGTAGTTTTCCTCTGAAGATCCACTGGTGCTGTAGATGGGTCCAGTCTTCCTCTGGGAATCCAGTGGAGAAAGGCTGCCTGTGGTGTTCCAAGTCTCAGATAATATCCAGGTAGGAATGCTTGGCTCCTCCCTCGGGTGGATCATCTCACAATGGGATGATGTAATTTTATCAGTCATGCAGTGAGATTCAATGGCCCATTAACAGAAGACATCCCCCTGGAGGGAGGATGGGCTGTGGAAGAGATAAGAACTGCCCCACCTGCTTTTAACAGCTGGTAATAGAATACATACTTTTGGTTACATCTTGCATTGCAACCTAAGACAAATTCTTGCACGTATTATCCTGTTCTGAAAAAGGCAAGAATTGTACCAGCGGGCTGGGGAGGAAGGGTGCCGTGCTCTTTGTTACTTTTGGCTGATAAGAAAGCAGGTAGCATGCTTTAGGCTCTGTTCTATCCTCCTTCCTTTGCTAGCAGGAAGCCTTAACAGGTTCAGAGCTCATGCAACCTGGTTATCGATCTTCTGTAGCAGGCCTGTCAGTCACTGCAGCAGAAAAGCTACTTCCACAGACTGACTTCCCCTTCTCAGAAGCCCTTCCCACACAGAGGATATGATCCCATCTCTGAAAGAACCATAAAAATCCCCTAAAAAGCCTCTGATAAAAAGTTCTCTTCATCACAAATAGCAAACACAGGCCATAACAATAAAAATAAAGTGGATTTAAATATGAGTCATTCAGAAAGTTTCCATAAATTACACTTGATGTAGCCTAGGTTGACACAGAAGAAGTCTGTAAGAAAGTTGTTGTTCCTGTTGGATTCCCCTGGAGCTGGATCAGCACTTTTACAACATGTTCCACCATGGGTGACTTGAATCAAATGTTTAGATTGTGTCTTGGATGTAGTGTCCTTCAGTCATGTACCAACTTTTAATGTCTTCTGGAAGAACTATAGGCTTTAATTTTTTTATAAATTGGAGATCAGTACACTGATGGTTTCCTTAGTACTGTCAAGAGGTAAAATACTGTGCTATTTTAAGCAGAAATGTGGCAGACTTTGTTATCCATGTTGTATAGGTATTTTGCATCTTTCCTGTCGTTCATTGCAAAAGGATGATGTGTATCCTTTCAAGCTGAATTTATCACTGTCGATAACTTTAAATTATCATTTGAATTCCTCCCTCTGAGATTAACAATATCAGAATAATGAAGTAATAAATATCTTTTGAATATAAATAAATAGTTCATGAAGGAATGTTCTGATGATGATATTGCAGTATATGTACCAAGCTAGTTGAAGACTTGCCCATTTTCCTCACAAGGTCTTAAAGATGAAATCAGATATAACTGTATTAAAAATGTACTTGGTGAACTTAGCTACATTTAAGCTTGTGCCATGAATGTTCTTGAAATTACATATTTAATAGAGATTGCTTGCATATGCTTATTTATAAAACAGTCAGGAGATGAAACAAGTAGTCTGGTATTTTTCCTGTACATATGAAACTTTGTAATTTGATCACAGAAATCGGGTATAAGGGGTGATCAGTCTGATGCCTGATTACTGGATTACTCCAAGGCATTAATTTGTTCCTTGTTGTCAAATTTGTTTTAACATGTAGATGCTGCAATTAAATAATTCACCCTGATAAATCTTTTATGAGCAATTTTTTAATTTTCTTGGCTCACGTGATATAGAGAAGGAAGAACAAATTAAAAACTGCAGGTGATAAAAAATAGTGTCAGAATTGACATGTAAGTGACAACTTCTCTTTCATCATGTTAGTCTACCATGCCTTATATAATTACTCAAAGCACTGGTGCATAACTTAGCATCCTTTATGCCCGTTTTGCACAGTGACAGGGCTATTTGTCTCTAGTAATAGAAGTATTTGTGGCTTGTCAAGAAAAGGTTTCTGTCTATTTTGTGCAGCAGGTTATTTGCTAGACTTTTATCAATTATGATTTTCTGTCTTTAAGTTTCTATGGTGGAATATAGTATGCCAGTGTTCTGTGTAAAACCTTAATTCCTGAATAATGATTTCATGTCATATTGGAAAGAATCTGGGATGCAGTAGGTCAACATAATATAGTCCATTGATATAAAATTTGCTGAATTTTTAAACTTAGTAAATTAAACTTTTAGTTAAAATACCTGTGAGAACTAGTTCAATATAGATGCAATTACCTTTGTATTGTAATGCTACTCTTTGTAACAGCAGCATGAAAGAACCAGAAAAGGATCCCAAATACTTGTGTCATCTGACCTGAAAAGTAAAAGCTGGTGAGCACACTGTGTGCTGCAGAGCAGGATCAAGGGATGTATAGCTGGGTGCATTTTGGCCTTGGAATTGCGAAATCTCTGCTCTTGCAAAACAAATCATGGCATTTTCTTTATCTACAGGAAGATTGCAAGACAGTGGATGCAATGAAGAATATGAAAAAAAACGTGCAGAATGGAATCTTTCTCATTACATAGATACAGCTTTTCAAGGCAGAGCAGTGATACTCATCCTAGTAACACTAGTGCAGTGCCAGACTCTGCCCCCATTTACACAAAGCAACCCACTTCTCACTGCATGGGAATGAGAGGGGGAAGAGAAAAACACATATTATCTAATTTGTTTGCCTCTGGTTGGGCCTGCTTTTGTTTCTGTAATGCAAGTCCTTCTATAAATAGGACAGACTCAGCAGTCATTTACTACTCATGGAACTCCTGCATCAGCAGTATTGATCAGAGGAAGGTTTTCTCAGGTAAGAAGTTGCAGGGTTCTTCCTCCAAAGGGGAGAAAATTTTCTAAACATGCATGTGGTTTAAAGCATACAGGCGCGTTTGCATACATATAGTTTTAAATGACTTTTTTTTCCCCCTAAAGAATTGTAAGCATTTACATGTTGGGATTAGGCTGTCTGAATTTTTTTGGCTGCTGCCCGATTCTGAGGCGTTTCTCCGCTGTAGTTTGCTTGAGCGCTCCCTCTCGTGGTGAGCTCTCCTCTAAGGAGATTCCCGACCGAGCATTCCCGACCAAAAGGGATGAGGCTGGAACTTTACCGACCGCATTATTACTGAAAACGCTTTGCAGCAATAGAAAGAAGCCAAGCTTGCAGTTGTTTCAGATAATTTTTTTTTTTTTTTATTTTTTTTTTTTCTGTCTGGCCTTCTCACAGAGAAACCTACTGGTTTGTATGGATGCAAATATTAGTTGGGGAGGAATTTCTGGAAACAAGTATACATATGAAAGAAATGTAAGTATTCATCTGTGTTCTTGGGGGAAAAAAAATGTTATGAATGACTTGAACTTTTTTGCCCTGAAAAGGGAAAATTACTGTCCTTCTCTAGAATAGTTCAGGGTCTCTTTTATCTGGTGCTAATGAACCTGCTGTTTAAAGCAGACTGTGCTTACTTCGGCCGTCAGAAGTTTTGACCAAATACCCACTATCGTGGGTTTGTGCTGTACAAGGGCGTGTTTTCATTAAACTGACTTGCAGTTCAGAACTGTCACCCATTCTGTGCAGGAGAAACACTAAGAGCTTCAGAAAGAAAGGGTCAGGCATTCTCCTCTCTCCTCCCCTCCTTCTCCCAGCCAGGGAAAAGTTGTCCATCTGCAGCATGACGGGCTGGAGCAGCAGTCACAAACCCTGCAAAGCTCTCGCACGCCGAGGTGGGGCCATGGCAGCCGGCTCTTTGTGTCCCCTGGCAGAGATGCTGAGTCACGGCTTTTTGGTACCTGCCCGGCAGCGAGCGCTGCTTCCAAGAGCGCACCCATTATCCCTGTTTTCCTATGGCTAAAGTGATAGCCCGCACGAATCTCCCAAGACACGTGGGATTATACATTTTAGAAGGAATATTTAAATGAGATAAATAACTATAAATACGGGTCTGAAAATAACAGCGCTGTAAATGGAGTAGAATAGTGGGAAAACTAAGGTGGATTAAGAGGGAAGACAAGAAGATTGCTTTCGTGTATGTGGGTTCTGAATTAGACTGTTTAAATTACAACTATTTGAATTCATGGTATTTTAATGATGAATAAATAGAATGCCCTGTCAAGAAAATACAGATTTTAGTCACATCTAAAGGTTATCTAACTGGAAAACAAGTAATAAAACCACATGAATCCAATCAGCTCAAAAATCACGCAATTTTTGAAAACTAAGACTGGATTCAGATCCTATGACTCTGACCAGTATCCAGAATTGGGCTTGTTATTTTGGATTTGTTTGTTTTTTTGTTTATTTGCAGGAAGAGGATGAGGCACTGATGTGATATGAATGGATGGGATATCTTAAAGAATGCATGTGAAAATAAATCCTAATTACTTATTACTTAAATAAATAGAAAATTTTCTTAACATTAAAATGTAGTGTAATTGTTAAAATGCAATATATTTGTTAGAACTTATAAGAGAAATTGTTATAAAAACATATACACAAATTTAATTAAAAACCCACCGTGTTTCAAATAATTATTCAGAACAACCTCCAACTTTTCTCTGGCATTTATTGAACCTATATAGATTTTCAGTTTGCTTCCAAATAAATCCTACAACCACTAATTTTAGTAGTGAACATGATAGGGCTGGGTTAATGGTTAGACTTAATGACCTTAAAATTCTTTTCCATCCTAAATGATGCTATGATTTTAAATTACTTGCTGTTAGCAGATACCTTTCTACACACCCATAGAAGGAATTTGATATTCATTTGCCCCAATCCATAAAGTTGCAGTTAGAACTTCCATAAGCAAATGCTTAGATGCCAATTTATTGATATTTTATTTAAAAAGTAGATACTTTACCATTTCTACATTCTAGAAGGGAAATGGTTAGAGAAATGAATGTACAGATTGGAAACACAGGCACTTTGAAGAGACAAAATTTCTTAGAGTCAGATTATGAATAGGGGCTCTGTTCCCCTTTTAGAGGCTCTATTTTTCCACTGAGAGAACTCTGTTATCCACACTGCAGGTCTGGGGAGTATTTCACTAAAGATGAATCAAGAAAAATCTGTCATAATATAGGAAACACTATAACTTTTTAAAAATATAAAATCCTAATAATACCATGCAAATTTGTGGCAGCAACAGCATACCCTTTTTAATCTGCTTTTGACTGAGTAATGATGATGTCTGTGATGTCTCAATTATGAATCCCTTTTTTTTTTTTTTTTCAGTATTGCATGAGTCACAGCAGAGACATTATTGTGTTCATTGCCAGCATTTAAAGACAATAACCAGCCTATTTAGAAGTAAATTCCTATTGATATCAAAATTTCAGCCTGCAAGTGTTTCTGCACACAAACATACCCTGTGCTATGGATTTTCCAGAACATACACCCTGTGCATAAGTGGGCAAGCATGTCAGTGCCCCAAGTGAGAGCAGAGAAAAGCCCTACCACCCCAGCATGGGACACACCTATCGTTGTAGTGGATGTCTGAACCATCCCCTGTGTTGACTCTAATTTTTGTCATGTCAGATTTGCTCATAGCAAGTCAAGAATGTATAGAAGTGAGGGTGACTAGCTAAAAAAGTAACCTGTAAACAGATTTTTCATTTGTTCAGTTTTCATACCTGCTTACATTAAACATTTTGGCTCATTTTAAACTAGTTTAAATGCCAATCTACAGACTGATCCTTTTGGAAGGAAAAGACTGTGCAACCTCTGCTAAATAATATCAATTTAGTGACCAATTTAGTAGCTTGTGGGTTTTTTTTTTTAATAAAACAGTGTTCTTTCTTCTTAGGTCTTGACAATGTAACTTTTATTCAAGGACTTTGGTATCAGGAGGCTGTTGTAGGTTCATGTCGAACCCTGTGAATGGCACAGGGATCACTGCAGCAAGGACTGCAGCTGGAGCAGGCTGCTTTGTAAGGGGAGGAAAGGCACCAGCTGGGAAGCTGGAGTAGGGGTCCCACTGAGCCCTGTGCTGGAGCAAGGTGAGCAGAGCTGTCCCCTGGCAGTGCCAGGGTCAGCCAGCAGCTGGGAGGCTGCCACATTGGTCACAAGGCAGGTTCCAGGTCAGGACAGGTGTCTGACTTGGGCACACCTCTGCTGGGGGCAACAGATAGAGCTTGAGCACTGCTCCCAAGTGAAGCAAGGAGGCCTCCAAAGGGGCTTCCCACAGCTCTTTCTCACCCACCAGCTTTTCACAGCCATGTGATCCAAGCTTGTACAGCTATACCACATCAGTGCTGGCTTCCAGCACAGGCAGTGCTGGGGGAATGCACTCAAGGATCTTTGTACTGTGGATTTAATGGTCTTTTTGTGGTCTCTGACTTCTTGCTTGCAATTAAAATAAACTAGTTTCTTACTTACTAGTTTATTTTTAAGTGTAAAAATACATGTTTATGTGTATGAAAACGAGAGTATTCTTTTGTCTTAAATGCTTTAAACATTTGAATGTTGAACTTCTATCCCATTTCTGTCACAAAGCTACATGGCAAAGGAGGAGTAAGAGCAGTAGAACCAGTCCATCCAAACTACGGATTTGAGATGGACCTGAATGACAACATCTAAAATTTCAGCATAGAATCTGATTTTCCACCCACTCTTCACTTTTATTCTCTGTGGCTTTGCTATAGAACCATTTGAAGTCTA
The DNA here is from genome assembly GCF_971803275.1 of Cyanistes caeruleus. NCBI lineage: Eukaryota > Metazoa > Chordata > Aves > Passeriformes > Paridae > Cyanistes > Cyanistes caeruleus. Next base: position 103,811,813 of record NC_141701.1, read on the forward strand.
AGGACTTGCATTGAGATTCAGAAATCCAGAAAATCCTGTTATGATGAGGCTTAGTGTTAGTTCTTACCTAAGCACAATTTCCCTTGAGTGCAGTGAGCTGCTCAAGTATGAACTTCTGAAGTATGCTCAAAAATAGGAATGAAGCACATCTTAGCAATGGCTTAAATTCCTCATATTTATGAAAGCAATCCTGGGGAATGTTGACATTTTCAAAACTAGCATCCAGTTATATGTATATTTGGGGGAAAAAATGACACATACTTCAACAGAAAATGTTTTACTCTCCCAACCTTATTTTTCTGAAGCACGTATGGTGAAAGTGCTTTCCAATAATCCACTTTACTTCTTCAAGCAAACACTTTAATCAATCAGATTTTGCTAACTGAAAAGACTTTTAGAAAACTTGTGACATTTCTTACATTTTGTAGCACTACTTTCTTTCCTTGGGATCCTGGAAGTTCCACAATGACTGTGCTCTCCGGGTTTCACAGGGACAGCTTAGACCAGCAACATTCTCCTTCTTTGATGCAATGTAATCGATATCTTGATGCTGCTTCAAGAAGCGCTAACTTGAGCCTAGAGAATGAAGCAGATACTCTGGCTATGTCTATACTCCATTTGAGGTTACTCTATCCATGTTCACACTGCTGACTGCAGCATGCTTCCAGGGATGTCCGTACATAGGGATATGTTATAGTTATATCAGAAAGAGAAATCAGACCTTTTGGCTTTAAAAGCATTTTTGAGTGCATATTTGTGCAACCTGATGTGTTTCAAGATGCATGTTTATGCAGACCAAAAGCTGTTCTCGAGGCAGTGTTGCAGGAAGAACTGTATTTGTGTGGTTATGTGACCATATTCCTGGCCAGGAGCTTTATTCAAGGAGTGTTATTCAATAAAAAATACTTTTCCTGTTCTCATTAGCATAAGTTGTAGCCAGAGCCTGTCACAGTCAGCTCCAGAGAGTCTTGCTAGGCAATGCTTGGCGTCCCAGGGTCTGGTGTTCAGCTGGCATTGCTGGAGGAAGTTCTGCAGCTGCAGGTGAAAGCCAAAGTGAAAACAGGTATAGCTGCTGTGGCTGTCTACTACCGACACTGCTTTGTGATTGTCACTGTAGGTGCATGGCAGACTCTTGGGTCCAGGAGACACCAAGCATTTGGCCCTTCTGGAGCTGGAGTGTGACCTCCTCTCCTGTGCTTTCTGGCTGTGTAGCCAGCCTAGCAAACAGGACAGCTGAACAGCCCACCTGTGCTGCAAGGACACCTGAAGAAGCACATGGCAGGTGAAGGTGGGCACTGGTGGAGCAGGCTGTGGTGTGGCACTGCCGCTGTCCTTGCTGCAGGGCCCAGACCTCCCCCTTGCACGCACTGCTGGACACGTGAGGAGCATCCTCCGCTGCCTTACTGAGGTTGCCCTCTCTGCCTCAGGGCATGCATAAATAATTGATGGTGTACAGTCAGGGGTTCTGGCCTCAGGCAGTGTACAGTCTAGTATGGAAATACAGCTGAGATAGCAAAATCTCTATCAGAAACCTTGGTTTTATATATACTCTTTAAATATACCATGCCGAGACATGGCTATTACATGAAAAGCCAAGAACACAATTACCACAAAAAGTTTTCCTGAACCATAACTGTGTCCAGTATTCCATATGAATGACTAATCCAAACAATATTTTTCTGCAAAGAGGAAAGATAATGCACATTATATTTCACAGAACTGGGCAATAGCTATGTAATTGTTGCTTGAATCCAATCTTTATCAGCTTAAAATGTGTCTGTAATTTCTCCTTACAAGCACATAGATCTCAGCAGGTGTTTTGCCTGAAGGGTTGTACCGCAGCGGGCCTTCTGAGAGCAATCAAGCCAAAACACATCATATGGTTTCAGTATAAAACTGTTTTAGCTATTTTAAATATTTCCAGCTGTAATTAACTAAGCTCAGCCACCATTACTCACTCCTGCTCAATGTACCACCACTAGAGTTTAATTGTGTATTTACTTTCTTTCCATAACCACTAACTAGCTGTTGGTTTGAGAAACCCTGTTTTTCTCCCACTCTGATAAACATCCATTATATGATAAAACCTTATTTTTAAAATTTAACTTAAGACTTAATTTTAAAAGTGTTCTGGTCACTGTTCTTTATTTCATGTGTCAGTAATTATAAAAAGAGAGCTAATCCTGCATCAAGGAGAAAATCCAATAATAAATAACAGTAGCTTTGTACAGTGTAATCTTCTCACCCTGAGAGATTAATTTTATCAGCATGGCATTTGCAGCTAGTAGTAGATTCAAGAGATACACTGCTCCTCTTGGGAAATTAAGTCAAAACCATGGCATGAATATTATTACTTTTAGCTTTATCTTGTGGCTAGGAAAAAATGAGTTCCTTATCATTTCTATCGGTATCCCCTATTTATTTAGACAAAGCTGAGGGTAATAGTGGAAACGTGATTCACATGGTAATAGTTTTTAAAACTTTTTTCATTCCTTTCTAAAAGTGAGTTTTTAAGTTAGAAGGAGAAAAGTGCATTTTTCCTCTCAATGGCAACAATGTTTTTGTCTTGTACAGTGACAGTGCTGTGACAGGTGCCTCTGTGCTGTAATGCAGAGCTAACTGGCATGCAGCAATGCTTCTAGGGGCTTTTTCTCTTGGAAGTATTGCTGCTGGGGCTACCTCAGGAACCCCTGCACTGCACATTAAATAAGTGACCTTGTACATTTCCACCTATTTTTACCTCTTAGCACTTCACAGTTATATGGTGCTTCAGACAGAACTTCTTTTTATGCATGTGTGCACTGTTTCATGCAGTTGTGTTCTTTTTCTGCAGCATACTAATATTGAGAACACTACAAAACTGAGGCAGTGTCAGACAGCTCAGTTCCCTTCAGGTGCAGTACAGAGCAGAGCAGAAAGCAAATGGAATGAACAGGTATTTATCTCCATTCCAAGGTTGCCATAGGCCAGTTTGGTTCCTGGAAAAATTCCAGCTACCTCAAGAGTTGCCCTAACTTGTACCGTAATTGCTGTGTTTCCCATAGGACTTTTCAGCTCTCTGCATGACAGGTACTGAAGAACATCCTGGCCACACCTCAGACTGCTCTCAAGCTGGCCCACACACCTAAAGATCTTTAGTAAATATTACCAGTCTAGCAATTTCTTCTTTTTTTGGAGGGAAGACTTCTTCTGGTGCAGGAAGAATGTGAAGAAAAGTAGAAGAGGGAAGTCAGGGACAGCTAATGTCCACAATATGTAAATTAATTCTCCTGCAACAGAAATCCCTTGTTCTCTTGCTGGGCCTAGCATGAGAGTTCATCTAGCAAATAACTTCTCTGGTATGTTTATGACAGGTCTATTAATATATAATTGCTTCAATTATTATCTAACTTAACAAAGTGTTCTTAAATTTTGCAAAGACCCTTGCATGCATCTATGGTTATTTCTTAGGTATTACTGCAAGTAAAACTATGCTCCTTATGTTCCTCATTGAACATGCAAAAGCCCTAAAAATTTTATACTCACCTTAATCAGGACACTCTAAACTTGCTGCTTTTTCACAAGTATTGTGTCATCACCTCAGCTTCCAATAATTGCCTACAGTCCTCCATTCTTTACGGTATTCCCTTTTCCATTTCCTATAGAGTCACCATTCTGAATTCCTCCATTTCCCTGAATATAATCTGGTTAATATGCCATTCTCAAATATGGTTTATTATTCCATGTGAGCAAGGGAGAACACGGGAGAGGAAGTGAGCTGAAGCAACCTTTTTGTTTGTGAACGATGAGATGCAGTGTCAGCAAACTGTCACAGCCCAAGACTGGAGATGACTGGTACAACTATAGCACTCCTTAAAAAAAATTCTGGTGAGCCTTAAGTTTTCATCTTTAATTTTTACCTTTGCTCTTAACAAATAATACATCTCAAGTAAAATTTCTCATCTCTTACTGAGCTGTTTTTTTTGGCATTTACTTTGTTGTGCATGTATTCAGGCCTTATATATGCGTTTTATACAGAAGGGAAGAGTTACCATTGAATCACTGCATACATTTCTGGACAATAAAACATAACATTTAAAGAATTAGCATATAAACACTAGGTACATTGAATGAAAAGTCATATTGAGTCATCTGCATAGTAGAGAAAAATTCTTTAGCTGCCTCATCCCTGCAAACAGGCACTGATAAAGTATTACCATGACAAGCAGGTAATACTGGTAAAATCAAAATGGAAAAAGTGACATGCATGAGGTGGAACAAAACACACCATGGGAAAATGAATTGACCTGCTATGATGACTCACATCCAGCTAACCAATCCAAAGTACATTCTTTGAAGCCTGTGAAAAGTGGAGGAAGCAGATGCTGTAAGCACATGTAGACATAGGGTTACAGAAAGGATACACACGATCAGGAGCCTGAAAGTAGATAGATACATGCACATCCAGTGTTATCAGAGTTACAGAAGCATGAACTATTGTATCAGCAGAGAAATGGTTAGCCTTTGATTTTAACTTTGTGAAATTCACTTGCTATCCCAGAGTGATTCCAAGGGCAATTTAATGTCACTTCTGCCTAGTCATAGACAAATTTCTAGCTAAGTAGATGGGAGGTAATGCCAACTGATTATGAAAGTGACTGCTGATAAGCCTGTCGATGCTTGCTAGAGAGTGGATAGTAATTAAGCATTCATTTAAACATAATATTGGAAGTAGGAATAATCTATCTCGTATTCCTTGAATTATCTTATTTGTGTATATGTATACAACCTCTGTATCTGGAAGAAGAAACAGTGTTAGGTGCCCAAGCCTACCAACATACTAGTTTGAAAGGAATGTAACACTGTAGTTTATACATCAGCCTGAATGGAAATTGCATGTACAAATAATCTGAATGTTGGATTCTACAAAAGGAAGTACCACTTAAGGGACTCATTACAAAAATTTCAGTCTGTGTATATGACACCAAGAACTTTCTGGACCTGCGGAGGGAATCCATGGAGTAAGTATTAGGGATAAACTCATGAGCTCCTAAAATATAATTTACATGATAAATTTCTTACTGTAAGGTTTAGATACTAGCATTAACCAAGCCCTGTCCAGCTACTTTATGCCAGGATGAATCATATGTGACAAATGGAGCACTGAAATCTGCCCTAATGTATGTAACTTTTGCAAAGGTGTTGACTGAAGTTCGGTGTCATACCACGAACTGGCTCATCCAGTGTCTCTCAAACTCTCCTCTTTAATGTCTGAGTCAGACAATGGGAGGTCCTGTGGATGTCCTACAACAATGAGAAACAATGTGAGCCACAGTTATCTCCACTGATGGAAAAAAAAACTTAGAAAAAGTCATGTATTGTAAAAATGCCCTTCAGCAACCCATTCTTTCCTTCCATTTTTTGTTCAAAAGCACACTATTAATGCTGCATTTTGTTGCCTGCTTGCACCTCATACATTTTTATACAGACAGAAAAATGATGAAATAGAAGACTAAACAACATTTTTTGCATCTTATTTTTTTGCAGATTGCACTAGCGCAAGTTTGTCTATAATTTCTCCTTTGAACATTACCAAGCAAGCATTTTTAGGAGGAATCCTCTGGCAGTGTGGTCAGCAAATCCTGTTGCCATTTCTTTATCCCCAGATTTTTGTGGTCAAACCAAACTTTTCAAAAGTGGCTGGCTGTACTGGCATTTGTTACATTATTTAACAGAATAACTTTGTTCCTATTCATTATATTTGGAATGTGTAAGATAAAAACCTCATATTATGGACAGGTTTAACAACAGGACATGAGGATCTTCACAGCTTTCAGAAGTTATTAGAGGTGGCTCTTTGTAAACCCATCGGTATGTGTGTTAAGGTGGTGTTTTAAAATGGGAGAAGTCATAAATTCCTCCCTGTATGGACCATGGGACAGCCTTGAGCTCAGGGTCCTCCATCTTTTGTTTGATATTCCCATTTTTTGTAAGGTCTCAGAGTATTCTGCACGGGAGTGTGTTGTTACCAGAGAATAAGGACCTGCTCCTGGGAATGATTCATTCCATTCTCACATTAGAAGGAGGAACTTTGAATTGACAGCTTTTAAATCATGTCCTTGCTTTCCTCCTTACATGCTCATCATCCCCCTTGAAGCTAAAATTAGGCCTTGGCCCCTGTTGTCATCCCCTAGTACTTTCCAGCAGAGTGATTCTGCTCTGTCTGGAGAGGCAAATTCCTTCTCCTGACTGCAAGGTGCTTTCACAGAACAGATTTCATGTGTGCAGTGACAGCGGCAATATGCACAGGTGAAGGTATACAGAAGATAAGCTCACATGCTCAAAAGTATGTCTGCCTTTCCATTCAAACCCATTCAAAACCCCTCACACCCTTTACTGAGTGGGAAGAGCATATTCCCAGAGAGTATCTGGATTAGTGAGTAGGTGGCAAATAACCCGGCAGTGAGTGAAGAGCTGAGCTGCCTCTTTGGGCAGCCACTGCTACAGGCACAGAAGGAGAGGCACACGTCTCCAGCCAAAGGACAGATATTTCCCACCCCACACACAAGCAACATGCTTGTCTCTGTTGGGGCACAAGCACACAGCCCATAAGAGTGACAGAGTTTATTTTACTGTCTTTTCAAAATACGTTGTTTTGTGCAGTAAAGGAGTTCTAGATAATTGAAGAGAAACTTACAGGCACTTTCCCCATTACACTTACTTTCCCCATCAGAAATGCCGAGAAGAAAAACTTCACTGCCAATAGAGAGGATTACTTAATGGTGTGAACCTCTCACTTGCTATATAAAGCATCAGTTAAATGACAGAACTGAATTCCAGCAGGTTTTTTTAGGGAAATTTACCAAGTAGAGGTACTTCTGTTGGGATCTTTTTTATTGTCCTGCTTGTTCCATGCAGCAAGAAGCAATGTCTCTTTAGCAGCAAGCCTTATTCTGCATGACTGACTATCTAATTCCCCACCTCCATCCAGACATATTGCAAACTATGTAAAATTGTTTCTATTTTAATATTTTATAAGTGATTTCAGAATAGAAAATACTGTTGAAGTACCTGCTACATCAATGAAGACTTAGAAAGGATCTTCCAAAATTAAACCAAATTTAATTTCTTCCATATCTGCAATGTAATATACCTAGTAGTCTTCAAATTATACAAGCAGTTTTTAAGCCAAGCCTTGTAATTGTACTGTAATAAACAGGAGAAGGTATTTTTCTTGCATTGAATATACAGATAAAACTAATAAAAAATTTAATTACATAGTGCAAAATACCAACAAAGGGCAAATATTCATTTCTGCCTCTTTGAAGGCTGCTCTGTCCTTTGCTTCAAAAAGTATTTGGACTGAATTGATGACATAGTTGAACAAAATTATTTATAAAATTTGAAATACAATGCTTTAAATAAAGCAAGCAATGTTTTAACGTGAATAAACTGAAGCTGTTGCTTTAGGTATATGCTAATATGCAATAATTAAGAGATTCAAAGTTACCCAAGTATCTTTCATCTATTTTGTTATTTTCCACTATTGATGTTTGTATTACTTACTAATACAGAATTTAAGTGAAAACTTTGTGACTTTCAGATCTAAAGCTTGTAAGAGCAATTTGTAAAATAAAAACATTAGGAGAAATAAAACACAGCATAGTTAGGGGACGGCTATATTGCAAAACTCTTCTGTTTCAAGATCATTAGAACTTTCTTCAAACATTTAATTAAAGATGTGATAACATTAGAACACTACCCATCTCCTGTTGGGGTTTTTGAAATCCTATGACACTTCAAGAAAGTGTTCATAGCAAGAATAAGTGCAGAGTAAGGTAAAATTTAGTCCATTATCACAAAAAGCAGATGCTTGATTTTTCATCTACTTTTAATGCAATATGGCAGGTTCTTTGTTTTCCATTCCTAAGGGCAAAAATTGTTTAGAACTCCATAATTTATATATGTAAAGTAGAATGAATGATTTAGTAAGTAATATCAGTGGTTCAACACTGAACAAAAGTAAAGCAAACCTTTTCTTCATTTCAACAAATTTAGAATTATAGAATCCTAGAATGGTTTGGGTTGGAAGGGACTTAAAGACTATCTGGTTCCAATGCCCATGCCATGGGCAAGGATACCTTCCACTAGAACCAGTTGCTCAAAGCCCCATCCAACCCAGAAGGCTCTGAACTTTCTTCTAACAGCTCACCATAAAATTTGCAATTAAATCTGTTGATTACAGACTTTTCATGCCAAAATCAAAGTAAAACACTCATGCATGACTTTGGATTTTTCAGAAACTTGCATGCAATGTCAGGTTCAGCAAATAGCTGAAATCAGTATAATCTGCCCAGAATTAAATTACAATGATATTCTGTATTACATCCACTTCTTCTTATGCATAGTTTCCCCATTACCAATAGATGGGAAACAGGGTATTAACTTATATCCTCATAAATGTTCTGATTCGGAGTAGAAGTTCCTCAAAGCCATTTTGGGGCCTTCTACTCACTGGACAGTAAATCTATAGCACTTCACATTTATGGCTTGCTTTCTTTCAGGACAATTACCTCTGTAATCATTGTCTCTTCTGGAGGTAGAGCATGACTGCATCCTAACATACAGTACTATGGTAATATAGCTAATTAAAAGCAGTTTTATGCAATACATTCTGAAAAAACATTTCATATTTGTATGTTGTGGCTGGGTCTGGGGGTCTGTCTGACCCCCAGCTCTGCCACCAACAATCCTGGATAGACATCCAGAGAAGAAGCAGCCATCTGGGGAGTTTCAGGCAGTTTCCAGCCAGGGGTAATACTTAGGAGCGTGGCCAGAGGATTCAAGTGATCAGCTGTTTTAGAAGTGATTTCTGCTCTTGTGATCAGCTCTGATCAGCCCAGCCAGCTCTGATCAGCCCAGCCAGCTCCATTCATGGGTTACCCCAGATGACGAGTAGATGAGAGACGGGATACCGTGTGGAGTTCTGCAGAATCCTTTACTGGGAGGCTTCAGTGAAGGGGGCCAGCGACAGTCTACCCCTGAACTGAGCAGAAGATGGGGTTTTTAGGGGGAAAGGGAGAACTGGGAAAAGGGCCAATGGTCTGAGACTCGGATAAGATGACCAATAGTTAACAGGGAGATTATATGGGGTCCCGAAGCAGGAAGGGGTCCACACCTTAGTCACCATGACTGATTAGTTTTGTCTTATCTTAGGGGACTGATCTCCAGAGAGGAGGCTTGTCAGAGATCTGGGCTTCTTCCATGACTGTATTCACAGATCTTGAACTAATTCTGATCTTCAGCTTTTGGGAAACATGTTTTAATAGCATCTCAGCTATTTCCTACTGAACTAGAAGCTGCTGCTGTCTTCCACAAGCTCTTCTGCCTCATAAGTCTTCTAGAACTACAGTGATATAAATAGTCTAAGCAGTAAAAATAATAACATTTTTCATAGGATATATGAAAACACTCTCAATGCCATGGTGATTAATATGAAGACCTATTACTACAAACCATGATGTGAGACAGTGAAGAGCTGTTTGTTCATATTTTTGTGGTATATGATTAACAAGGACAGGCTCCATCACTGTGTGATCAGTAATTTGGCATATTTCTGAAGCCTGCTGGGACCTGAGGAAAATTCTAGGCTGTGCTGTAATTGACCTAATAGCTAATATTCTTGTAAGCATTTATGGAAAATATTGCACTAATGGTGGTTGGATTTCCTGTTTGCTTGGCTCTAGCTGATCTACAATCATCACGGAATCATAGAACAGTTTGGGATGGAAGGGACCTTAAAACTGATCTAGTTCTAGCCCCCCTGTCATGGGCTGGGACACGTTCCACAAGACCAGGCTGCTCAAAGCCCTGTTCAACCTGACCTTGAATGCTGCTAGGGATGGGGCATCCACAGCTTCTCTGGGGAACCTGTTCTATTGTCTCACCACTCATAGAGAATTTTTTCCTAATATTTAATCTACCCCCTTGTACTGTCACTGTATGCCCTTGTTGAATGTCCTTCTCCATCTCTCTTGTAGCCCCTTTTAGGTACTGAAAGTACTCTAAGGTCTCTGTGAAGCCTCTTCTTCTCCAGGATGAATGAACCAGTTCTCTCAGCCTGTCTTCATAGGAGAGGTGCTCCATCCCTCTCATCATTGTGGCCTCCTCTGGACTTGCTCCAACAGGTCCATGACTTTCTTCTTTTGGGAACCTGGATGTAGCACTCCAGGTAGGGTCTCACCAGAGAAGAGTAGAGGGGCAGAATCCCCTTTCTCATCCTTCTGGCCTTAAGGTTTTGATGCAGCCCAAGATAAATTTGGCTTGCAATGAAGATGTGCTGCAAGTGCACATCACCAGCCCATGCTGAGCAATGCAGCAGGTAAAATTATTTAGCTAGGTCAACAGTTTCCAGGTCTGGCATAATATCTTCCTACAAACATCTGCAATGTTCTTTTCTGAGGCAGTAAGCATGTGATGGTCTTCTCACTCTACACCATTCTGCCAGCACCCTCCCCCCAGGCAAAAATCAAGACATAGTCACTATCTTTAGCTTGTGGCTGAAAGGCAGCTTGGCTGTAATTGCCACTATACTCTAAGTGTACCAAAAGTATTGATTTAGACATGTTTTCCCAGTTCTCCAGCCTCTCATTTCTTCATCCTGACCTGTATCACATCTGTAATATAGACTGAAGATGTGTTTTTTCTTATTTAGAATTGGAACAGGGTTAGGATGACATACTGAGCATTCTTGTGATTGCAGCTCTACAAGCACAAAGATAAGCATGGCCTCTGACTGGCTGAGCTCACTATCAATGTGTCTCCTGGTGCAGGTTCCTCCTAAAATATGAGAAATATAAAACTTTCATAAGTACAAATTAAAATTGAGGATATTAGGATTATTAATGCCTCTAAATTTGGAAACAGAAAGGAGCGTCGAATTTGAAGGAAATTGCAAGAATTTTTCCTCATGCTTTTGATCATGGGATGCTAAGGAGAAAATTAATTAATAGGTCATAAGAATTTTACAATTTCTTCTAAATTGATAGTATAACTATATGGGTTATTCAGATCAAATCATCAGATACCTTTTTTTCTCCATTCCCTCATTTTGGTAAATGATAATAACCACTCCTGAAACTCATGGTCAAAAGATAATGGGGATAAAATACTTAGTAAAAACATCAAAAAATGATGTTAGGAGTATGAAAATGGGATTGGATCTGAGTGATAAAATAAAACTTTAGACAAGAGAACCATCAGATTTAATGAAATTAACAACTAGCTGCCTTATCACTTCCTTTTCTGATTTTTGATTTGTTTGCTATAGCATCTCTTTGCCAACTAGTGTGATTGCTACAGGGCAATTCTTATGCTATGAATAAAGCAGCATGATCAAAATTGTACAGAATAAAAATAATTATTTAGGAAAAAGAGGAAAGCTGGGCATATCTAATGTCCACACTAAAATGAAATGCATCAGTGACCATGGTAAGCCTTATATGTGGCTATAATGTGTTTATGTTGCATGACTTCAAACATTTTAGGGGAACTTGTCTTAAAGTGGTTCCCTTAGATACTATCATAAATCTGTTGAAGAAGGAAGTATGGTCTGTTTTTTAAGGCATAGGACTCTGAGTCAGAGGATGTAGATTATGGCCCCTGTACTGATAACTACTGACTGTGGCTTCCTCATCTTTAAATTGGGAAATAGTACTTAACTAGACATAGGTAACAAGGAGACAGGTCATTACTACTTATAACATTGTAATTGTAATAATCAGAACAAAGCCTTCAGGAGTATTGATTTAGTAAGAGATCTGTGGGAAAGAAGCAAATCACTTGTTTGAAGTTCTGGAAACTTGCTCTAAGACAAAGTGAAAATTTTCTTTGCTGTGTTGATGGACATTCAGGAATGTAAAATACCAGTATTGCCTTCATTAAGCAACAGCCATCTAAAGGTCACTGGGGCTCTAAAGTAGAACTATGATCTCATAGCTGCAGTTTTTGCCCTTCCCTGTTCACGCCCTTTCTGTGTTTATGAGTGTTATGCTGGAAGGTATTGATGGCTTCCATCTTCCATATATAGAGAGCCACGTATCTTGTAATGATGTGTAGGCTAACTATACTCCAGAAGGTCTTGATATTGGAAACTGCCCAGACTTAAGGGTATATCTTAAGATTGATCAGAATGTGAGCTTACGAGGGAGGAGGTTTTCCCTGAACAGGGAAGTGTGCCCAGTGCAAGGCTAACTCAAGCTAAGAGACCAAATGCTTGCAAGCTGGAACACTACACAAAGATCCTTCCTGCTCTTTCCCTGACAGCCTCCATATATTATTCCTATATGGAGTGCATGTGAGTGCCCACCTGCTGTCTGCATGTTTGCCTGAATCCTTGGAAGTCAGAGATGGTTTTCAAGGCAGCGATGGCTGCGGTTTGCCTGGGCCTGCACCGCTGTGTATGTGGACAATAAAGCCTTGGGGGAAAACAAGTCCTGAGGAACTCATGCACCCAGATACGAGTATGGCACAACTGCCTACTTTTTGTATTCATTGTAGGACAAACATACCTTTTCTTAATGTAAAATTAACTACAACTTGGTTTTGATTAAGCTGGGGGTTTACTTGGTGCAGGGGAGCAGGAGTGCACCCAGGAACTGTTAATATATAGCTGTATAACTATAGACTATATAACAAAAAGTCACATTTTGTGCTTACAGCAAAGGTTTGTAACAGAAGCAATCTGGCAGAGCTCCAAAGGGTACCCACTCGGGCCCCACTGAAGGTGACTGGACACAACAGAATGAGAACAACTCCATCGCCCCCGTGCTTGTGCCTGGGAAGGCCTGCCTGCTGTTGCCACAGCGTCTTTGGATTGCATACAGGAACATTTAATACTGGACAAGCTGCCCCTCCCAGTGGTGACAGGAGTGGTTAAGACTGATTTCCCAGGCTCTACCCTTTCCCTCTTATGCTACACCACTTTAGACATTCATGAAATGATAAAGACAGCTCAACTTAGTACAGAACACTTTCAGTGTGGAATGATCACCTGCTTTACAGCAAAACTCGTGGTCTGCTACAACATGAGACCAAATATGTAATTTTAAAAGCACTTTTACCATTCCTTTTATGGTGTCATCACCTGGTGAAATGAAAATAATGGAGCCTTAGCTGTCTGGAAGAAGGGTCAGAAGAAAGGGGGAGATGAGCCCAAGGGCTGAATATTCCCTTTTGGTCCCCAGACGAGCGAGCCTGGCAGGCTGAGGGCTTGTTTCACTTGTCTGAGCCATGCTGGGCTGAGTCAGCAGAAAGCAGGCGTGATGTGAACAGCTGATCCATGATTACACAACACGAGAATCTGTTCCTTTTGCTGCCAATAGTGACATTTCAACTTTTGCTACAGAGATGCCACATTTCACTTTATTTAAAGCAGTAACCCTTTGGGTGGGGTAGAACAGGACCCTGTAAGGTATTACATGCCTGACTGCTGCACCACCTTTCTCAAGGCCACCGCTTTCACTGCCATGTCACAGCTTGTGTTCCCATTTAGTGGGGTTTTCCCTTGCCACAGCCAAGCTCCACAGTCATATCTTGAGTGCTTGAGGTCACTGCCTTCCTGGGGTCCCACTGGATGGGCTGACCTTCTGGAACCCACAGGTTTATCCTGGAGCAGTGTGTCCTTCGTCCCTGAGGCAGCTGTCCTGGGGATACTGAACTCTGCATCTCATAGTCTTAGAGGGGGAATGATACTGAGCCCTTCAAGATTTAAGTCCCTCAAGGTCTGAATTGAGGATTGAATTCATTTTTTTTTCCTTTTTTGGTTGTTAATCAGTAGCTGTAGCTGGACAGGTATGATTAAGTAATTGCACTCTGAGCATCACATGGTGCCAAACTTTTTGGTGGTGCCCAGTAACAGGGTGAGGAGCAATTGCCATAAACTAAAAAATAAGAAGTTTCATATCAGCAGGAGGAAGAACTTCATATTGAAGGTGGCAGAGCACTGGATCAGGCTGCCCAGGGAGGTCATGGAGCCTCCCTCTCTGGAGACATTCCAAACCCACCTGGACACGTTTCTGTGTCACCTGTTCTAGGTGACCCTGCCTCGGCAGGAGGATTGAACTAGATGATCTCTCTAAGGACCATCTTAGATGATCATCTGAGGATGCTCTCATTCTGTCCGTTTGCACATTTGGATAATCTTTCGTTTTGAGAATAAGAGAAGATAATCCCAAGTGGGTCTGTCTGGACAAGAACCACCACGACTGAAGCCGGCAAAACTCAGCAGACCCCCAGACTCAAACGGAGGGAAGAACTGCTCCTGCGGATTAATTAGCACCACAAGAGACACATATAACAAGCAAATAGGAACTTGAGTACTAATTAATAAGAAAGTTACTTAATTTAGAACTAGTAAACGCTGATGCCTTCGTTTGTTAATATGTGTAAACAGCCTAAAGTTGTAAGCCCGCCTTTCGAAGGTCACCGGCCCATCGGTTCACGCCGATCACGGCTGGGCGCTCCCCTCAGGAGCCTCTCCCCTCAGGAGCCTCCCCCCCTTCAGGCACCTCCCCCGCCCAGCGCCGCTCCCGGGGGCGGTGCCGGGAGAGCGGCGCGTCAGGCGGGACAGGGCGCGCGCGTGCGCGGCGCTCCCGGAAGCGCGGCGGCGGCGGCGGCGGACCGGGAAGGGGAGCCCGAGGCTGCGGCGAGTGAGCGGTGGCGGCGGCTCTGCCCGCCCGGCGGCGGCCATGACGAACTTCATCTCGGTGCAGCTGAAGAAGGCCTCGGAGGTGGACTTGGCCAAGCCGCTGTGCAAGTTCATTCAGCAGAGCTACCCGGGCGCCGAGGCGCAGGCCGAGCATTGCCGCGCCGCCGAGGAGCTCAGCAGGCTCCGCAAGAGCGCGCTGGGCCGCCCGCTCGACAAGCATGAGAGCGCGTTGGAGACCCTCCTCAGGTAGAGGTCCCCCACCCCCTCCATTCTCCTCTGTCTCCCACAGCCCTGATGCCCCGCGGGGCCCCGGCGGCAGCTCCGGGCCCTGGGTGTGGCGGAGCCGGAGCCAGGTGCGGGCGGGCCCAGGTGTGGGCGGCCTCTCCTGCCGAGGCTGCCGGGCCGGCTCCGGCGGCCTGTGGGATGCAGGCGCCCCGGCTCTCGGGTGTCCTGCAGCGTCCCGGGGTCCCCGGCCGTCGCCGCGCCGCTCGGGTGTCGTGGGGCGTCACATGATGGCAGCGCAGGGAGGGGGAGGCCTTGTCCCCATCAACATCCCCTTTCCAGTGTTTGTGTCATGCCAGTAGCTCTCCGATGTAGGTGGAAGTTATAAAGTCACAGAGCGTTGAGGGTTTGGAAGAAAGCTTAAAGAGCTAGTCCCAACATTAACACCCCCCCCGCCCCCGGCATAGGCAGGGACACCTCCCCCTAGACCAGGTTGCTCAAGACCTTATCCAGCTTGGCCTTGAACACTGTCAGGTTTGGGGCATCCACAACCTCCCTGGGCAAGTCCCTTTGCCAGTGCCTCACCTCCCTCATAGTAAGAAGTTTTTCCGAATGTAAATTTCCTCTCTTCCAATTTGTACCCATGACAGATGGTTTTGTATTCCATAGAGGGTTGCTGTTTCTTTGTTTTCAGTGTTACCTTTTGCTATTAAAGCTTTTTTCCACTTCCTTTTCAGCTCTGTGTATGGATTTGTTTTTGTATTTTGTTACTGGCATGATTTCCTTTTGTTTTCTATATTTAGCATCTTTTTAATGTATTTGCAAAGTCACATCCTTTCTTTTTTTTTCTGCTTAACACAGTTAGTTTGCTATCAGAAATTTTAATGGGGTCTCTGTGGTGCTGGAGTTACCATAGGTTAGATGAACTGAAGGTCCATCTGTGTCTTCTATCTGGTGATGTGCATAAAGCCTGCATTAGGACTTACAGCTCCATTGTCCTATCTCTCTAAAACACTGAGGGACTGCAGTATTGAGAAGAAAGAGAAGGAGCTACTGGATAGGGTCCAGAAGATGGCCACAAAGATGATTACAGGTGTGGAGTATCTCTCTTACGATGAGCTGTGCCTGTTTAATCTGGAGGAGACTAGAAAGGATTGTATTAGTGCCAATAAATACCTCAAAGGCAAGTTTAAAGAGGGTGGTGCTGATCCCTTCTTAGTGGTGTCCAGAGACAGGATGAGGAGCAATGGCCATAAGTTAAAACACAAGAAGTTATACCTCAACAAGAGGAAGAAATTGTTTATGTTGAAGGTGACAGAGCACGGGAACAGGCTGTCCAGGGAGGACATGGAGTCTCCATCTCTGGAAACGTTCAAAACGTGCCTAACAAGTGCCTTGTTAAAAAGAAGGCAAGTCTTGTGAAATAAGTTACTGATGATTTTTGACCTTATCAACCCTTCACTGAGTATTTGGGTTGTAAAAGCTCTGATTCTACTGATTGTGTTTTGCAGTAGTTTTGTAGTTCCCTGTTCTATTTCTGTCTACTGCTGTGTATGCTTTGGAAGGTACTTGTGTTTATGCCTTTGAAGGTCAGGGAAATTGTGAGCATCTGTGAACTGAAAGAGGAACTTTGCTAGCCAAATTGAAAAGCATACTATTATGTTCCCTTGCATGCTGGAATTGAGCTTCCTTTTCTGAAGGTGCCAGTCAGGTTTGTTGTTAGTATCTGTCTGAAATCTGTGTGGCCCAGCCACATTGTGCGATTTCTCCCTAACAGTTGTTCTGCAGCTCTAAAAGAAGGCAGCCCACTTTTCAGATCTGATCCTTACACCTTTTCTGGAAGGCACAATGTATGCATGGCATCCTGAGCAACTTGAATGAGTTCAGTGGAGGGTCAGATGAACATCAGAGCTGGTGCAAAATAAATAAAAGTAGTGTTGCAGAAAGCCAAGAGGCTGAGCAGGACCTCCCTCTTTTAGAGCCAGCAGATTAGTAAATGAATTTATCCATAGTATGCAACCTTACCTCAGGTTTTCCCTCTGAGTAATCAAGGGAAACCACTTGCAATTGCCTCATTACCAGCTTTGAGTCAATTCCATGTGCAGTGATCTGTTCTCTCTGCTGGTGGTCAGTGATCAGCAGATGAATTTAGCTGGCCCAGATGCTAGCCCAGTAGACTGGAGCTGTTGAATGTGGCTCTGAACTGATGTAAATATGAAGTGCTATCCCTCACATGCAGAAGTTACTCTCTTAAAACATCTGCATTTTTAATTGTATTGTTTGAGAATATTTGCTCCTTATATAGTAGAAGTGAAATAAAATGAAGGTCTGAATTAAGTTAGAGAAGATAAAGTAATGAGATGTATGTTTTCCCTTATTTCTAACAAGTTATGAATGTTTGGTTCATGTCTGACCATTTATAGTTGTTACAGTTGCTAGAAAATAAGTTTGCTCTTACTCTGTAAGACTATCCTGACATATATTCTCTTAATTTTTCTCTAAGGCGCAGTTATTTTTACCTGTCTGCACAGAAGTTCGAAGTATCCAGCTGAGATACACAAGTGCCTTGCATTTGCCTTGTGTTTCCTTTGAAAACCTCCTTGCCTCTCCAACTTCCAGTGTTTTCCTGTTGGTATTTAAGAACAATACTCAGTCTTAATGTTTAATTTCATGGAAGCTGGAGTTTAAAACTCTGTGGGTGAAGTAAGGTTAGAAGAACTAATTAGAACATGGCTACCTTTTGCATAGTTTTACTTCCTTGTGGCTTTTTATAGACCGTAATACCTAGTAGAGCATTGTAGACCATTTAACTGTTAAGAAACGAGGGCTTAGTCTTCTGCTAACTAATCTAGGATTTGCCCATGGTTTTGTAATTTCTAGAAGCCTTGTTTTGCTGAGTAGTCACTACAGACTTTTTTTTTTTTCTTTTATGGAAGAAATTAACTTGGTTGCAGCCACATTTCCCTAGACAAGCATTGACCAGTAAAGCTTGAAAGTGTGTGGTGTGCTGTTGTTCAACTGCTGAATGCAAATTATTCTCTTGGAGAAGCCTTTGAGATAGACCATACCCCTTTTCACTGGCTGACTGGGAAAGACCTCAGCCTGCTTCCAAGCTTTCTTTGTTTTGTGAGAAACAGAGTGCTCTGAAGGTGATGTAGGTGAGCTTGGTACAGATGTTTCCCCTTAAATTCTGTCATAGCAGATTTGATTTAGTAGTGTTTTTCTTTTTTGTAGTTCTGAGTATAATTACAGCTTCAAGGGATTCCTTGCTTCCTCCAGTATTAAAGATAGCCTGGACTTAATTTCCTTTTTCTGGAGACATGGAATATTGGTGCAAGTTTAATTTTTTAATTCTGCTAACAACTCCTGCAGTTGTTTTTAAAAAAGAAAATCAGAAAAAAAAAGTGTGGTGGGTGGTGTGCATGGTTTTATTTTGAATGCTCAAATTCTCTTAGGGCTGGAGGTTGCAGTTGTAGTTTCCAGCTGTGAGTTCAGGACTCTGGTTCTTATCTTGAAGAGCAAAGACAGATCTTTGGTATTTTTGATTTTCTTTTGAAGGAGATATTTCTTTATGATTCTTGGGAGGAGGCACAGTATTCGAGTTTAATGCAATACATATATTTTAGTTAATTTCTAATTTAAACCTTGACTTCCTACTCATTTGTTGGCTGTTTTTTACTAGCATTTAGGAGTGTCTAATGCCAGTTTTGATGAGAGAGTGCTGTATTTTGAGCACTAGAGCTGTGTTGCTGACATGTGCCCCCACTTAGACTGCTGCAGTTGTAGTTCCTCACTGGTACAGCCAAACAGAACACTCGTCTGTGTTGTGCCCTGTTTTCTCTGTATCTTGATAGTTCAAATTACTGTAAATTGGATTTTAAATTACAAATTTGTATATACTGTCATCTTTTGTGTGTAACTGACTTGTGCATCCACTGTAGCTTTTCCTTCTGTAGTTACTTTTTGGTTTTATAGTGATAGTTTTGTGCTGTTCTGTGGTAACATCTTCATTTACCATTTTTATATGTTTAGTTTTATGCATACTTTTATATTTATACCACTTATATTTATAAAACTGAAAAACTTTACATGGTTATGTTCTGGGATTTTTTTTTGTCTGCAGAGTTTTAAAGAACTCTTAAATCTTGAGTAGAATTTCAAGCTCTCTAATAAGAAAAAATGACATCACATGCTTAAAATAGTAAAGAAATCAGCAACTTAAATTCTGAACTTGTTTAAAACCAACCAAACAAAAAGCCCTGTTTAGGAGGAGTATACACCTCTCTGGCTTATTTTGTCTGTGGTTATGTTGACACAAAGAATAGTCTGTCTGTAGGGAGCCAAGGCTTGGGAACACCCAGCTTCACAAGGACATTTGACAAGCTTTGCTCCTTTACTTCATCCACATGGCAGATGAGGACAGTGTAATCGTGGAATGTGGGAAGACAGCTTGGCTTTAGTGGCGGCTTTTGGTTAACAAATTAAATTGAGTCAAGAGGAGAGAGCATGCAAAGTCTCCCTTTCTTTGTGATACAATGTGAAAGCAAGTGTGTTGAGACCAGACAAAGGCAATGGAGGAAGTTTATTTAAATATATAGGTTGCAGTGATCTTCAGGGCTAGTTATTATTTTTAACTGTACCTTTCACAAAGTTGGTAAGTTGTTTAATCTTGATTAATTTGCCATCACAGTAGAGATTTGCAGACTTTTTTTTTTAACCTTACAAGAAATTTCTTTCAATTCAGTTATTGGTGGAAGACCTGTTGCTGTTGCAGGTTGTGGTAGTTTTTTATATGGCTTGCTATATTGTATCTTAAATTGCTGTGGCTCAATTGAAGTCAGAAACCTGTAGTCTGATATGCATTGGCAGATACAGTTAACTGAAGAATACACTAATACTGTTTTTATTGTCTGTGATTTTGAAAATTCTTCCTGGTATTTTTAACGAAACATTTATTGTCTGTACAACACAGGTGTTGTATGTACATATTCTGCCTGTATATGTTGTGATCAGTATTTAGTAGTGCAAGGAATGGGGAACAATGTTAGTCCTGTTTCACAGACTGTGAAAGCCATTACTGCAATGTGTTTTATATATTGGGACTAGAAATTCTATATTAAATAATTGGACCAATATACTGTTGAGCATATACCTGTGTGGCCAGTGCTACAGGAAGAATATAGGGAACAGGCTTCACGTGTTACATGTTCCTAGCAATTTAAAGTTTTCATGTTCTGCATCCAGCCTGTCATGTTTAACAAATGGTGCCTGGATAGATTGTGTGATAGACTATACTGTACTCAGTATATTATCTTTCTGGCATCCTTTCCTAAATATCTTCCACTGTGACTAGACAAAATATTGGCACAGAGAAATTGTGGGTTTCGTTCACTGTGACTACTAAAATATAATCCAATGAAAACTGAGTTTACAAGTAAAGAATTTTATCAATGATTAGTCTCTACAATTGGTACTGTGCAAGGCAAATGGTATCTACTTCAAAGACAGAGAAATTGGGTTATAATGTTCTGATCAGGAGAGTACAGTGTGGGATGTTAATATTATGTCATGTGGAAAACAGAGTTCACTTTTTAGAATTTTTAAATGTTTAATAGGATAAAAAGGGACAAATATCCAGTGCTGGGGTGTTTTTTGCAATAGGTGAAAAAACACACCTTAGCTTAAGACAATGTTCTCTCTATGTACTTTTACATTTCAGGGGGTACATATGTATTCATATGTTTCATACATTATTCAAACATTACTGTGAGCTTTTTGATGTTCCAGGAACTCTCTTGTTTGATTTTACACTCCAACTTACCTGTATGACATCCTGTGGGTTAAGTCTATATATTTTATTTCTTCTTGTGTTTCCATCCTGTTGTTTTACTCCCTGATAAGGAGTTGTTCTGTAATTCTTCTCTGGTGCTCTGGTCTGTGTCACTGTTATCTTATCACTTAGGTTGGTCAGCTGATATGGGAGAAACAAGTGTAATTGCCTTACACCATTCTCTTAGTTACATAGGAGCAATTTAACATTTCATGTTTTGCTAAAGCCTGCGATATAATACATTCATCACACCACTATTTAATACATTCATCACACCACTATTTCTACAGCCTGTATGGTGCAAAACTAATAGATTGTGCTACACTAATAAGCAGCCAAAAGGAGTTAAAAATTGTACAATATCTAAACACTAATGATCAATAACAACATGTAAAAGCTAATATATAAATACCATTATTATATGGCCATTTTTAACATGTCAAATGCTGCACTTAATTTACTTTCGGGGCATGACTCAGTGTACTCTTTGTCTGCCTGTATGTATACAGAGACTCCTTTGCATGGTACTCTTTTCTAATCCACCATCCATCAGGTAGTGATATCTGGATCAGCTTTGTCTGTGATACTTTTTTACTTCTGATTGAGACAGGGTTCCCATGTTATGTGAAAAACTACCTCCTGCTGAACTTGTTCCTCTACTGTAAAAATCCCTTTAGACAGAAGTTGTCCATCCTACAAATCCTCCATTGCTACAAATGAGCTTCATAACATACTTGTGTGTAGGAATTTTGTGTCTTCTCCCTACTTTATATGCCAGTTTAATAAACCAAAAGTATTGATTTAATTTATCTAATGGCTGTGTGTTCCTTTTCTTTTCTTTTTTTTTTTGTAGATACTATGATCAGCTGTGTTCAATTGAACCAAAGTTTCCATTCTCTGAAAATCAGGTAAGAAGACTACCAAATCAGTTACTGAATCATGGCACTTGTGATGTGTGACTTCCAAGCCTGTACCTAATCCTCTAAGGAGTACTTTTATTGAACATGACATCTAATCTCTCTGAGGCTTATTTTCCTAATCTCTGTTTATTTTCTAGTCAGTGATCACATACAGTCTATGCTGAAGTGTCACCTCTAGTGGCCGTAGTTGCCTTTGTTTTACATATTGAGAAACATTTTGGCTTTGGCTAGTGATCACTGTGGTCTAGGACAGAAAGAGTTGGGCTGTGTTGATTCCTCTTCAAGTCTCTGCTTTCCAGGAAATCTGTTTCCTACTGGGTTCTAAAGGATTTTAAATTTCCCATTTCTATGGGAAAACCTATAGAAATGGATGGAATATGATCTTCGTTTTTTGAAGCAGGACTGATGTTTCCTTCACAGCAGTTACAGAATAATCCATTAAAAAGCTTATCACTTTATTCCTGCCTCTGCATGACATAGTTTTTATATAGGTACAGTGTTGATTAGAGTTTGGGGTTTTTTGTTTTTTGGGTTTTTTTTTCTTTCAAATCATGTCTCTAGAGAGAAATTCAGTTTAACTTCTCCCTATTGAAGGCTTCTTCAGGTGGAGACTGGAACATATCTGTAGGCTCCTGTATATTGTTGGAAAAAGGTGTGGGTTTTCTTTCAATGTGTTTACAAATTTGACAGTATTTATATTTTTTATCAAATCAACAAATCATACTTAGAGGGGTAGTATTATGATTAAATGGAAAAATTTCTTTCAGTCTTACAGGTTACAAGTAATTTTAATATGCTTCTAACTTTCACATGAGTTTTGCATGTAGCTGCATTTGCTTGCAGCCAAGAACTGCACATTGGTTTTCAGTGAGCAAATCCTTAGCTATGGTAATGTACAAACTCTGAGACAAGGAAAACTGGAAGTCTTAGGAAGATCTGCATGTCTGTAAACTGTTCCACCTAAGGGCAGAAGTAGTCAGTGGAAACAGCAATGCAGCTGGGGACCAGAACATCCTGTACTAGCACTGCTGCTAGAGGAAAATACACCATCAAGCACTACTGTTGCTCTTTCTGAAGTAATTCTCCCCCGGCGCTTTAAACTGAGGAAGTTTACCGTCTTTTCTGATTTGATACAAGTTACTACAATACTTGATCCAGTGAATAAGGAATCACATTGTGGAACTTGAAAGCAGATTCTATGAAGTATTTGCATTACCTCTGAAGTATATGCTGGAAGAATGAATAAAAAAATGCACTGTTTCTACCTTTATTCACTTTCCTGAGGGTATTTCCTGATAATGCTGCTATTGAATTTACTCATAATAATGAGTGGATTTTGGTATTGCACAACAGATCCAAATACACGGGTAATTAGGCTCACTGGAAGCTGCCTGGTTGAGTGGTTTTCTTAAACTGTGATTGTACCAACCCATCAGACTTTCTGGGAAAGGAGTATCTTGTTGCTCAGAATATGAACAGAGCTGAAAAGTAATTCTGAGAATTTCTACCTTGTCTACTTGAAATGTTTTGAGCAAACTAACAGGGTGGAAAAAATGTAGCATAATTTTGTTTTGAATACTTCTTGATGATTTCTTGAAACTTCCAGAATGTTTGTAATGTTCCAAGAAGTGAATGAAAGGTTTTATGCAGTTAGAATATAAGGGCTCAATAAATAAATTTGGGGTATTTTATGATTATATTTGATTATAGAGGTAACAATCTTTCTTTTTCACAACTTCCAGGTCTGTGTAACATTTACATGGAAAGATGCTTTTGATAAAGGATCACTTTTTGGAGGATCTGCCAAATTGGGTATGTGAATGTACCAAAAAATCAAATGTCAATGATACTAAACTTTGAGAACATTTTTATGTAGTAGAATTAATAGTCTTTCTAGCATTCTCAACATAGCTTTCAAATTAATTCAGTTATATTGATAACAAATTAATCACTTCAACAATGACAATGAACAAATAAGCACCATGCTAAGAAGTTTTATAAAATTGAGATTTTTTAAATTAGATATCTAGAGGGACAAGTAGATGTGCAGTCTGATAGTTGTATCTGCCTGCTTCTCAGATGTTTTCTGGCAACAGCTCCAGCTGATACTAATGATTTCACTAATGTGAAATAGTTCACATTAACATGAAGATTTGGTAGATTTTGTAAATACAGCTCTTCCTGTTGTGAATGAGTAAGATTATTATGAAGTGTGCTTATAAGTGAGTGAGTCTGCTCCAGAAGAGGAATGACGGTAGCTTTCTTCAGTGACCTAGTCTTGATACCACAGTTCATTCAAGAGCATAGAATTATTTGCCTGTGCTCCAAAATTACTCTTCTATCAGTTCTTCTTGAAATATTCTCATACAGATTTGAACACTTGGAAAGAAAAAAAATGGTATTTTTTTCCCCTAAACATAACAAGTTTGAGTCTTATTTGTTTTAATCATAGAGGGACAATTCTGCACTACAAATTCAGGGTCATGAAATGGATTTGGGACACTTGCCAATACAGAAGTAATACTAAATCCTTTTGAGTAAGTGAGGAGCGGTTCAGTTGTGTGTCATCATTCTTCAGTATTTCTATTTATACCTAAGTGTTCATCATGGTCAGCATTACGAGACAACCATTGCAATTTTAAAGTTCCAAACCCTGAAAAAAAAGTTTGAACTTTACTCTGGTTTTTTATTAAAGTTTTTGCCTACTTTATATACCTCTCCACTAGCAACTACTGAAAGTGTTGGCAGTTTTCTGTGTTCTGAATACACATGTGAACAGTTGTGCTTGTGTGAACTATATCTGTAACAGTACACCACGTACTTACGAGTACTCAGGTGATCCTTGCTTTCTGTTCCAACTGTTCTAAGAAGTCCTGGATAGTTGGAAATCTTTCTGAAGATGCTTTGTTTTTTGTTTTGTTTTGTTTTGTTTTTTCCCCTCAGGATTTGGTTTGTTCTTTCTGCTTTGGGCCTAACATTTAATAAGGATTGAATCTGTTTCATTGTAAAGTTCAGAATATTTCGTTATGATGTAAACATAATCTGTGAATCACCAGAGATATGTAATAATTGTAAAAAGAAATTAAGTAGCATAAGATTATCATAAGAATTTGAATAAATTTGATGTTACTGCAGCTTGATGAAGCTTGCTTGTCTGCAGGTTAATATATATACTAGTCTAAATAATCTGTGAGGTAGATGGCCAGAGATTTATGCAGCACTCTATGTCAAATATCAAAGAAGTTTTTAATTAAGATGTGAGTAATGCTCAGTTAACAAGCAATGGGGTAATTTTGAAATTCTGAAGCAGATCTTGGTGGAAAGAAATTAACAGGAGATCAGAATTGGTGGTGAGGTTTCTCAGTGCAAAGCAAAGCAATCAGTAATCAAGGAAGCAAAATTTCTCTTGACTTATAAGAAGAGCTTCCAGATAGAAATTCAGTGTAAAACTCCGACGACTTCCATCGCAGGGATCCGACTTCAGAGGTCTGGCTATTGGTGTGGTGCAGTTTGCTTCCCACCTTCCTCTGGGTCCCAAGTCTGTATCACAGTGGTGGCTGATAGATGCTGTGACTGCTTGAAAAGTGACCGAGTTCACAGCATGGCATGTAATCTGAAATATATTGACTAAGTTAATAGGTAGTGCCATAAGCATATGAGTCTGTGGAAAATCTGTATTGCTATAGTAAATCACACTTGAGATGCAGTTTAAAGTAGTTCTGCACTTCAGAAACTTCCAAGACGTATTTTTTTCCCTGTCTTGTGTTTTAGTCTTTTCATAATCTAAACAACTTTTGTCTGAGTTCAAGATCTTATTCTTAGAAAAATTCTGGAAAATAAACTTACTGAAGGGAAATTATCTAGGTAAAATAGTGACTGTGACAGTGTAACTCATTTGGAAACAAATGGGAAAAAGTGCATGTCAGATTTAGGCTTGCTTGCTGAAAACTTAATGCAGGTTAGTGAGCACTAACATGGAAGTTTCAGAAAGGTGTTAGATAAATATGTAGCTGTTTAAGGAGGCTGGATGTCAGTGAAATAAAACACGTGTACATCTTTAGTACCTTCATGTTTTAAGGATAACTGTACCTGGATTTGTGAAATTGAAAATTCGCTAGTTGTCACTTCTGTATTCTCCAAGAGGACTCTAGACACTTTTTGACACTGGTAGGAGACTATTATCTAAAGTATTTGTTTTTTTCGAGCACTTGCATAGGGCAACAATTGCTTTTGAAAGCAATTAATATTCAAAATGGCTCCTGTTCAGGTATTTCTAGTTCCAGAAGTGTGGGCTCCATCCTCTGGGTTTATGAAGTACTGCAGGAGTTGCTTCTGGGCAGTCTGCACTGCTCTCTAGTGAGATCAAGTTTTAATTAAGTAAATCATTAACTGTTTCAGTACATGTATAAAGAAGATACTTGTCAGCATTTTCAGCCTGAAGCAATAGCTTTAAAAGTACAAATTCCTTGCATTTCAATAGATAGAAAACAGAACATGTAAAAGTCTTTGTAATTGGTCAGTTATTGTAAAGTGATTAATGTGTGCATTATTCATGATTAATGTGTGTTCATATTTCAGATGATGACTTGGTAATGCTTCAAGAGCCAAAAAGCTGCACTCTAGTTAGAAAGACTTTGAAATTATTTGATATACCTTTTCATACTACTGCTTTTTATGCTTTTATCACTTTCTGTAGTTGCTCACTTGGAAACATTTCAAGGTAGTACTAACTTAGGTTTTGTAAAGGCTTCAGAATGAAGATGACTTCAACTTGGAAAGTTAAATAAGATTGGGGTTTTGTTTGTTTTCACTTGAAGCTGTTGATACATTTACTGATAATAGTAGTGTTGGCCTCATCTGAAGGATGCTAGAGAGCTGAAGGTTATTTTCTTAACAGTCTGGCTAACTGTCTGTCTTGCTTGCAGCTCTGGCAAGTTTGGGATATGAGAAGACCTGTGTTTTGTTCAACTGTGGAGCACTGGCAAGCCAGATTGCAGCAGAACAGAATCTGGAGAACGATGAAGGACTAAAAGCTGCAGCTAAGCACTATCAGGTACAGGAGCTCCCTGCTTCTGCTTATGAATTCAGAATTTGCATTCTTAAAACATCAAACAAGTATCTCTCAATTTTAAGACTACATACACATATATAAAAATATATATGTATATATTTTCCTGCTCTTAATTGCAAAGATGGATTGGCTGTGTATCTGGTCATGTCTCATATTCATTTATCAGATTTGGAGGATATAAATCTATAGAGTTCCCCATACTCCTTCCCTCAAGTGAGTTGGTAACTAAACCTTCAGCTTAAGATTTCATAATTTTAGCTAGTATAAATTTTAGTTTCCACAAGTGTTAAAGTAATAATCTCTTACTTCTTTCTGGAATGCATTAAAATCTTAGGCTGTTAGTTGTAACCAATATACCATTATTTATAGTCTGTCATGATAAATGTCTCATTGTAAGTGACTACAAGAACAAAAGGTCACAAGGAGTAGTTTTTAGCAGCTAAACAGTAAATGGGAGACCATACACCAAATAAACTTTTTTTTTGTGTTTTTATATGTATTATATTTGTTAGTGAGAAAATGTATATGAAAAGAATGTACAATAATATATTATTTTGTTTCAGTTTGCTAGTGGTGCTTTTCAACACATTAAAGACACAGTTTTGTCAGCCTTGAATCGAGAACCTACAGTGGACATCTCTCCAGACACAGTTGGGACTCTCAGTCTTATTATGCTGGCTCAAGCACAAGAAGTCTTTTTTTTAAAAGCGACAAGAGGTATATTTTAGTTTTTAGCTTGTATATTTAAGTTCATCTAGAACTATCAACATATATAATGTTCATCTAGAAGTTAGAGATACTCAAAAGTAAAGCTAAGGACCTGGAGGCCAAATGTGATAGCCCACAAATGGTTCTCTCCTAACATAATTTGGAATACCTTAGAGGAAGATGTGGGTTGTCTTAACTGCAGTGTTTCTTGTCTTCACAGGGAAGACCCCTGAAAATTCTTGTAGCCTTTCTGCCTTTAGGAGAATCTCAACAAGAAACTGTCATCCTTCAGCCAGTTGATAAATTATATTTGTTCTTTATCAACAGTCTCTGGCTGTTTGGACATTGCTTTGAAATAAGTTTGTACAACAAATGCCTGAAATGCTTCCTTCAGGAATGGAGCAAGTGCTTCCCTCATTTTGCACGACAAGTAGATTATCACTGTCTTGATTTCTTCTTTTCCAAAACACAAAAAAGACAAAACAAGGGTAATCCAAACCCCAGATGTGCCCAGTGAAGATTTTTGTGATTACTCCTAAGACCACAAGTCTGACAGTATTTAAAGGATAGTAAGGTTAATAATCATCTGATTATGAAGGCTGTAGATTTTGCTGGTTTTATGTTCTTTTCCTCTGGGGGGGTGGGGAAGATATTTTGTGAAAAATCATGTTTGACAACATGATTAACTTCAAAAACCTATTTTTCAAGCACAAATCCTTCAGAGTTAGATCTCAGAACAGAAATCAAGCTTCTTGCTGCATTGACTATTTACCTTACTTGGAATTTTTTGGGTTGTCTCTCATGTGAGATAGTCCATTTATCAGCTTATCAGTTACAATGGTATTTCTGATACAACTAAGTTTATTTAGAAGTTGAAAGAAAGCAGAAGTGTTTGGTAAAAGCCAAGTTGTTCAGTCATATCTAACTTCATTACATAACTACAAGCCAGTTAATTTTTGAGCCTTTCCTAATGTTTTAAGTGTCTTTAAGTCTGAACATGTTTGCTGTCCTGAATCAAGGCTTACATTGTAGCTGCAATATTTTAAAGATACCTGAGCAAAAACTAAAGCTTTTGATGGTGAAATATATATTCTGAGTTGTCTGCATGGACAAATGAGTCTCCTCTAACATTTTCTTTGCTAATGGAAATGTAATTAATATGCCAATATTTTTTCCTTTCTTATTGGTCCAGCGATAGGAAGGAAGACTGCACACTTGGTGGGGCTAGAAAGAAAAGTTATTTAGGTTTTTTGTGTGGTTTGGTTTTATTAAATATGTACTGCACCAGAAAGGAACATTCTAGCAAAGAAGAAAGGTGATATATCTCATAAGCTGCTTTCTCCCAGTTTATCATCTGAATCCTGTTCCACATGGAAAAGATCTTTCTGGAATACCTTAAATGTGTTTACCTCATAGAAGCTAAATACATTATATCACAGCTCATGTCTGAAATGTTGTAGATAGATGTGTGAATATACTGGTATGAGCAGACCACTTGGGAATTCTGTTGGTTGAATTTTGGTACATAAGCATACTCTGCAGAATTCCTGATCTCCCTGTAGTCCACAGTCATGCTTATCAGTATATCAGTACCTGAGGGTCGCCAGAGTCTGGGAGTACTTGTTTCTAAGGGCAGCTCTTTAGAGTGGACAGCCAGTGTTTGCATTGATTGCCTGCCTTCCTTGGAAGGCTGCATTGCTAGTGCAGGCCGGAGGTTATCTCTATCTCCTTTATAAAAGGAGATAACTTCCAGCCTGCACTACTTCCTTCCAGTAGTGCACATCTCCTTTATAAAAGGAAATAGAGAATTGCAGAATGTTCCTCTTCTAGGGGTTTTGGCTTCAGGAACAGGATGAGGATGTGAGGCAGGGGTACCACTGCAGATAGACACATGCACTGGTATGAAGTAGTGGATATGACTTTGAGGAGCTGTGGTTATTTATGTCTTGGAACGGTGTTTCTATATTTGGTGTAAACTAACAGTGATGCAATGGAAGGGACCAGTCCCTTGTCTATTGCAGTTTTTCAGAGTCCTGACATAGAACTGGGTTAGGAAGAGATCCTGCTGAAGATAGAACCTATTTTGCTAACTAGAGTTCAGCTAAATTCTTCAACTATGGCTGCACAAGTGCTTGTGCTGACACAAGGAAGGGCTGGGAGCAAGCTGCTAGAGTTATGAGCAGGATTGTTGTGGCTTTTATTGGCAGCTTGCCATTGGTTTGAGGTAAAGCATCACTCTTAATCCTGCATAAATGCTTGCAGCTGCCAATGGATTTCTTGTACAATGGACTGAGCCTTTAGTGTCATGACTGAAGTAGAAATTCTGGATACTGCTGCTCTATGTCAAGAGAAGAATGGGATCCCACCTTTGAGCTATAATGTAAAGCTGTACACTTAAAATGCAGTTATTGCTGTTTAAAGATTATTTAATCACCTGTTCAGTTGTAGAAACTGATGATGATCTCAGTTGTTCTTTGTTTTTTCTCCTCCCACAGATAAAATGAAGGATGGTATCATAGCTAAATTAGCAAATCAAGCTGCAGATTACTATGGTGATGCTTACAAACAGTGTCAATATAAAGATACTTTGCCCAAGGTAAGTAACTCATGGAAATAATATAGGATATGTTGTTATTGTGAATTACTGTTATTGTTTACAACACACTAAATGAAAGACTTAAAATATATTTTCTCAAGCTGACATATTGGTGCTTTTAAGGGAAATGAACCTGTAATTTGAAAAACAGTGAAGAACTGAGGGGGCAAAAGTGTGTGGGATCTTTTTAATAAGTAAGATCTTATTACATGAAGTGCATGTATTTGTAATGCATTTCATTAAAATGAATCTTGAATGGTTATGGTGTTATTTAGGGATGCATTCTTAGAACTTAATGCCTTACTAAATTTGTTTTCAAACTAACACTTTCTATTTGGGCTTCATTGCTTCTTAGTCTCAGTGTTTCCATGTGAAATTTGCTGTCATGCTGAGTACAGCATGAATACAGAGATACTGTTCACATACCTGCTAGCAAAACACATGATTAGAAAGGCAGTGTGTGTCTTCTGTCCTTCTGCCTGCCTTTTCTTGCACTACCTCAAAACAATCTTGATACTTGTAAAATATCCCAATTTAATCTTGACTGTGTATTTGAATGGTGTTGGTTTTGGAAGAGGTAGAAAGATCTTTCTCGTGGTTCTTGAATGTTTCTTGCGTAGGTGATATGTTGTTCATGATTTTTGGCAGGCAGTGAGATCTAATAAAGCCATTGCTTTATCTTTTGTTGTTGTGTACCTTTCTAAGGTGTAGATGTGCTCCTCATTCCAGTTGCAAAGTAATCTGTCAAGTGATTATTTGAAAGAACGTGAGGTTTGGTGGTTAACACCAGCTCTGAGAACAGTTACATGTTTAGGAGTGTGACATCAAGGTTGATTGGAAGCGTCAAACTCCAGTTGCAAGGTCTTCCAGACAGCTTTGTCTCCCAAATTTACCCTTTTAAAAAGTTTTATTTTTTCATCTCTGGGGGAGCAGCAAGCTTGCACAAATGTGAAGAAGCAGGTCTTTGTATACTGAGGTCTTTAAAACATCACTCTGGTTTTCCAGTGCTCCTTGATTTAAGAAATAAAACAGTAAGGCCAAATCCTTGATCTAACACCATGTCTGTACTGTGCGCTGCAGCGTAATGTTTTCTTCATGTCTTGGTTGGTACTCCTGCAAAGATAAGTGCATTTATGTAAAGTCTAAAAATGACTTTTAAGTTGCTTTCCATGTCAATAGTTACTGGTTTTCCTTATTTCTTCTTTCCTTTCATAATTGTAGTTGCTTTCTTGATAGGCTTGCTGCTGTTTTAAGTGTAATTACTTTGTTTAATTAAAAAAACTATCAAACGAAAAAACCCCTAGAAGACCTATCTTTCCACCCACCTCCATTTCTTAAGAACACTGTCTTGGCTTTGTCTGGGGGTATTCGGGTGTGTTCTTGCAACATTCCTTTCTACTACATGCATGCATTTCTTATCTTTGAAGTAAATGTTGTGACTTCATGGCTTGAATTTAAATCATAGCTCATCTAAAATAATGGACACCAAGAGTTTTGCAACAGCAGATTAAAAAAAAATATTCAATCCATGCAAAGCCACAATCTCTGACATTTACCTCTAATGTTTTAACCTATCTAAACCATTAATTGGGTGATTCTAATTTCCTTTTCTTCTTCCTTTTTCTTCCTGCATCCCATGTTGAATGTGGTGGTTAATGTGGTTGGACTTTCCCCTGGTCAGTATTTTTATTTCCAGGAGGTGTTTCCAGTTCTGGCTGCAAAGCACTGCATTATGCAGGCCAATGCAGAATATCATCAATCTATCCTGGCAAAACAACAGAAGAAATTTGGTGAAGAAATTGGGAGGTTACAGGTGAGTAGCTGTCTTCTCTGAAAAATATGGAAAAGCTTTTAGTCCTGAAAAGCTGGGTTGGAGTTCTGAAAACCCAAATAACTAGGAATGGAGTATATTCAGAAATTGTTGTGCATGTTTATCACATGAATTGAATTACTATCAGCTGCAAAGATGAAAGGCACCTCTCTAACTTTTGTGAAGACATGTTTTAGTGATTTTTGGGCAATTTGATACTGCTTGACTTGTTAAATCTCTATCTTTACCTTTTCATAGGCTTCATATCTCAGTACAGCTATTATGACAGATTTGTTGATAAATTTTCCTACATAATTTTCCTTTCCTACATTAAAAATCCCCCAACAGTTAAAATTCTACCTGATGTGTACCTGGTTCTTTTGTTGATATCCTGCTTTAAATCTGAGTAATTTCTGAAAATTGTGCAAAGAGTTCTCTTTTTAGTCTTTATAGTCCCACCCCCCCCATATCTATATCTGGTTTCTAGAGGTTTTCAGCTGGAGATGTTGTAATGAATAAGGTCATCTCATATTTTAATTACAGTAGAGAAAAAAAATGGCTAAAATGAACTACTTCCTTCAAGTCCCTGGATCTTTTGGAAAATAAATATTTGAAATGGTGCTTCAACTGATTGTGAAGATCTATGTTTACTGTGTATCTACTGATATCCAGGAAATTAGACTGACTTATGTAAGACAACTGTGTTGGCATCTTGAAAGTTATCATTATGCATTTATCAACTTTGTACAGGATGGAACTTGAAACTTCTTTTTGTATGCTCATCTGCTTTCTTAAGAATATATCAAAGGGAGAAAGAATTTATTATTTTAACTGTATTTTAATTTTTTTTTTAGCATGCAGCAGATTTGGTGAAAACGGTGGCATCTCGCTATGATGAATATATAAATGTTAAAGATCTGGTTGACAAAATCAACCGTGCACTTGCGGCTGCCAAAAAAGACAATGACTTCATTTACCATGACCGGGTTCCTGACCTGAAAGATTTGGAGTCCATTGGAAAAGCCAGTCTTGTGAAGTCTACTCCAGTTGTTGTTCCACTCAGTCAGAAATTCACTGGTAAGCAAAGCTTGTGGAGTGTGCAGGGTAATTGTTACCTTGTGAAACACATGGTCAACAAAGTTCATTTGTACCATGAAAAAATAAACATTTGCTTTCTGCATTCCATTAAGGGTACAGCTGTGTTTTTGAAACCGCTGTTTTTCTCCTCCAGTTTGTTGTTGTTCTTGATAAGTGTAATAAAGCACAGGTTGAAAATTCTTACCTGAAGTGTACAATTCTCGTACAGATCTTCCTAAGATTTTCTTAGGAATTGTATTTTCTATATTAAACCCATGTTTTTAATTTCAGAAGGAAAAGTTCTATTGGGGACAGTACTAAGTAATACAATATTAGCTAACCTTGTTGCTGGTCTCTCATAAAGTTGAAAAATTTCAGTTTGTTGGCTCTACAGATGAGTTGTGAAAAAATTCTCTCTTAGCTTTCTCATATTTTTCTTTTAATGAAACAAAATTAGAAATGAAGCCTTAAGACAAATCTGATTTGTAACCCTACAATTGGTGTAAATATATTGTCTTCAAATTATTTCAAACTCAATTCAGCCTTAAAAACTGAAATCTAAAGGCCTTTAAAAATAGATTTTTTGTTTTTTAAGACATCCTGGGGGAGTAGGAGGAGAGTATCTTAAACTGTTTAGGTCAGTCTCTGTAGTACAACCTGTAAAAAAAAAGCTGTGAAGATGTTTGTGCTTTTACTTTCATAATACAGCTTGTGATTTATACTACTTTAATTGCAGACCTGTTTGAGAAGATGGTTCCATTGCAAGTGCAGCAGTCTGTGAGTGTTTATAACCAGAGGAAGGCAGATCTGGTAAACAGGTCAATAGCCCAGATGAGAGAAGCCACAAATCTGGCAAATGGGTAAATATGGCTTCTTGTGAAGTTTCTCAAGAGGGGTTGTGCATGGCCTTACAGCCTGCAGATAGCCACATTATAGCAGTATTTTTTCATTATTGTATGGTAGGCTGGCAAACTTAAACCACAGCAGGGGGATTTAGAACTACTTTTCTGTAGGTGTTAAATCAAAAGGTTATTAGAAAGAAGTAACATTTATTTTTCTTCTATTTTTCCTCATTTTTTTAGGAGTCCAACACTTGCTCAGAAAAAGTTCAGTACCATTAATCCAGTAGGATTTTCATATTCCAATGGTCATTAAAAAAAAATTCTTTAAAATAAATAGTTATTAAAAAATGGTACCAAGCTGAGAGATAGCAATGTAATTAAGGCAGTTGTTTCTTTTGTTTACAAGTCACTACCTAAAATGCTTACTATGTTTTGTAAGTGCTAAAAGACTAGCATTTCTTTAGCTTTCTAAGAGCTTTGAAATGTATTTTTAGCGAGGTATATGTTTGAAATTGCAGCCTAGGTATACATTACGCTTCACTTCCATTATAATTGACCGTGTGATTCTTTGTTTAGATAGCACTCTTATTTTCAGGATAAAAATTGTTTATTTAACATGTTGACTATTTCAGTGTGTTGGCTTCCCTCAATCTTCCTGCTGCTATTGAAGACGTGTCTGGTGACACTGTTCCTCAGTCCATTTTGAACAAGTCCAAGTCTGTGATTGAGCAGGGGGGAATTCAAACTGTTGATCAGCTGATCAAAGATCTTCCTGAACTGCTGCAAAGAAATAAAGAAATTCTAGATGAAGTAAGCCCAAAACCCACTACACTAAATCATTCTTAAAATACATCTGCACTGAACGCTTCACTTTAAATGACAATAGAAAAAGTGCACAATTATTCAAATGCTTATAACCTTAAAAGCACTTTCAAAATATGCTGTTTGAGTGTTCAGCCCATACAAAAAATGTGCTGTCACATGTGGATGTTTCCTTACAAATATTTTCTTTTTAAAATGGTTGGTGGAGAGGGGGAAGTATTGGAAAAACATTCTAAAGAATCTTGAGTTATTTGTCCCTTTTATGCCTGCCTTTTATTTGTCAAATTATATTTTAAAAGAATGTAGAGGCAGTTTTTGTTTTCTGCACTAGCTGCATATTTTGAAGCTATTTTGTGTTTAAAACAGGTCATAATGCATGTAACATTTAACTCTTGCAGTCTCTGAGATTATTAGATGAAGAAGAAGCTACAGACAATGACCTGCGAACAAAATTCAAAGAACGTTGGCAGAGAACACCATCCAATGAACTCTACAAGCCTCTGAGGGCAGGTAAAGTCCATGTTCCATGCTTTGCATTCTAAAGATGCCCATAGTGTAAATTAAAGTAGTTTTCAGTGCTATGATATTACCTATAAATACACAAATTTCAGTTTGAGGCAGGTTATGCCAGAATATCCTGACTGCTGTCTGCACTGTTATTTGGAGCTGAAATAGGATGTGACAGCAGGGAATTTGCTGCTCCTTTTGCACCTTTGGTGTGTATGTGCATGTTGCATATAGGTAAAGCCTTGTAAAATCAGGGCCGTGTTACCTTTGTAAAATCATGGCTCAGGCCTGTTACTTAGGCTGAGTAGAGGGGAACTGTGGGAGAGTGACTCAGCTGGAATAGGGGTAGAGAGACGTGAGAGACATGAGAGACGTGCTGCGTGACTGCCACATGTCCACATTGTGGTGTGTGGTGGTTGGTTGACTTGGGCTTGTTGTGCCGTAAAACTAGGTGAACTGATAATGGCTTAAAAAAGCTGGGTTTTTGGCAATAAAGAGCACTCCTTTGCACCTGCCTGGGGACTCTTGAGTCACTTTGCTTCATACACATGCATGCTAAAGATTCAGAAAGCAAATGAAATGAAAAGTGCCTGCCCTCCTAAGGATCTGGTTTCAACTGCCTTTTAAATACTCCAGTGTATTTTTCGTTGTTAACATTTATTTTTCCATCAGTGTGTTGTCTCTTTAATTCGATGTTATGTTGGGTTTTTACCAGCAGTTAGGTCAAACTACTTAGAACCATCACTAAAGCATGTTTTCTGTGTGCCTAATATGTGGTGGTTTTTGAAGCTAACAAGGGACTGATACCACTGACTTGGTCTTGCAGAGTTAGAGATCTGAATCTGCAGGGTTCATTCAAACCAGGGTTCATTCATATACCTTTGTATACTTCACTGAAGAATTAATATAGGTGCCTAGTTTATGCAGTTTTTAAAACATATTCAGAAGCTTAAGTTTTATATAAAAGTCTTACACATTAAGCAGGCTTATAAAAAGGTATAATGACTTGCTGAAAAGCACAAGAACAGCTCAGGTGCAAGATTGGATGAAACAAGTTTTGAAATGATATAAACTCTCTTTTTATCCTCCTGCCCCCAGAGGGAGCCAATTACCATAATATTTTGAATAAAGCTATGCAAGCAGATGGGCAGGTGAAGGAGCGCTATCAGACTCACCGGGATACGATTGCACTTCTGTGTAAGCCAGAGGCAGAACTCAATGCAGCCATTCCTTCTGCCAACCCAGCAAAAACACTACAGGGAAATGAGGTAAAGCAGTGAAATCTGTTTCTATTTTCAATAGAAGTGCTGTTTGTCTAACAAAGTAAACTTGCATGAGCTGGTAAAAAAAGCTGATTCTTAGCTGCTCTTGTTTCTGTCTCGGTTGATACATGAGGTAACTAAAGGAGGAAAAGAAGTTGTCTTCATGTTTAAAATCTTCTTGAGCATAGTTTGTTACATTTAATGTGAACAAAGTCACTTACCATGGACAGCAATATGGGTTGACTATTATAAAAGGAGCAGTGAATATTTTTTTTATGTAGGGAAGTGGGATGTAGCGCTCAGTTTCTTGGGACAACGTAAGACATGGCTCAGTATTTTAAAGGATTAGGCAGTTACACCAATTTGCTTTCCAATAAGTTAATGGCTCATCTACAGCAATATTATTATTTTTCTCAGCAATGATTTGAAGTCGGTGTTTTTTGCTGCTGTCTTAGAATATCCTATTGGAAGGTATCTGATCAGCTTAAAAAACACGCAAACATTTTACACTAATTCTGTCTTATTAGCAAAAGGAAATCTGTAGAAGGGAATATAGATTGAGAAATGCTAGAAGATCTTTTTTTGGTCACATTTTGTCCTAGTTTCTCACCTTTAACACATTCATAAGCAAATACTCATGCAGAAATACTGCCAGCATCAGTGAGGAGTGTAAGATGGAAACAAGTTATTAATAGGTTATACTTCTCCATTAGTTTCTCTAAACCTGTTAACTTAGGACATTTATATTGCCTAGGTTGTTAATGTCTTAAGAACTTTGCTGACCAGTCTGGATGAAGTTAAGAAGGAGAGAGAACAACTGGAAAACGACCTGAAATCTGTTAATTTTGACATGACAAGCAAATTCCTGACTGCACTTGCGCAGGATGGTGCTATAAATGAAGAGGCTATTTCTGTGACCGAATTGGACAGAATTTATGGAAGTTACACACAGAAAGTGCAGGAGTCCCTAAAAAAGCAGGAAGAACTTCTCAAAAACATTCAGGTACAACACTTGGCATGTTTTCGTTTCCCCTAAACTAGGAGTGATGATACTTCTACCTAGTACTTTAGTACTTTAGAGGTCTCACTTCACTTTCTAGTCTGTCTTGCTTTTCATTCTGTCATATGTTAGTTGATACTTTTTTATGCCTTGATCACTGAAAATACAGGGATGTCTTTGTGTTCGCTAGAAAGAAATGGAAATGTTTAGCAGGCTCTCCCTACAGCTCCAGTGTAAATTCTCTTGGACGCTGTCTTGGCACAATTCTGCAGATGGTTTTGTCCTTGAAAGAAATTTAAGTGGTGTGTTAAAAAGTTTTTGGGTTTGTTTCATTTTTTTCCCCTCACTCCATTTAATTCTTTCTGGGATAACAGGAGACTGTCTTTACTCTCTATTAGAAGACATTTTGGGTCTCTGGAGTACAGCTTGGTTTATGCATAATTGCTCTTGAGGATTTATGGTTGACTTCCAGTATGTGCAGAGCTCATTGAAGTAAAACTTAATAGCATTTCCCAAAGTTTATTTATAAATTCAGTCTTAATTTGTCAGAGACAGTTACCTGAACCATCTGGCAAAAGAGGAAGTCTTAGTGCTCGAAGAAAGGACAATGGCAGCTTGAGTAATGATGAAGAGATTTTTTCCAGTAGGAAAAAAAAATTGTTAAATGACCAAATACACCATGTTTAGCAAGGATTTAATATTTGGATATTTTTAGCACAATATATTTAAAGAATCTTGATGGGTATTACTTTAATGTTTCAATGTCCTGGAGTTCAAGTTTGTTTGCTTCTGACAGTTTAAGCAGTCTTTTTAAGTTTGCTTGTTTATTTTCCTGAAAGAAATGAGATGTAAATAGGTGATCCTTCTGTAAGTTTTCCTCTTCCCTGTCCTTTTAATAGCTTGCCAATGTCAACCAAATTTGAAGTAATGCTTCTTAAAAATACTGACTTTCAGTATGATTGTATGAATATCAATGGAAGTTAGTACAGGAGACAGCCTAATTAGTGTAGCCTTGAAAGACAGTCTGCAGGATGAGCTTGAGAATTATTAGAGGCAGCCCACAACAGAAAAGGTAATTATCTGGTGATAGCTACTGCCAGTGAGTTAACATATGTATTGTTCTGAAATATACATTATAATAGTCACTTGTGCTTGGCAGGTAGCAAGGATGGAAGTCCAGTGTGGATGGGAGATGAGGAAAAGCAGGTATTGGGGATAACAGAAGCAATGAGCAAGAGGAAAAAGAAAACATTCAGAATCTTGCATGGAACTAGCTTATATTATTTACACTGTTTATTTGTTCTCTTCTTTGAAGAATGCGTATCAGGATTTTTCGAAGATGAAACAATCAAACAACGAATCTAATTTAAGAGAAGAAGTCTTGAAGAACTTAGCTGTAGCAAATGACAACTTTGTGGAACTTGTAGCCAATTTAAAAGAAGGCACAAAGGTATGGTAATGCTTAAGGGATTGAAAGGACTTTTTTTATGTATACAATGAGATGTGAATCAAAAATCACAATAAACTTTGACATATATATAGGCTATAAGACATGATAGCTGACAGGTGCATTTTTGAGGATTTTACTGCTGAAGTGAGGACAGTGAGTCGCTTGAATTTTGATTGTTTCAAGAGTTGTGAAATACTTTGTTCTTATCGGAAAAGTAAGCTTTTCTGAACAATAGGATAAGCTATTAATTACAGCTGAATAAATGAAGCTGAAGCACCCAGATGAGCCATTTTATCGGAGAAATTCTTTCATCTGTTGTCCCATAGTATTTAATCACCTTATAAAATTGGTGTTTTAAATGTTGTTACTGCAAACATGAGAAATAATGAAAGCTCTATTTAGTTTGCTTTTTTTCATCTAGACTTCTGAAAGGTGTCTTACGGCTTCTGCGCTAAGTACTTCTGCTGGTTTATTGATAGCTCATTAGACAGAGAAAACGCAGCTTCTGAGATAGCTGTTCAAATGAAATGCATGGTACTGAGAGCAATAAAATTAAAAATAAACAATTATCCTTTACAGAAATAAATAGTTCATCACCAGAAGTGATATAATTTTGCTCTGGTTTTAATACATTTTTTTAGTTATCCTAAACTATTTTTATATCCTACACCCAAACATCCACAGTCACACACACACCCACACCCATAAAATTCGATGATATTACAAGGATGGGCAACAACAGCTGACTAATTTTGGTTTTGAAAAGCATAATAGAATGTACTAGCAAACTTTATTGGAATGGCAGGTTCTGGGCTCTGTAATAGTACAACACTTATAACTGGATCAATATGTAGAAGTATGCCAGCCTGGAGTCTGAATGTATTGATTGAGCATATTGTGTTTTTATTTTTCTTTACTAGTTTTACAATGAGCTGACAGAAATCCTGCTGAAATTCCAGAACAAATGCAGTGACATTATCTTTGCTCGCAAGACTGAAAGAGATGAGCTGCTCAAGTAAGATTTCAATGTTTTGTTTAAGCATTGCAGAAACATTAAAGTATTTATCAGAAATTTATTGTTGGGGACATGTTTATTATGGTACTTGTTGAAATGAGAAAGGAAGAATAGGTGTGCTAAGCCCATAATTTACTTTCTTTAATCCTAGTCCTGCTCTCCTCTCTCCTAGGAGAGTGATTAGAGAAATAAATGGGAAAATCTACTTTGAAGTCTGCTCTACTGTTCTTTTGTGCAGTTCAGCAAAAATCTGTTTAGTGTTATGATTTTACTCTCTAGTCTTTTGGCATGGATTTGTTAGTAATTTTATTTTATTTTGTTCTTTCCTTTGAGGAACTTCTGATTTCTGCACCCTGGTCCTGCTGTCAGTTTAGTTTGAGAAATCAGATGCTTCATCATATGATTTCCTTATGTGTTCAGTGTGATGGGGGGAAAAGCATCAGTATTCTACTTCTGCCCTGTAGTCTGCTCTAGTCTCATAATTCATCACTGCTTAGATATATGGATTGCTTTCAATGCTGGGGAGAGAAGAAGCTTTTGTCTTTCATGTGAGGAGGAGTGTTTGATGTTGTCATTGTCCCCTGTGTGAGATCAGACCTACTATAGTATGTTTCAGGTGCGATTTTTAGGCTCTTCCCTTTAAGAGGAAAGCATGATTGAAATTTGCCATTTAATCAGTGTTCTTTTGCAAAGCACATAGCCTTTATAAGAAAGGACTTGTTGGTACTAAAATTTTGGTTGGTGAAACTGCAACTCTTCTGTGTACTTGTCATCTTAGAAATGTCTTGCTCAACCCTCAATTTTTACCTTTTCTAACTTGATCCTTTGTAGAATTGTTCTTTTCCATTTGGGCTCTGTGCTTGTAAGCAAAGTCTGAGTAACAGCCCCTTCTGCCTTTTATTTGGCTTCCTACATGCATGTAGTTTGGAAGCTGTTAGGCTGCCTAACCAAGGCAGAGGTCTGATTATCATACATCTCTGTGTTTACATTCAGTATTAAGGCTGTAGAGTTAGTGTTGATAGAACATTCTACTGAGTCTTGCTGTGCTCTTTTACTGTTTTGGCTAATGTTGTGATCTATACCCAGTACTGAGTTAGAACATAAAGACATTATTAGAAAATAAATGTAACAGTTATTCAGAGAGTTGGCTAGAGAATGGTTTCTGTGGAAGTGATTTAGACTCCAAATTTAGTTTGAGCTAGCTCAGTGATCATGCTTTAAATATTACTCTACTGCATCTTTTCATGTTAACTTGCTGCTGTGTATAACAAGCAATTCTTAAACTAAGCTGCATGTATGTTCTTTTGTTTTTACTAGAGATTTGCAGCAAAGTATTGCTAGGGAGCCCAGCGCTCCCTCCATTCCTCTGCCTACGTATCAGACCACGCCAGCAGCAGGAAATAAGCCAGCTGCATCGCCCACTCCCACTCCAGCCCCAAGAACCATGGTGGTAAGTACATGCTACAGAATTAGTGGATTGAAAATACTGGGTCTGTACTTGAGAACTCTAAACTGATCTGTAATTTGTGTGTATCACTCCTTAATATACTGGTGTAGTTGGAAATGTGTTGAAGTGAAATAGAAGGCAGAATATATTAAAAGCTTTGTGCCTTTTAGATGCTTTGCATTATCTGTATAGACAAAATATAGAATGTCTGTTTAAAATGAAAATAAAAGTCAGTTCATCATATAACCACAGCTTTTGATTCCAAGACTTCGATAAAGAACTTCCTGCTTAATTCACTTTCTCTTATTAGGGGACTAAACCGCAGCCACCGGCACGGCCACCACCACCAGTGATTTCTGCAGCAAGTAGTTCCTCTTCTGCATTAGCACCCTCTG
Source organism: Cyanistes caeruleus (assembly GCF_971803275.1). Classification (NCBI taxonomy): domain Eukaryota; kingdom Metazoa; phylum Chordata; class Aves; order Passeriformes; family Paridae; genus Cyanistes; species Cyanistes caeruleus. The sequence goes on from NC_141701.1 coordinate 103,853,473, forward strand.
GATCTGCTGCAGCTCCTGCTGCTGCTCCAGCTCCTACTCCAGGAGCCAGTGCACCTGCAGCAAGCACTGCACCTTCACAGGCACAGGGACCACCTTACCCAACTTATCCCGGTTACCCAGGGTAAGTTAGGGGGGAATTTACACAGCTTTTTGTTATCCTGTTACTTAGAAGCACTTTTTCTTGTGTGTGACATTTTAACATTAGTTACTATTCAAGTTGAAGATGTGTTTGCTGTTTGAGGCAAGGAGGTTTTTTGTTTGTTAGTTTGTGGATTGGTTGCTTGGGGCTTTTTGTTTGTTTGGGTTGAGTGGTTTTTTAGGTTTTTTGTTAGTTTTAATCGTGTAACTCTTGTAGGAATCATTTTCTTGTACCTTTTGTGGGCAGGTTCATTTTAAGTGTTTACAGTTGATCTTCTTTAAAGGAGAAGGAAAATAGGATTGCATTTCCTTAACTGTGGTTTGTTGATTATTGCCAACACTTGCATAATCATTTGGTGATGTTTATCTCAAAACTGCTGGCATATCTCATTTTTCAAGTCTTTAGTATGATACTAAGATAATGAGAAATACAGAGAAAATTCCAGTTGAGTAGTGTATTTTCTTCTGATACTTTTTTTCATTGTCTGGTGTCATCACAAGGAATCGAAGGCAGCTGGCTCTCCTATGGTAGCAGTAAATGTTGAAATATGCACAATGTTATTAAACATTTGAGAATCAATTGAGATCAGTTCTAGTTCCAGCAAGTTGCCTTTACTCCACCTTCTGTCTGCATTTCTGTTCTACTCACTGTAATAGTTTTCATGTTTGCTTCTTGAAAGTTACCACATTTCCTGCTGCACTTGATGCAAAATAAAAGGAAAGCGTTTGTGGAGATTGCATGTTTGTTTGTATCTATTAATGAGTTGTTTTTGCAAATTACCATCATTGATGTTTTTCAACTCAGCTTTTTTCTTCCCCCCCACACAGGTATTGCCAGATGCCAATGCCAATGGGCTATAATCCATACATGTATGGTCAGTATAATCTGCCATATGCACCCTCACCTGTGTATCAAACTCCTGGACAACCACCATATCCGCCACCTCAACAACCTGGATACCCTTTTCCTCAACAGCCTTATTACCATCAGCAATAATGTCTCTGCAAAGAAGCTCTGCTTATTAAAATTTGGGAGAAATTGGCAATAAGTGTACTAAAACTTCTAGCTTCCGTTAGTGTACCATACTGAACTGTATGCAGCTATAACTCCTGTCTCTTGTTAACTGCTCCAAAATGTCTAGATCAGTTTTTATGACACTAAGCTCTTTGAAAGATCTACAGCAGTGGTTTAGACCATAGACTAATGCCAGAATTCGAGCCTAATTCAGCAGTCTGAAGCGGTACACTACATTCTTGTTAGACCAAAAGATTTGTTTGCAAAAATCTTGTAAGTAACAAATAGGTTCAGATGAGAAAAACAAAGCAGTGTGTGCACTGGGTGTGATATATTCTACAGAACCATATAGCATTCCCTTCTATTCTCTATTAGTTTGTATTTTTTTTAGTTTAGTTAAAATATGCTATTTTGTCTAATAATCAAGGCCTTGTAAATCATCAGTAAAAAGAAATAAATTACTTAAGATGGTTTAAGCACTTGGCATTCTCATTACCATAAAAATGTGTTTTGTGTGTTTGTAGATTGTTTCATTTGTCCCTTGACTTTCATAACATAAAGAAGTTTTCAAGTGTTTAGCCTTACAAGTGAATTTCCACCCCTTTTCCTTGAGTCTGTATTTTTGTGACAGAATCCATAATTAACCCTGTAAGTGTTGGTAGATGAAGTCTTACAGGTAGAGTTTTCCTGTAACTTTGAGATGTACTGGACTGAAATACATGTATTACCATTTTAAAAGAATGGTTACTGTCATCTGTAGGATACTATGTAAAAGAAGGGAGGTAAAGGTCCTCTTACAGGACCAGTGAGTAGTTGTTCTAACTTGTGTTTTCCAAAGAAATGGTGATGGGAAATGTGTTATGGCTCAAAATAGGGCAACTATTGATTGCTGGAGCTTTGCAGTTTGTTTTTTAAATGATTGCTTTTTTTTCCCTTGAAAACATAACATTGATGTATTCCCTCAGGGAGCTTGTTATCAAAGTGGAAAAACTTTTTTTTGGGGGTGGGGAAAAAAACCTTGTAAATTAAAGCACATTGAATGTTTACTTTTGGATCCATCATCTCAAGGGATAAATAACCTTGCACTGCATTTTACATAAGATAGTGAAGAATCGAAGTTTGGGGTTAATGGCTTCTACCAAATATTTGATAACCGTTTTTCAGCCTTTTCTTTTTCCAACAGGCTTGTCTAATGAGGGACTCTGCTTTCATTTAGCCCTTGATGAGAGTTGGTTCTGTGGGACGGTTAATTTTCTGAATGCTTCATACAAAATGTTCTGGCCTTACAGAATAACTATCACAGTACCTGTGTTACTAAAAGTTACTCCTTTGTTTTTCTATTAAAGTGCCTGATTAAGATATCGAGGTATATTTTAGTGTAGGTGTTTAGAGGTGCCAGTTATTGTAGCATCTGGGTGGAAACCTCACTGGATCATGAATATTCTTCCTTGTAAAGAAAGCAGCATTTGTATTCATAGGAGCTCCTTTCTGTCTCAAGTTCCTCTTGCTGTGTGATCATCTTGATTACTCTGTCAAGACTCCTTGTCTTTAATACTTGCTAACCCCCGTTGAAAATGCGGATCAAAAGGTAGAAATAAGCACCCCGTATAGAACTTATTGAGAACCTAATTCTAAACAAATTTATTAATCTGTAGAAGCTCAGTGATGTGGGGAACATGATGGAGTAAGGGAATACAGCACTGTATATGAAACCGCTGCACAAAGACTGGTGCTTTGCATTTCTTTATAAACATTGCTGAATGGGGTAGCACAGAAACCTCTTCATATTTTTTTCCCTGATGAGAAGACATGAGGCAAGCGAGGACAATGAGAAAAAGCTAGGAAGATAACTGTTTGGAAACAGCAATCAGAACCTGATTTTATTCTAACTGAAAAAAACCCAGTAGTTTTCCACTAATTTCACTGTGTCAATGTGAGCAAGTGCAAGTCTAATGCAACTTCTTAAATTCTAAATTTTTAGTATGCCATGGCTGTAGGTTTTCAGTTCACACATTAGATGCATTTGAGCTGTTGTGTAAGTTTGTTTCTAGTGCCTCAATTGATAAAACTTATTTTCATGCTGTATAAAAAAAAAGTCATTTTTTCCAGCATAAGGATTCTTAGAACTGAAATTTCCTCTTTAAAATTTCATAGATCTGGAATTACTGTCAAAACATTTTTTCCAGTTTTGTTTCTGCTTGCTTTAGTCTATTATTTGAATATGTGTAGAAATCTATGCATTATGTTCAATTTTTTTCTTTTATTTTTTCCTAAAGAGAACAGAAAAATCCAGAGACATGTTATGTATCGGCTTTTAAAGCATGCAGTTGTCATGACTTCGGTTGAAATGTTACCTTGTTCTTCTATAGTTTATTAAAAAAAAACAGTTAGAAAACCTGATTTCATGGTGTTTCTCTTGAGTCCTTTGGGTTCAGACAAGTGTTCTTTTGGAAAGGATGGGAACAAGTAATGGGCTCCCAAGAATGTTTGTGCTGTGGTGAAGGTGTATCAGCTACAGCTGCTCTGTAATAACAGCCACGTTCAGATCCTGGTAGTTGTGTTTATTTCCAAAGCTGATGCAGTGTATTTCCCTCTGTTTATATGAGGAGGAAATGATTAAGGTTGATTTATTGGTTCTGTGCCTTCAAAACTTGTATTCCAAATTTGTTTTTGTGAACTCGTGTTCCGGCTGGCTTACATGAGACTCCCAGCATCATGGGTATTAAAGCATGGATTGCAAGAAAAGGGGTTGTAAGGGCAGCTAATAACAGCAGATAAACAGTCCCCTTGGGCACTCCAAGAAGTCAATTTCTTTTTAATTTTTTTTTTTTTAAGGCTTAATAATGCCATGCTTGTTTCAATTGCTGTGTGGAGGGAAAAGTTTACAACCATGTCCTTTCGGAGACTTTGAAGTCAAGCATTTATTTCATCTTGCATAAAAGCTTTCAATGCAGTTAGTGAGAAAAGCAAGTTTTAGGAAGCAAGGTAATAGCAGATTATCAGTGAAATATCAAACTTGCAGGACTAGCAGGTCTTTGCTCAATTTTTTTTTCTTTATTAACATGGTTTCAGCCCTTACAGAAAAAGGGTCTTCTCTCCTGACCACTAATGTGACACTGATAGCTAATGGTGATTCTTTCACCATCATCCCATTGTTTTGACTGCTTTTTAGAGCTGATTTGTGAGATTTAGTTTGAATTAGACTGAATGGAGTCCTTTGCTATTTCAAAGTACCTTGAGGCAATATTTGAACCTTGACATACTCTTAACAACCTCACCTATTGTCAGGTAGTTGAAAATCACAAGGAAATCCTTTGGAAAACATTTTTTTTTCTCTGCATTACCTGAGAGATGTGCTTGCTTGTTACTAAAATGTGTTCAGTTCTGAAATTACTTGCATCTCAGAAGCTGTTTTTTGGCATGTATTTATCCTGGTAGAACATTAAAATAGACTAAGCTGAGCAATTGTGGGTTTGAGTTTTGGTTGTATACTACTGAGTGAAACTGCCTGAATTTTCAAGAGTTCACTATGTACAGTTTAAAATAAATTATTTGGAAAGTTTCAGTGCCTGAAAAGATGAGCTATTACAGCACAGCAATACTCAAAATTGCTTTTTTGTATTGTTTATGGGGGAAGGATTTGGGGTTCTTGCTATTTTGACTAACATTACTCAATGTGCTAACTTTTTAGGTTTGCAATGACTTTTGAAAGGTATATTGGAAATGGTCAGTGTTACTTTTTAATTTTTTTTTTTCTGATTTTGACTCAAATTTGGAACTCTAGTAACTTCATGGCAAGGATGGAGTTACTGCAAATCTCAAGTTATGACTTTACCCTTGCATCTAATTCCCCTAATTGAGTATAATAGTCCCTGATGCCAGCAACTGTATCTCAGTTGTTATATTGTGCTTTTTTTTTTCTTCTCCTGGAGTTTTTTTTTTAATGCTTCTAAATCTTTGTGGGAGTCTGGCCACCAATTTTATTAACCAGGCTGTGAAGAAAAACTGTTCGCTATCAAGCATGAAAAGGAAGAGGCAACTGCTGTTGCAAAATCAGCACCAAGGCTTTGCCACAAATTGCTGCTTTTGGTCCCTTCAGTCCTTTCACCTTTAATCCATTCAGCAGTTCTTCATGGCACCACCTGTCTGCATTTGCACTTCCCACTTAAAGCTCTCCTGGGTGCTGGAGTGCTGTTCTCAGTGCTGGTAAGCTGCTGGAGTGTTTGCTGGTGTGAAGGTAGCACGTTTTCCAGCCAAGTGCGGTGTGTTGTTGGGAAGGCAGAGCAGTGGAAGGGCCATTCCCAGTGGGCAGCTTGCCTGCAGTCCCTTTCTGTGCAGGCTGAGGTGGTGAGTGAGCACATGGGTATGGGCCTGGCAACCCAGCTGGTCTCAGACTGTGCTCCTGGGACATATGCACACATCAGCTGACAGCATCCAGGTGACAAAAGTGTGCTGAGACTTGGTTATGGCATCATTGTGAGCACTGGTGAGATTTATACCAAAACCAGATTTGGCCTCAAGTGACCTTTCACTTGGAGTAACCTGTCTTGTGACCTGAAGTAACCTGTATCCTAGAGTAACTTTTGTTGTGTGACCGTGAGAACCTTTGCCATTGAGGAACATCTGTCCTTGGACCTCAAGTAACCTTTGATCTTGAGGACCCTCTATCTTGTGTCCTCAATTAACACTTGATCTTGAGGAACCCGTCACCTCAATTAACCTTTGCCTTGAAGTAAACTTTGACCTCATGTAACCTCTATCTACTGGCCTTGAGTAACACTTGAAATAAATTAACCTTGGCCCTATGACCTTGCAAAACCTTGTACTTTGAGAAATCTTTGTCCTGAAAGGACTTTTGACCTAGCATAACCTCTGTATTCTGGCCTCATACAACCTATGAACTCCAGTAACCTTTCTCCTTGAGAACCCCTATCCTGTGATCTCAACTGCTGTCCTGTGACAGAGGCTGTCATAGCCTCATTCTGGAAATCTGCCTTAGAAAGTAACATTTGACATCAAGTAGTTTCTGTCCTCTGACCTGAAGTAATCTTTGATCTCAAGTAATCTTTGTCCCATGACACAGCCTGGCCCAGGCTAACTCTGGAAGGATGCCTTTGAAATTGTTGAGGACAAGCAGCATTGTGTGATCTGGGCAGAAAGCACTGGGCTGTTATACAAGCAATATGAGGGCAAATGGCTTCCTCTGCCATGGCTGAGCTCCAGCTTCTCCTGCCCCACCTCAGGCATGCTGCTAGCAATGGGAGACCCTTCTGGCTTCTATGTCAGCAGTGGGATCCTCTGTGGACCTACAACCCTGGTGCCAAAGCAGAAGACAGGAGGACTTGCTCGTGGTGTGTGAGTTGGAGTGCCCAGGGTTTGTTAATGATGGCTTCCAGTGGAACAGAGAGGCTGCCTGAGGTAGATAACTGCCCTGTGTTTTGGCTGGTATGACATTTACAGGTTATTTCATCTAACTGAGATTTGCCATTGGTCTTCCTTTTTTTCAGTGTGTGACAGCAAGTGTGTATGTGGTGTGTGAGGTGGGAGGTGTAAATACCAGCTACCTGACACCTGGGGAGTTCACTGCAGCGCTGCCTACTTGAGGGTGGGCCTACCCAGCTCTTGTTTCTCTGCTGTTTCCTACTAAAGGTTTTTAAATCTCCCCAAAGCCACACCTGGTGGCACCTCTTACTTTTTGCTTAAACTTTTCAGAGTTGAATATACATTTGGACACACACAGACAATATCTGAGTTGTAAGACAGAGTCAGCCTGTGCTGTTTATGTTCTCAGATGAGCAACATTACAGAGCTGCCTGCTGAGCCTGCAGCAGAGGGCAGACTGAAACCGTGTAACCAACAGATCTTTTTGGTGTGAATATATGCAAAAAGAGATTTGAAGTTTATGTTGGTGGAAGGACAAGCAAATCGTTTTTAATTAAGCATCATCAAATTTAACTATGTGTAGGTACCATGAGTGCTCCTTCATTGATGACCTGGAGCCTGAATATAAAACCAGCCAAATGCAGGGACAATTATGTCAACTGCCTGCATCCAGCTTCCTGGCCAGCTGCACACTGAGCTCGGAGCACTGTGCTGCCAAGGTGAAGGGATAGGTAAGATTTCAGGTCATCCTAAACTGCTTTGTTGGCCTTCTGGACTCTACGTAGCTTTTGGGAATTTTCTACTTTTAGTTTGTGTACTTGGACAGTGTATTTCTTTATATACCCAGTGTGATTTTATCATCTGGCATGATAAGATGTCTGCTTACCTGCAAAATTAACTGGTTAGGTTTAAACAGCTGCAGCAATGAGGTGACAGTGGAACATAGTAGAGGGCGGGTGTCATGACCTGTTCTAAGAAGAGGAGTAGAAAAAAAAGTCCTGTGCTGCTGACAGGAGAAAAGTGTGTTGGCAGTAACATGTCTGTCACCATGGGGGCAGCTACAATACTAACAGCCGATATTGCACCAAGGGGATGAAAAACACTTGAAAAGGAAGATGTAAAAGTGGTCAGAGAGGGGCCAGGAGAAAATGGAAGGAAAGCTGAGGGAGGGCTGGTTAAGGAAACAGGGGGTAAATGAAATGGATTTAGGAAGAGGAGGAAGCATGGAAGTAAAGCCCCAAGACTTTGACAGCATGAATCATAAAACTTTAGGTGGTGCAAGGAAAGCAGAATTCAAGCAGAAAGGACTGAAGTATTAACTGAAACAAAAAGAAACTCAGTGGTGGTAAAGGGAGGGAAAAAAGGAGCTTTAGCTATACAGAGAGAGAGAATTCAGAAAACAAATTTAAAGGTAAGGAAACCAGTTTTTTTTTCCAGTGAGTCTGAAGAGCTGGAGAGCTGGATGAAAGCTGGGGGTTGATGATGGATAGAAAAAGTTTTTAGAAAGGAATACAGAAGATGCATCAGATCATGTGCATTTGCCAGTGTTGGTCCAGGCTGGCTGTAATGAGGATTTATGTCTCAGAAATAAGAAGGGTAATCCATGGAGTGACCTATCTGAGTAGAGGAATCAAGGTAGGTGCTTATGTGCCACTGGAGTCAAAAAGGGATGATGTGAACCTGCAGCCTGTAAAGCAGAGGAGAGGCAGCAGGTCAAGGTGCAAGAGCCTAAGACCTGGTGGTAGACAGGACTATCTCAAAGCAAATGGAGATTGTTATTTAAAAAGCTGAATTTCTTCTCTAATCAGCCTCTTGCAGTCACTAGTTACATTTGATTAGTGGAGGAGCATTTCATATTCTATTAGTAAATTTTTCATTAGCCAGTGGCTTCCAGCAAGTATTAATTTTCATAACCAGGAAAGGAGTACGTGATCTATCACAGAAGAAGATGTAGATCCAGATTAAAAAACTTCCCTGATGCCTTGCTGTTTTCCAGTGCTGTAATATGGCCACATTGAAACACTTTTTCATTTTGCTTTGAAGTAAACAAAACTTAGCAGGGCACTTCCAATCCCCAAATGTAGAAGGAACACCTAACCAAGTGTGCATGACAGTTCCTCAGCTCTAGATGGCATTATATGGAAAGGCATAACACAAACCCCGAGCCTCCACCGTGCACTGCACTGCTGTTAAATCTCCGCATATCACCAGCATCACCGGCTTTGTGTGGAAAATTTTGAGCTGCATCGTTAAGAGTCAAGACAAAATTGATGCAAGCTGATGGGAGAGAAAGTTTTGCTCTGCTACAGAAAGAGGTTGTTCTGAAAATATTAGAGAATTCGGAATGCTACCTGTAAGTCTCTAGAAGAATGTTTTCTGGATTTTGATATTCCCCACATAGACACACTTTGGCTGTGTTAAGCATTTCACCACAGGGTTATCAGTGGGGCTTAACGATGGAGCCCCTCCACCCCACCCTAATTTTCTGTAAAATAACACTCTGTGCCTTTTATTTTTAATTAAGGGACAGAAGGGCAATTGGTTGTGTGAAATACTGATAGCAATGACCAACACTACCATTTAATAACCTTGCTCGTATAAAACGCTTTTCCTAATCTCTGAAGAGGAGGTAATAGCGCAGATGGAGTCTTCCTTGCCCTTTCTGAATGAGGGCCACAATTTTGGATAGCTGTTTATGCTGTTGGGTAAGGAAAAGTGTCTTAAAGGTGATTATTGAAATTCTACTGGTTTCTGTCATGATGTAGAGCTGACAGCAGGGCCTTGAATATGGTACACACACTATAGGAGGCTGTTTGTGGTAGAGTTTATGCCCAGGGAGAATTTACCTGGAGTAACAATTTGCCTCCTGTGGTTCCATGGTGGCTGTGTTTTGTGTAGCCTCTCATCCACTGCAGAGAGGAGAGGGAAGGGGTGGGCTGGAAACTTGGGGTAATACAAGTAGAAACTTCTTGTGCCTTGGTGTACTTCCCTTGAGCTGTGCTTGCTGTCTTTTGGGGTAGTCTGGGGAGATCTGCTCCCTGCACAGCTGCAATAATATTCATATCACATGGCACAGAAAATGAGCAGGCATTTGGACCACACTCAGTTGATTTTTCCCTGTTACTGAGTGTTACCTGAACACAGGCTACTGAAACTGTCTGTGTATAGCAGAAGTTACAAAGCCTCTGCTGTGAAGAGGATAATCCTCAAATACTGCTCAACAGTCATACAGGTCACTTTGAAAATGACTATAGGTGTAAATAGTTTTCATCTCCTAGAATGCTGATTAATACAGGTCACAGTGATTTTTTACAGCTAGTCTTAAGCATAGATGATTTCTTAAAGCCCGTTCAAGATGAGGCTGATGAAGCTTTGTCACAAACGACTTACATGGTAATCTAGTCCCTAAAGCTTTAGAATAAATGCAAATGCTCCAGTTTGCAGGTGTCTCCTTCAAGCAGATCCTTCTGCCTCCATATGTGCTCTGAGCGATACCTGTTGTGGCAGCTTTGCTTTGCATACTGTGAGCTAACACTGTGCGCGGGGAAGACCAAATACAAACAGAAATTTGCAATTGGAATGACCTTGACTTCTGGTTGAGAGCCGCAGAGTAAGGGCAAGAGCAAAATTGGGCTCTGTGGGAAAGCATCTGGTGTGTGTCTCTGCTGACAGCATCTACCACAGCGAGCAGAGAAATGGCTGGCAGTGCTCCTGGAGAGCGGATTAGAGATTGGGAAGTGTAGGAAAAGAAGACAAAGGTACGGGTTATACGCTTGCATGCTCTTGCAGCCTACTAGGGTGCAGTCTTGTGTAACTTAGTTCTTGTAATTGGATTACCAACTGTGACAGGGGAGCATAAAAACTATGAATATAAAGCTATGTTAAAGGATTTCATATCTTCCTGAAATGATGAATGTACTGATGGATGCTCAGCTTTTCCCCTGAATTTGCCTTGATGATCTGACCTGTCCTTTTTCTTGTGTACATGGCTGTGAGAGGCAGCATGGTAGTTCTTTTTGGAGGAAAGGGGAGATGGGCCGAACTTAGTCGCTTTCTTCATTTCCTTTGGGTGCGGGTGACAGGGCAAGGCACCACAAGGGATGGACAAACAAAGATGTTATTCTGTGGGCCTCCTAAACCTTCATGCAGGTTGTTTTGCATTTTGACAGTTTCTAAGCAGGAGCCCTGAGTTCCAAACCCTAGAACAGATTTCCCATGGATCTGTGCCTTGTGGCAGGCAGTGTGAGATGGTGTTGAATGTCCAAGAAAGTATGGGCTTTCCTACTGACACACCTTCTGGAGATGTAGCAGTTACAGGGATGGCCTTGTTCTCCTCCTGTGCAAATTTTCTATTATCTAGTTGGATTTCTTTGGCTGGAAAACTTAAAAGATCACTTTTCCCTTACCTGAATGCTTTCACAAAACTCCTTCCATCCCCAGTTTTACTGGCAGGTTTGTTTAAGGTTGCTGGAGGCCAGGAGAAGAATTCACGGAGGTACAGAAGTATGTGCTCATCCACTCACTCCCTTGCAGGACAGCATCATTGCACAAGTGCTGTTTCCATGGAAACAAGGATAAAAATACTGAATAATGGAAATTAGAGACTCGTCTAACAAGTATTTTCTTTTCTGGACAAGGTTATTCTCATCTATATTTTCTTTTTGCATATGTTTTTGGGATTATTATTTTTTTTGTTTTGTTGGTGCTCTTCTCACATGCAAAGAAGGATCCTCAGCAATAGCCCCTGCTGTTATTCCTTCTGAAGAAAAATGCTGCATTGCATCACTGCGTGCTGCTGAAGCACCTCAATGAGATCAGAAATTCATGTTAGAGATTTTTCCCTGTGTTGGTTGCTCTGTGACCAGATCCTGCAGAAAGCAGCCTCTGGGGCACTGCAGTAGGTAGCCCAAAGCACGCTGTGCATTCTTGGTCTTTGAATCAGGGACAAGAACTTCCTTCATGCCAGCACTGGGAGTGTCAAAAAGGCACATTAGACACTGATTTATCCTTGCCCTGCAGCTCTCCCAAACGGGTGTTTGGGACAGCTGGGCTCTGAGCCAGTGGTCTAATGCACACAGCAACTGGCCGTGCGTGCCCCGTGCCCTGCCCCGAGCAAGCTGACACAGCCAAACAAAGCCTGCAGAAGCTGCAAAAGTGCTCTTGCAACTTGCACATAAGCAAGGCTCTGCACTTTAGAAAAATCTTACATTTTATTTCATAAACATAGGCATCTGCTGCTAATTAAAGTAGCAGCAGATAATTATACCCTTTCTTATTAGTAGAGATAGAGTCTGACAGTTGCTTAGATACAAAATAAGCAACTACAGATTGTCTTCTGCACTTTAACAAGCACAGCGAGCTGGAACAATAGAATCGTAAACTTATTCTGTATTCTTTGGTAAATGTGTCTGGCAAAAATATGTTTAATCTCACTAGTAGCTCGTAATGTCAGCTATAAAGTCCTTTAGCGACCTCTCTGCTTTCCTCCACAAAGTACCAACCAAACACTTAATGTGGAAAGGGCAGGATACCTCCTTGGGAGAAGCATTAGACAGAAGGAGCAACAGTGCAGTTAACAGCCATTTTGTTGAGACCACCTTTTCTAGCTTTGCATGGCCAATGAAAGTTTGTTTCTTCTTAATGATTAAAAAATCTAGGTGCTACTGCAATTACACTGTGGTTTAACCTTAGCTGACAGCTAGCCAGCACACAGCCCCACCTTGGTGGATCCGGAGCAAAAACCTGAATGGCAAAACTGGTAAAATTTGTGGGTTGATATAAATGGGTAAAGTAAAAGATTCATGCACAAGCAAAGCAAGGAACCCATTTCCCATGGGGGTGCAGGTCTTCAGCCATCCCTAGGAGAGCATCTTAAGTAGCAGTGACTTAGGAAGATAAATGCCATTGCTCTGAATGTCCCCACTTCCTCCCCCAGATTTATATACTGGAATGCTGCCATACGTTATGGGTCCCTTTGGTCAGCTGGGGTTCCTTTCCAGCTACCTGAGCAGCCCTGGCCAGCCTCAATGTCAGGGCAATATGAGATGTAGAAAGAGACTTGACCCCTCTGTAAGCCTTGCTAAGAAGTTACTAAAACATTGCTGAACTATCAATGCTGTTTTTGAAAGCACAAATCCAAAACTTAACCCCAGGGGAGCTATTGTGAAAAAAACCAATTCTGCCCCAGCCCAAACCAGCAGATAAAAAAGAACATGAAGAGTTCACATACTGTAGGTACTATCTTTAAAATGCAGGTGCTACAAAATGTGGTTTACTTCTTTTTTATGGGTTAAGCTCACAGCCAAAGCCCTCTGGATGTGACAAGATGGATCTACAGCTTTGCTAACAAAGTCCCTGATGCTTCTTATCAGAAAACTCATGATGCTATATTGAGACATCACTTCTCTTGCCCCACAGATTGTCAGCTGTATCCTCAGAGGCATATTTGAGTGTGTGACCTTTTCTTTTCTCACATTCTGCTAATAACCTCAACTTTCTTTGCTCACAAATCCAAAACTCTGTTGATACACCTATAGTCTCACTGCTCCTGTTATTAAACTGTAGGGAATGTAATCAGAGCAGCTAATGCCACAATAATCCTCCTGATCCATGCGGTTATCTCTGAAGATATCAGAAATGATGCTGTCTGCAAGAGAGATGATGTATTTTGGTTAATTCTGCACCTGCAAACCTTTGGAGGAATACACTGAGCTTCCAGATGCTAAAACACTTGAAGCTGCACTGAGATTTCAAATGCCTTTGTTATTGACTATCAAAACTGTTCAACATTTCTCGATGGACGAAGCTAGCTCATTCCTGAAGAAAAAAAAACAAAAAAAAAAGTTAATTGTTGACAAGTTCTTTCATCCCTCTGCAGCACTGTTGTAAGACACCTAACAAACAGATTGTAGGGCTCACAGGGATGCTGTAGGGCATGGGCTGCAGGGGGTGCTTGGTAAATGTCACAGCCTGCTTACTCCCTGAAGAGCCAAACTGCAGTGTTCTTTCTGGTGTCCTGTTTGAGGCATTAGGGATTAGACAAAAATCTTAAGCTTTTCCTTCACTTAGATATAGCAGCTTTGCCAGAATTTAGGGCACCATTTTGTGGCAACCTGCAGAGAGAGGTAATATGCAGAGAAGCAGCTGAGGCTTGCTGCTCAGCAGAGCAGGTTCAGGCAGCGTTCTATTTTGCTCCTGAATTACCTCTTGGATCACCGATACATCAGCCTGCTTGCACAAAGAGATGATGGGATTTTTCCAGCCACCTGCATAATTTCTAAGATCTGTAAATTCTGCTAATTGTGACTCTTTGTCACCCTGTGTCAGATGTGAAATGACCCACCCACATAAGAACCTTAATTTTAGATTTTCTTCCTCCTTCTCAAATGCATGATAAGAGCTGCCATCTGTGCTAACAAGTACTAAATATTTAGGCCAGAAGTGTGTCAGGCAGGAGTTTGGGTTCAATATGAAGGAGATGGTGTGGTTTGTTGGTTATAGCTCACAGGTAACATCTCCCAGCAGACCCTCCTGGTGCACACAAGTCTGGGAAACAGGCTACTGGTGGAGAGAGAAGGATGGTTTGCTTATCATTGCCTGTGCAGCCTGCTGGGAGTGATAGGATGGCAAAGGTTAGGCAGGTCTAGAGAGGCTGTGCAGCTGGAATTGCTTTTGTATGTGTGTTACTGTTCCAGATTTTAAAAAAAAAAAAAAAGAAGGAAGAAAAGGAAAAAAAGTGAGGGGAAAAAAGAGAAAAAAAAATAGAAAGAAAAAAAAAGAAAAAACACATAAAGAAGAAGAAAAGTAGATCTCTGAGCCTGATGCAGTCATTGGATGCAAAATATGATCTAAGTACCCTGTGATGGCTAAGTGTTGGTGGGTTTGGAGCACTGCTGTCTCGCTCCAGATTGCCTTTTAGTGTTGGTGGGTTGTTGCTGTTGCTTTCTCCTCTGAAACATGACCAGTTTTAGATTCTGCCTTACTGTTTTGGCAAACGTGCCTTTCAGTAGCTGGCATGAATAGCTAAGCAGTCTAGTTGGTGCTTTCAAGTTGGGCAGATCAATAGCACAGGCATTCCTGAAATGCAGATGAAAATGCTTTTAGGTTCAAAGTTTTTGAGCTACAAACAGCCTCAGGGTGCCAGTGGGTAAAAGCCAAGGCACCTTTTACACTTGCTGTGTCAGCCCCTGGAGCCTGAATCCTCGTCTTCTTCCAGTCTGTATGTGAGCTGGATGGTTTGCTCTGCTCTGCAGGCCGCCTTACAGCCCACTGCGAACTGACACAGAGAGGACACAGATCAAAAGACACCAGAACGCAGAGATGTGGGCAAAACATTACAAGAAGGTAAAGTGCTGCAGTGAAGAACTCTTAACATCTTTTTCTATTCCCAGGTTTTGCTACTGGGTTATTTCCCTTTCCTTCCCAGTGTGATATGAATTTTATCATCCCAGTAACATTAATTTGCCAGATCTTTTTCTGAAAGTCTCCTGACAAGAAAGCTGCACTGAGAGTTCTTGTGCTCTTTCCCTCCCCATCAGATTTTTCAAATATTTTGATGTGGGTTCAGAAGCTTCTTTCTTCTGCTGTTTTTCTTTTCTCAGCACGAACTTCATGGTCCCAAGGGGTATATTCAGAGTACAAATGTAAGCAAAATGCAGTGTCATTGAATATGCTTCAGGCTCTTCTACATGAAACAAAGAAACATAACAATCTCTTCACCTTTTCCAAACATAAGGATCGTCCTACTTCCTGTCAGACAAAGTCATGCAAAAGTCAGTAAAATCCTCAGCCAGCTGAGTTGACTGCTCATCCTTTTGATCTGTGGGCAATTGACAGTTGTGTGAGATGGTTTTTAGCAACTTTCCAGAGAAGTTGCTTGTAAATTCTGCCCCCTTCAGAGCACCACAGACTCTTTTCAGGAAACCAAATTTCAAAACAAGGTAATTTTAAGAGGTAGGTTACCTACTGTAGTCTTGCTTGACATTTTGGCTTCAGGCAAGATGTCTAAGTGCATTGGTGTGCTGTGCCAAAAAAAGGTATTTCTCTTTTATTTTCTGATACAAAACATCTTCTAAGCTAAGCTCAATTTACCTGGTGGATCTGCAGATGAGTTGTGGCAGTTTGCTTTGTGGTTGGATGATGGTACAGGTTCTACTGAGAAAACATGCATGAAGGACTCATGTATGAACAGAAAACCAACATACAGTGAGATGTCACACACCTCTAATTATACCTCCTTTTCTGTAATTCTGTACGCTACAGTTCCTTCATCTCTTCCTTTTTTTTTCTTTTCTTTTTTTCTTTTTTTTTAATAAGAGATCCTCCTCAGCTGATGTGCCTCTTTCCAGACAGCATCTCAGGAATCTGGCATAACATACCTCTGAGAGGCTGTGGATATCTTCTTCAGCAGTTCAGTGTCTGTTTGCCCATCTCCCTACTGGGGTTTTACTACCTCAGAATCATAGCAATAATTAGACCTCATTTTTCTTAGAAAGGGCTCCACAACACAAGAGGAGGCCGTTCCCAACCATCTGTAGCTGCCAGGCTGTAGGAGAAGGCTCTTCACATGAGCACATGCTTCCCATGGACAAGTTGGTGTGGAAATGTTTCTCCCAAGGCTCAGGCCTGTGTGCCTTTGGTGCAGGAAGGTGTCTGAGCATGGACAAGGAGGTAGGGGCTGGATGGGTGAGGCTGTAGTGGGGAAGGGTATGGGGATATGGAAGCAGAATAGGATGAGAGGGCAAGAAGTATCCTTTTTGTTTCACCAAAGGGACACACATGGGCTGGTGTAGGACTGGTGCCACTTTGTCCCATGATGACTGCAGGGAGTACTGCAGGGAGGCCTAAGCAGGTTTCATCTGAGAGAGCTCCCAGAGCAGGTATCTCTTATTAGGCACAAGTTACAAACTGTTACAGATCCAGGAGTGAGTTCCTAATGCAATGCATGTGATCTAGGAAAGATGATATCTGAGAGGTGGAGAGGTGGTCCTCCAGTTGGGGGTAAAACACTAAAATGCCAAAATTCCTTCTTTTATCCCCTCATGGGCTGAAGTGTTATTTAATTTGAGCCCTCACAAATGCACAGACACCCTCAGAGCTGTAAATGTAGCAAAAAAGGAGGAAAACTGGGGACCCAGGAACTTCTTTGAAGCTTCAACAGGTCACATTGATAAACTGAAGGTATCGCAGTTTGAGGGAGAGCTAAATGAGGGTCCCCTTTGGCAGACTGCTCTCTTCAGGCTGTCCAGTCCTTATTCCTTGCAGTTAAAGGATGTCTGAAAGATACAGCTAATTGGAATAACTTCCTCTACCTTTATGCATCTTCTACCTCTAGCATGTGAAGTACCTTTGCTAGAAGGTGTTTTTGAGAAACTTTAAATAATTCCTTGGCAGCAAATTAGACTCTAAGCACAGCTCTCAAGTCTGTCTTTACTCATGCCATGCTTTTCTTTTGTGACTTCCAAGATGTTGCTTGCCTCATTGCCAGGGAGAAAAAAAAAAAAAAAGAAGAAAAAAAGAAAGAAATAAAAAACAAAGTTTTGCTTTTTTCCAGGGTTTATTGGCTATTCAGCATGAACTTCAGTGAATCTGACAAATCTGGGGTGCTTTTGCATCACTGGACTATAAGATACCCAAATAAATGCTGAGAACTGTCTGGTGCCTGCAGTCCAGGCAAAATGAGGGAACATCCATATTTGTCACAATGGGGTCATATTGTTCCCTCTATTAAAAAAAAAAAGGTTTTTTTCCAGAGTATAAGTTTCAACAATTTGTTAGTCATTGTGTTTTTGAAAAAGAACTTCCAATTTTCTTGTTTGTGTTCTTCCTGTGCTGTAAGCAGTGATGCTCGATCAAATACCCTGACACCTTTATAATGAGCTGTACCTAATACCTTAATGAAAACATCTGTGTGTAGGCTCCAGGGGTGGTGAGAAGCACAGAGACTGTTTTTCTGACTGTATCAGCATATTTACAACTCTGTAGTTTGTATGGTCCAGCTGCATTCCCTCTTCTTATACCCACTGGCTTTCTTCCTTTTCTGAATCGGCTCAGGGTATCCAGCATTGAGTACCCAGTCCCAGTCCCAACTTAGGTGGCAGTTCTGATGCTTGGGCTATACTGGTGATTCTGGGGAAATCCAGCAACCAGGAAAGACTGTGGTGACACTCTGTGGTTTCTCTGCAAGGACATCCCATGTGCCATGTTGCTCTGTTCTCTAATCCCCTTGAGCAAACATTTTGACTCCCACTCCATACACATTTGACTTAGACCACATTTATGACCTTTCAACTTCATCTCCAACAGTTAGAATATTCTTCTCACGTTGTCTATGCATCCCTCAAAGTCACTACAGTGCACGAGGGCATTGTTCTGCACACAGTACCTCATTCATAAATTTTCACAGGCATTCTTCTAGACCCAGCCAACAAGGGCATTTGTTAACTGAAAAGCGATTTCAACCTGTGTGATACAGTAACTGTGGGGTTGACTGAACCTGCAGAAAGCTGACAAGAGATGATTTCTTACAACTGTGAAGCCTTGAAGCGTGAAGTTGGCAGCATTTCTCATCCTTTCAGAACGCTGTCATAATTTGATGGATTAATCAGGGTTACTTAGCAGGGATGCTTACCTGGCAAGACAACTTTTGTTCCTCTCCTGTACAAAGCTCAAGGCCAGTGAGCAGCTGCATCTGGCTCAAACAGTACTGTTAAACTTCACTACCAAGTCCTGTGTGAGTTTTATTTTTCCAATGTGAGTTTTTCCACTTTTGAAGATACTGCTGTGCTTTGTCTTAGCTGACGTGCAGATATTTTTGTAACCTGCATCGTTTCATCTGATGCATGGAGCGTTTTTCCCCAGCAGTGTTGAGGAGGCATGTATTTTCTCTCTCTGATATATATTTGTTACTAGCAGTCCAGAGTAAGTCACCTTGATTGTGTAAAGGATAATGTGCTTCAAACCCTCTGGTACAAGTTCTGTTGTTAGCTTTTAAATCAAACTTTCTGCCTTTCACCAGTCAGTCTTCAAGTTTCCTAAAGCCTGCCCTGGGAGATGATCAGTTCTCTGACACAAGATCATGCAAAATTGGGTGTGCCAGTGCCCTTTGGCTCAAATGTTCTTTTCCCTGAGGAAAGGTTGGGAAATGCCTCGAGCTAGTCAAGCTGGGGCCTCATTTGGCTTGGCTGTGAGATGCCAAAGACAGGACCCATGGTCCTACCTGTGTGCAACCTTTTCAGGTTGGGCTTTGTGGCTTGTGATTCCTCCTGCGCCCCTTTGTGCTGCAGCCTGACCTTCAGGTTTCCTTCTTCTCTGACCTGATGGAGGTCAAAGCAAGCCAGCTTACTGCTTTCCCTCCTGCCTGAGCTGGTCTGTGTACCATGCTATGTGCTCGTGGCACCTGCCTGGGTGGCTAGTATTGGTATTTTGGTTTTAGTTGTCAGCCTTTGATCTGGTCTCCTTGAGCTATTAGTCGTCTTGTCTCATTCATCAGTGAGACTGCTTTTCCCCTGAGAGGAGATGCTCTCTTTCTCTTCCATGTTTCCCCTCCTATTAGATCATGATCACTAAGCTGAACTTAACTATGCCACGTGTTTTTCTCTAATGCACTTTATACAGCAGAATGCAGCCTCTCAAATGACCTCTCATCTGCAAACATACCTTCTTTCAAAAAGTTTCAAAAAGACTATTTAAAGTGTTTTTCTAAGATTTTCCTTACTACCATGCCAAACTTGTGCCAGGACCAACAGGAGGAGTATGTTTTGCCGAATGGGAGGGCTGTATTTCAGACTGGAAAGCAAACGTGAAACAAATGACACTACTGCCTCGGATCAAATGCTCAGACTAGAAAATACTGATCTCTCTTTTCTGTGACTCACCCGGGGCTGCAAGTTCAGCTTAACAGGGTCTTATTCTTGGTAACAAAAATCTTCAGAAGCTCTGCAGTATTGAAAGGCTTGGCTCACCTTTTTTCCCCAAAGAACTCCAGCAGATCAGCAGTGAGCAATAAGGTTTCATTAGGGCTTCCAGACCTCGTGACTGTTTTGTTAAACCCAAAAGCAGAAGCTTAATCTTTTTCCTAGGCATCTCCCTACAAATTGCATTCTGTTAATTGAAAGCCCTTTTAATTAACATTTTCAGAGCACCCTTCTTGAATAGCCACTAATTAATGTTGGCTCTATTTTGGCATAGAACCCAGGATGAAAGCTCTTTTTAAGTGAGGTTTTTTTTTTTTTTTTTTTTTTAAACCATTTCATTGTGAAGAGCTTTACACCTTCTGAGTGGTTTTGTTTTTCACTGTTAAGGTAGCTTAACTATATATATATTTTTAATGCTTTTTTCCTGTTTCTTTCTTTCTGCAGTTCTGCTGCAGTCTGTCCTAGAAATATCCTGGACCGTGCAGTCCTCCTCCTTGCTAATTCTCTAAATGCCACAAAGTCTTCCTGCATCTACATGAAGACTTTTCTAACCTTTTCTTACCTAGAAAACAATGTCTGTCTGCTGGAGAGAGGTTCAGCCTGCTCTTGGCCATGCTCTTTCAATACAGCCAGAGTCTTATGTCACTAAATATTCTGCTTCTAAATGAGAAGTAGTTTTTAAAGTAAAATTTTAGCAAATTGAGCATTTCCTCCCTTTCCCACAGCAAAATAAAACCCCTTTCAGACACGCACAGCTTGTTGCAGCCTCACCACTGCTGAGCCTCAGCAGTGTGGTGCAGCAGAGCTTTGTTTTTCCGAGTTACAGAAGGTCTCCCTGGCTCGCACCCTGCGGGATGTCTGCCTGCCCTCCCTCTGTGCCTGGCTGTGCCGCTGCATGTGGGAAGCCCCCACCTTCCAGCAGCTGACCCTGCTCCAAAGCTGAAGGCAGCTTCTGAGCTGCAAGAAGTAGGCTCTGATAGCATGATGCCCAGGCTGAGTGGCTGCAGGGCTTGTGATGTGATCTGCCAGCTTCTGGAGGGTGCCAGCCTGCCACCTACCCCTGGCAGAGAGCACCTGGAGTCAGAGCCAATTTGGAAGCAAGGGTAGGCAAATATTGAGTACTCCCAGATGACCCCAGACATGGTGCTTTTCCTAGCTAACTTTTTTCTCATGCAGACACCCATTTTTCAAGCCTGTCTGATGTAGCTTGCTCTGAATAAAGGTGGGTCTGGCTGCTCCTAAGTGGATGGATTGCACTGTTCTGAACTCTGACTTAGGGTTGGTCCTCCCTGAACCTTGCTAGATCCTCACTTGCTCCAAGACCTTCAGGTAAGAATAGACACCAGGATGTTCTTTCATTCCTAGTTGTCAAAAATCTTGCAAGAACATTTTTTCTACAGATAGATGTGAACTTGCCCTAACCATTCAAGCCTTTTTCATCTTCATATTAAATTACTTCAGCATATTTCTACACAGGGCTATGCCAAGTGCAGCATACAGGAAAGTTAATAATGGAAGAGCACAGAAGTTAAAAGTAAATCTGGTGTTTTAAAATTCATTCATGTTAATAATGCAAACTTCTACTTTTTAACATTCCTGACTATGTTTTTCCAGTGCTACTTCAAAAATCTCTCCATAAAGAAGGCTAAAAATCAAATACAACTCATGATTTTTTAATTCACTTATGATTTTAACAGAGAAGCTGCTGGTGTCCTTTCCTTCAATGATTCTCCCAAAGACCTTAGAAGTGTGGGATGAAATCGAGGAAAGTTCATGTTTTTGCTTTTGTCTTTCTGTTGCTTGTGCCAGCTCTGCAACGCATTGCTACCCTTGCTGAGGGTTTTCTGCTGATGGCTTGTGAGTGGGCTGGCAGTTCCAAATGATGCCCTGGCATGAGGTTTGAAAGAGAATAACCAAATTGGGCCTTTTAACCTTTGCTCTGAGTTTTGTGGTCTATGTGGGAACATTTTATAAGGCCTGAAAAACTGGACGTTTTCTCTCTTTCTTTCTAAAAGGTGTTTCAATTTCCCATGGGATGAACTGGTGTAAAAGGCCTGAAGAGACAGAAGTCTTTGACTATTTGGGAACAGTAAGCCCTGGCACAGTGTTGGGTGCTCATATGGGTGGGTACTACTGCAGTCACATGTAGGTTTTTCTTCAGGTGTTTTTCATACTGCTAGCAGTGCTCTAAAGCTGTTCTTTATTTCATGGTACTTAATGGACTCATAGAATCTTTGCTATGGGACATTTTTGCAGATTAACTTAGAGCAGTGTAACTGTTCTTAGGTGCAGTATGTTCAGTGAGCTGGAAATACTTTGCTGGAAAAGCGTGTATGGAAGAAAGGAAAGCATTCTTCACATCTTTAAATGACATGTGATTAAAAAGAGGTTGAAAAGGCTTGGCAAACAGAATTTGCACCTTCTGAACACCAGAATGGGTTGAAGTACCAGGTCAGTTCGATGAACTTGAATTTTAATTTCCAAAGAATGCAGATTGGAGAGATGCAGCTGCAAACAACCCAACCTGATGGCTCCCAGACAGTGCCTACAGCAAATACAGGAGTTGCTGGGGCCACTCTGCAATGTAAAGCCCATGGACAGATCAGGAAGGTGGCTTTTTTCCTCATGTCCAGCTCTAAGAAAGATTGAGCCTCAGTTTGTTTAAGATCCTTTTTATTGGAGACCACCAGCAGGAAACAAGCAGGAGCACCAGGTGGAGGCAATACCCCCACCAGGACCACACCTGCCCCTCAGCACCTGCCTCACCTGGGGTCCCCCACCCCTGACCATGCCTGTGTGTTGAGGCAGGTACATGAAAATTTCAGTCTTGCTGGGGTTTGCACAGCTCTGGCTCCAGGGCTGGCACTAGCCTGCTTGCCCTGTCAGAGCCAGCCTGGGTGTGCAGAGTGACACTCAGGAGCTGCTGTTCCCTCTGAAAGCCATCTACTGCCCACTTGCTGAAATACAAAGTGTTGCAGTCCCAGCTAGTGGAGTTGACAAACTCTCCCAAGGAATTCTTTGTGGATGAGATCTAACAGGGTAAATGAAACCCTCCTCTGAGAAGGGATCCCTGAAAGGGACATGGGAATAAGTGCTGCCTTTCTCCTACCTACAGAATGTCAGTGCCTCTAACTCTGGCTGCTTGTAAAGGGTCTGTAAGCCACCAGTCTCCTTTGCATTTGCTTTGCAATTCAAAGAATCCTTATCTTGATGCCTTACTTTTCCCTAGTGACCAAATTGTTTTGGCCCTGGAGCTGAGTGCTCTCAGGCAGTACATGTCCTGGCCGTGGAAGCAGTGAGGGATTTGTCCCCAGCTCAGTGTCTGTTTTTCACGATGTTAACTGTGTGAACTGAAGAATTGAAAAGAAAAAGGGCTAGTTCCTTCATTTATGGCCACTGATGACTGTGGGAGCCCTTTCCAGGCTTGTATTTGCTATCCACTTCCCCAGTGGGAAGCCAGAAGGAGCAAGAGGAATCTATTTCCGACTGTTTAGCTGTATTTATTTTCCACTGTCTGCCTCTCTGCCTGCAGTACTGCTAATGTTCCCAAAGCACCTGAAGTCATTTATTTTCTACCTCTGCCTGTGGCAGTGGTATTGCACCCTAGAAGGTTTTGCTTGAGGCCTTCTGGGCTTGCTCTAGGCATGTGAGAAAATAAATAGACTTAGGAACAGCATGTGTTAAATCCATGGTGGGTGTCTAGGCTGCCAAGGTTTGTATACGTTTTCACTTTTAATAAGTGTACATAGATATATTGCCAAATATCTTGTAGACAAACATACTCTAGATGCTGCAAACTTGCTGTTGGTATGGTCCTCTCAGGAGCCATTTGAACAGCATCAGCTTCCCTTTATAAACACTATCATTTCTTTAAAAACTTAAAGGACTTTTGATGGTCTCCATTTAATTAGGAAAATCTTTGCTATGTTTGTCTTGTTTTATGAGCTTTCCTGAGTCATCCAGAGTCCTCTGTGAATTAGGAGGATGCTCTGTCATTTCCAGGGCTGGTCAGGTCTTGCTGCTTGAACCAAGCTGTGCATGCACAGTCCAGGGTTCAGGGCTTTGGGTTAGAACAGCTGAGGAAAGGGGCCAGTTGGCAGGGTTTTTTTGGTTTTTGTTGAAAAATTATGAGGTTTGGCATGATGAAATGGCTACAGGCTTAAAAAGTAATAGGACTTTCATTCTTCTTTATGATTATAAATGGCTAGGAGTCAAGATGGGTCTGTTTATTTCCACAGCTGGCTGCTTAGGAAGTTCATGCTTTGAATAACTTGTGTTTTCCCACCCTTCTGATGGTCTTTTGCAGCTGTACCTACATTTATATCACATTTCTATCAGCTGTGTTCCTTTAGCCCAGGTGGAACCACTAATGTGATCTCTTCACCTTCATTAGCAGATTCCTTGGCTGCTGGTGCAGTCATATAAAAAAAAAAAGCAGAAAAAGCTGCTGGCTTTAAGGTGGGGTAGGTGAGCAGGACTGCTGTCCCTGGGTTGTAGACAATGGAACCTCTAACCCTGAGCCTCCAACAGGGCAAGCTGTGAGGAAGGAACAGGAGAGGGTAAGCCAAACCAGTTTTTCCCTACTTTCACTTGGGCACTTTCCCTCATTCCCCTGTATCTCGCTGGCAAAGGCACCTGCTGCTTGTCTGACAGCTGGCTAAGGCTCAAGCAGGAAAAGAGCTCATGAGATATTAAAAATTTCTGCAATTTGAGCTCCCATGTACCTTCCCTACTTACCACAGGGAAGACAAATCCTCTTACCCAAATGTTAAATAAGTCCAGCAGCAAAGCTGGAAATGAGGGAATGAGCTCTGTGTGATCGCCTGGTCACCGTGGGAGCTCCAGGGAGTGCACCTGGCCCTCTGCTTTTTTTCTGGAACTTTATGGGGACCTGCAGGGTCATCCTGGGCACCCTGGCACTGAAAAGATCAACCTTGCTTAGCAAACTCATCTAAGGTGACAAAATTGACTCGAGTGGTTTATACAGTTTGAAGCTACAGATGAAAAGGGGAACTTTTCATCAAATAATTAATTTTTTTCCATTCTGCTGCTGTCCCCTGGCTTGCTGTCCAAACAATCCTCTTTGCTCACAGGGGTCATAGAAAAACCTCTCTTTCTATTGAGGAGGGGGTGGAGGAGGAGAAAAGTCTAAAAGTAATTTGGTCCTTTTTTCCCTGTGAAATCTAAACACATCATGTTTTCAGGAACATAACGTCAGTTTGGTCTGGCTGTGGAATAAGACCAGTGCTACACACAAATGTGGATATTTGGGTACAAAATGAACGCAAACCAATGTCTTATTCCAGTGCAAGCTGGAATGACTGCACAAGAAACACAAAGCATCCGGTCTGTGTTCAACAGAAACTACAAGAAGCCATAAAAAATAAGACTTCTTTGCCCTTTTTCTGAAGTTACTCAGAAAGCTACAAAATTAAAAATAACAGATGATTTCTATGATTTTTCCTTCTTGGGAGTTTATAAATACCTTAGGTATTTTTGTTTTGGACTGTATTTGACATTCACACATCCTTGTGCAGAAGGCACATATATAAGATAAGTAGCTCTGAAATGCCTCTTTGAAACATTTTGTAGGCTTCTGAGCAGGCTTTGCACTGAAGTATAATTGACATTATGGCTTCTATCTCTTAAAATTTAAAAGTGAAACATAAGAAGCTGATTTCTCCAGTGCACTCCCCCAGGTCACACTCTGAATACGGCTGTTTGTTAGCAGTGTGGGCTTTTAAAAAAGGTACCTTCTCAGGAGGTGAGAAAAGGTTCTCCATGAACTTTGCAGCTCCTCTGCTGAGGCTGCACCTGAGCCAGCTGCTCCCCAGGTCATGCTAAGGTGGATATAGTGATGATTCATAAAGTTTGGCTCCAGGAAAAAGTAGATTGCTTGAACAAGAAGCATTATCATTGAGACCTTTCAAAGCTCTGGGTTGCTCACCTTGAATGAGGTAACTGCAAAGCAACCATGCACTTGGTAGGAAAACTCACTCAGGATGGCGGTTTTGCAGAATTTGCTAAGACTGGGCATTTATCTGCTATTTAGTCAGCACCCATCAGGATAGCAGCTAATTGGAGCCAAAGGGCCCAATCATGGTGTAAGATACTGGGCAATGTGAGTAATGATAATACTATTTGGCCTTTAATTAGTCATTTAGAGTTCATTTCAGACCTGGAGAGCTTAGGTTGGATTCACTGCTCCTGCACATGGATTCCTTGTGGATTAATTTGTGGCTCCCACAGAAGGGGGCTGGTGACTGCAGAACTGCTGATATCTGCAGGTGTTTGCACCACTTTCCTACCCCTTCCATTCATCACTTGAGAAACTGGGATTTTTCTCCTATTTTGTCACAAAATATCTGTGGTCTCTCAGGTATCTCAAATCTTGCAGATTTCTCTAGGTGCCAGCTAAATTACAGCAGCTTTGCTGCACGATAACAAGCCTGGCTACTTTCCAGCTGGTTTCTTTGCTGGTTGTCCAGCTGTTAACCTGACCAGGAAAGTGCTGTGAATGGATGTCTGTCTGTCACAACATAGTGTTTGTTTTTTTCTTACCTTGCTGTAAATATATTTGATTAGGGTTGAACAGCTGAAGTCTGTGAGAATTAAATTTCTTGATTATTGTTCATTAACATCTGTGCAGGGAAACTGGTTTTGATAAGGACTGCAGAATATTCTAAGTTGGAAGTCAGCCACAAGGATCATCAAATATAACTCTGTGAAAAGGGATGGATGGGATTTTTTTTTTTTTTTGTTTTTCTCTTCACTGCTGGGTTTCTTTTAGGAATATATTTTCCTGGAAACTTCTTTTCTATTTTACTTCTCCTGTCATTTCCTGTATACTTTATCAGGAAGAATAACTACTGTGGTGGTTGCTGCTGAAAAATTTTGGATGGGCAGATAGAATAAATGATAATTTTTGGTGCACCCTTAGCATGTGTCCTTTGAGGTCTGATTTTTTTTTTTTTTTTCCCTGTGCTCTGGCTATTGTAATTTGATGTGGATTGATGCTATGGCATTGCCTCTGATCATTAGATTTGACACTGCTGTGAATTTAGAGAGGTGTTTTCTTGTTAATCAGCATCTCTGTTTCTTTATTAAGGTCATATGTGCCCTCCTGCTGCCTAAAAGCTCCCCATGAACTTATACCAGAGTCTCTAGAGTCTTTTCTTGGCTTTGTCTCCTTGTTTCTGTTTGTGCATGACTTGAGCAATTATATGTATTGTATTGAGTAACATATCATTTGCTGAATCCTGACAAGAAAATAAATAAGTCTCTGATTGTTTGTAGTGGCTTTTTTTAAATTCTTTTTTTTTTTAAATAAGCTGACTTCTGTACGACCTGCCTTTGTCTGTTTGGTTAAATGAATCCTTCACTGAAAAATGGTTTTCACCAATACATCTACCTATAGCAGTACTGAAAGACAATCTCATAATGACAAGGGTATTTTAGCAGTGGTCCCTTTAGAAAGTGTGACCCAGGCTGAGGACTCCATTTTGGTACTTTTTGTCTTCTGTATTGCTACTAATGAATCATCAATGGGATGAGGCTCTGACTGAGTTTTAAGTGGAAACTGCTGTTACACCTACAGTGAAATCTAGAGCTGGGTAACCTGCAAAAGGCAGTCAACTCTTTATGTGGGGGAGTGGAAACTTGGGTCAATGCTGAGCTGAAGCACAATAACAGCAATCAACTTGAATATGATCGCTACAAGATCTGCTTGTTTCCAACAAAGATGATCTCTAACAGAGCCTCCAGTATGGACTACCAGGTCTAAGGCTAGGGGGGAAGTTGCTGAGGGGAGATGGTCAAAGCAAAAGGCATTTTTCTCATATCTGAAACAGGAAGCACTGTCTAGAGCCTCACTCTGTAAAAATAAGTTAGAGCAGCACCAGGAGTAGATCCTCACCCAGCTCTGATCTATGAAACTTGAAGGTCTGGCTTCTCTCAGTCCCCAACTCCTTCAGTCTAAAACTGCTGAAGAGTTTTGTAAGGATGAGTAGCTACTGTTCTCCCTAGTAAAATGGGGAGGAAAATGAACCACAAACGGTCATATACATTATCAGTTAGCAGGTTAAAACTGTAAAAGGAATTGTGGCTCCCTGTCCTCAGCAGTTCTGTGGTTGTTGTATTTACTGAGCCTATTCCTCTTGGCTGAAACACAGATCTCAGTATACAAGTTATCATGCTACTGATTAACATGGGCAAAGCAGAGAGTTTAAAAATCGACCTGTTTGTGGAGCGAATATTTTCAGCTCTCCATTCTTTCACTTTTCTGCTTTTTCACACTGTTCTCTGAGCTGTGAAAGCTTTTAATTTCTCTGTGTTTGGCTGTCACCCCTGAGGAAGTGACTCATCGGAGAAAGGGATGGACACCAAATTTGTGTTCTGCAGTTTCTTTGTAGGGACACATCTGTCCTGAGGCACTTCTGCTTTTTAAGTAGCAGGGGATTTTTGTGAGTAGAAGAAAGGTGTTTTTGACTAGGAATGATAAAGGTTATCTAGTCAAGGCTTCTAAGAAAAATGCTCCCCTAAGTTCCTTCCATTGTATGTTAATAAGGTTTTGTGTCAGAGTATGGTCTGTGGAGGCTGCACAAAAAGATGAGGGCATCCTAGAGGGCCTTCTTTCTCTATGTAGTTCTGAGCTTGGAAGGGCCACTTCTCTGCTTTTGAGTACAATTCCGGAAAGATTCCGGAAAGATTGAGATAATCTCATTGATAGCGTAGACACAATCAGTGGGGGCTCTCACACAGAGTGCCACAGAGAGCTCCCTACAGCATTTTTCTCTGTGCAGCCATTTATTCTTTCCTTTGTCCCTTAGGTTGTTCCCACTGTTATGGTGTTGGGATGCTCCAGGGAGTTTTGCAGCTTTGGTGAGCCTTTCCTGACTAAATCAACAGCTAGCTCACCTGGGGCACAGGTGGTTGTGATTTACTGGACACCACTTGGAACCAAATCACAAAGTTTTGCTCCTGGACAGATCCAAATCTTTCCAGAGGTCTAGGTCTTGCCTGTGAAAAGGCCACAGTTGTTGCAGAGCTAGCTGGAAATACTGATGTATTTACTTTTAATTTTATTTTTTGCTTTATAATGTCTGTTCAACCCCAAGGGAAGCACAAAGACCTTTTTCCAAATAAATCAGTTCTATTAGTTGGCTAGGAGGACTCTGTCACATGAGAATACTTCTGGTCCTAGGGGATTTGCAGCTGACCTAATGGGTGCAGTTTGAAGTGAATGAAGAACAGGAGTGTTAGACTGGAGAACAATCATGAGACGGCTGCACGATGCAGTGACTTTTTCTGATTTTCAGGTCTAGGAGAAGGGGCTTACCAACAATGAACCTCGAGGCACCTTACTCATGTAAAATTGAGATTGGTATGACTGACCATATATAATTGATGTAGTAAAGCTCTAGTGATGGGTCTTAGCCATAATGTTTTTTTTCTGAGTGATGGTGTGTGGAGCAGAGAAACATTTTGAAATATCCCTTCAGACCATTTTGCTGACTGGCATGCATGGGAGATGATGGGTATGAGTCCTGTGGAAGGGAAAGCTGCTCAAAGCCCCTTTTGATCTTGAAAATGTGGTAAGTACTTTTCGTACTTATACAAATGGGGCCCAGAATTATTTATTCTCTGAATGTCTGCGGGTTTAAGGCATCCTGGGAGGATGTTTTATGTTATGAATTCTTTCAACAAATGCATATCATGTTTCTCAAACTCTCACTCCCTCTCAATTGAGGGAACTGCTGTGGTTTTGCTTTTTCTATTCAAGGTAACAACAGGTGTGTAGGAATCTAACTTTGTAAGCCCATGAGTTTGAAGCAAATGAATGTGTTTTATCCAGTTTCTTATGGCTTTAATGTCAATAGGTTTTGATAATATAAGAACAGGGAAAGGACAGCTTGTTGTGATGGACAGTTTAATCTTTCCTGCTGGTAAGATACACTGTCTGGTCTAGAGAACTGAGAAGCATGAATTTCCCTTTTAATACTGATAAACAGTAATACTGGGGGAGGAGAACTTAAGAAAATGTTACATCTTAATTGATATTACATCTTAATTGGAGCTCTCTGCTGAGATCCGCAGAACTGGTTCATCTTTGAAGTTTGCTGTTTACTGGGTCTCTCCACCCCACAATAATTGTTTCCTGAACCCTTAGTAGATTGGTGACATCTTCTGCAGTGCAGAAGTGATTTCTCACCATCTTCTGAGGTGCAGCAGTGATTGTACAACAGCTTCATGATGGACTTCTTTGTCCATGCTTATTGTATGACCTAAGCGATCAGCAGGCTAAATATCTGTCTGCCCCTTCTGTGACTTTGGGCAAAATCATAGTGTAAATGATCTCAATACAAAGAGAGAGAGGTTAGAGGGAGGACTCCCTAGTCCTTTACAAGGAAGTAAGCTGTGGTTTTCTAGCTTCAGCTTTTTTGACTGAATAGAAAAGGAGTAATTTGGGAACAGATCAAAAATATGCAACTTGACTTAATCACAAAAGTGCAGTACTGGTCGTAACACTTGAAGTGTTTGTTACACCCAGCCCTTCATTCTGCCTTGGAATGAGACAGGTCCTTGTCAGGAACTTCTTACTGCATCTTGCCTCTCTAGGAGGCAGAGCAGGCTTTTATCAGATTTTCAAGCTGATCTGACATAAGAGAAATTGAAAGTCCTACAGTCAGCCACTTGATGACCAGGCAGCCAGCCTACAGTTGCCACAGATTGGGAGTACAAGGATAAGATAATCTAACATAGGAACAGAGAATGAAATTGAGTCTAGACTGGCCATTAGGTCAATATTTCCCAGCAGTGAGGTCTAACAGATTGCAGAGTACCTGTGGGTGAACAGTAGCAGAAATGCTGTTACCTATGGTCTCTGTGTGAGTGTTCGAAACCCAACATACGGCCCTATAAAGGGCAGTGCTGTGCTGTCATGGCCACAAAGCTTAGGGAAAATGATCCCAGTCAGAGGAAAGGGGCTGCCAACACTGGGGTGTTGCATGGAAGGGGTTTTGGCATCTGAACTGCTTTCTGTAATGCCTGCCTGGGTCACTAATGGCTCCCCAATTAACTTGCTGCTGTGACGTGGGAAAGGATGACTGGACTCTAGATTTTAAGAGCCTGTATATGCCTTCTGTAATTGTTTTATATGAGCCTGCAAGGGCAGACATGGAGGAATTTGTTTCAAAGGGCAAAAAGGGGGTTGTTTGACATTTCTCAGTAAGCTTGGTAGGTGGAATAAGCTCAAATATCCCCTTCAGTTTTGTTAGGAGAAATTCCATTTGCATGTTACACTGTTATTAGCAGAGACAATGGGACAAACATTGCTATCCTGTTAATTATAGGCATGTTAATGATATATATTTCTGCAGTCAAATAGCATTGCAAGTCTGTTTCCTGTCTTAATTTTGTGCTGTGCTGTTTTAAATGTTAATGAAGCCAGAATTCTCAAAGGTCATTCTCCGAATGCATTTTCTTTTTTTCCTGTTTTGTTTCAGAACAATTTAGACGAGGTTTTGTACCTAGTGTTGCTAACAGTGTTAACTTTCCTGTTTAATTAATGAAGGTGTGGGAACATCTCTGCCCTGGTCAGTGAGTAAAATGAGAAAAGCTCTATGTTCTTCTTTAAACCATCCCTTGGCATTTTCCTTCCAAGACAAGTATCCTGTCCTTCCACTTTCCCCCAGCCGGCCCTACTACTTTCTTGTCATAGGCTGTGTGAAAGAATGGTTAAAAAAAAAACAACCCCACAACCCAAAAACCAACAGAAAAGTGCAAATTTAGCAGAACTGAGCATTGTGTTTTCCAAGGAGCCATTTATCATCCTTGGAAAGTTTTGATTCTTCACATATAATAAAAGAAAGGACTGGTAATTGCAGTTTCCAGCCAATTGACAGAATTGTGTCATGAAAGGAGAATTTCTGAATTACCTTTGCTGATGACACTTGAAGGTTGTTTTAAACTTTCAATTACTACCAAATTGAGAGACTGTCCCTTGTCTGTGCTCATCATTAATTCAGTAGGTGAGTTTAATTTGTTTTTAATACTATTAGATGACAGGCAAATGGTAAGTATAAAGGATGTTTCTATCCACTCATTTCAATATCATGAAGTAGACCCAGATTCAGCTTCTGCTTTGCAATCTTTCTGTGAGTTTCACTGAAAAGTAGATGGAGGCTCTTAAGTGTTTGCTGGCGGAAGCCTACTCTGACCTCTTGGAAACAAAAATGTTGATTATGGCAAAAGGGATCCTACACACTCTCCCTACCTAAGCAGAAGTTGGGAGACAAGTGATTGGATGCAAGCCACTGCTTGAGGTGGGAGAGAAGCTTCTCTTTGACTACCTTGCCTTCCTGCGTGCCCTTATAGAAAAGATAACAGCCTCTGGAATCAAAAGGACAGGGACATGAGGAGGTGGATGATGTTGGCGAGGGGTCTGGAGCACAAGTCTGATGAAGAGTGATTGAGGGAGCTGGGGGCGCTCTGCCTGGAGAAAAGGAGGCTCGGGGGACCACACTGTTCTCTACAGATGCCTGGAAAGCTGTTGTAGCAGGGTGGGGCCTCTTCTCACAAGTAGCAGCAATAGGACAAGGGGAAATTGCCTCAAGCTGTACTAGAGGTGATTTAGATTACATATTAGGAAAATTTTTTTCACAGAAAAGATTATCAAACATTGGAACAGGCTTCCCAGGGAAGTGATTGAATCATCATCTCTGAAGGTGTTTAAGAGATGTGTAGATGTGGTGCTCAAGGATATGGTTAGTGGATATACTTGGCAGTACTGGGTTAGCAGTTGTACTTTATGATCTTAAATGTCTTTTTTAACCTACTTGATTCTGTGATTTTATGCTAGAGGAGTTGGTGAGATCAGGTCAGCTTAACCCCCACTTCATGACCAAGTCCCAAAGAAAAAATGTCATAGGTGGCCCCTTTCTGAAGGGAAGGCAAGCTCCAGTCTGCCAACCAGAGTCACCTTTCAGGGAAGTATTCTTTGGGATTCTAGTTAAAGACATTGCCAGGAAATTTTCTAGTCTGGTATGTTCCCCAGATTATTATCTGTTGCAGCTTTTTCATGTGTGTACCAATGATGTTACACTGAAAACTCTGAGAGGGATCAAAAAAGCTTTCAGGGCTGTGGGGAGATTGGTAAAGAGATTGGATGCACAGCTGGAATTTTTAATTATCCCTCCCTGAATGACATCAGGTAGATCCAGATTACCCATACCTGCCTCTGAAGCTGGTGTTGCCGACAGAATGTGAAGGTTTTCCATCATGGGAAACATCAGACTTGGATGTTGTTTTGGGAGTCTGTAGGTTACTCAGACAGGATGAT
Source organism: Cyanistes caeruleus (assembly GCF_971803275.1). Taxonomy (NCBI): domain Eukaryota; kingdom Metazoa; phylum Chordata; class Aves; order Passeriformes; family Paridae; genus Cyanistes; species Cyanistes caeruleus. The sequence goes on from NC_141701.1 coordinate 103,886,261, forward strand.
GATGCCAATGTATTGTTCTGTAAGGGATTAAGAGATATCTGTAGATCAGGTACCCTTATCCTTATGGGAGACTTCAATTTCTCAGATTTCAACTGGGTGAACAAATGTGAACAAGTCCAGGAAATTCCCAAAGCGTGTTGAGGATACATTTTTGGTATGAGTTCTAAGGGAGCCGACTAGAAAAGGCAGCCTCCTAAACCTGTCATTTGTCACTGGAGATGGTCTCACAGGTGAAATGATAATTGGTGACTGTCTTGGCTACAGTCATCATGAAGTACTTCATTTTAAAAGCTCTGACATGAGGAAAAACTCTCATCAGAGTTGCCAACCTCGGTCCTGGAAGGGCAGACTTCAGGCTGCTTGAAAAACTAGTTAGTAAGGTCCCCTAAGAACCTGCTTTCAAGGGTAGTGGGGTGCTGGTTCACGTTTTCAGAGCCATCCTTAAAAGTGCAGGAGCAGGCAATTCCATTGTGTCATATATCAGGGAAGCAAGGCAGAAGACTGGCTTGGCTGAACAGGGATCTCTTGGAGCTTTGGCAGAAAATGAAAGTGTATGTGTTTTGGAAGCAAGTTGAGACTATGTGGGAGGACTACAGAGATGATGTTCACTAGTGCAGGCAGAAAATTTGTATGGCCAAAGCTTGGCTAGGGTTGAAGCTCACTAGTAATGTGGTGGGTAATGAAAATACTTGTCAAAGTATGTTAACAATAAAAGGACCCGTAAAGTAAACCTTGGCCTGTTATTTGATGAGATTGGTCACCTCACAAATATGGAAGAAGATAAAGCAAGGGATGTTTAATGCCTTCTTTGCATTGGTCTTTAACATCAGTGATGGGCCCTGGTACACCTAGAGGCCTGGCTTAGAGGATTCTGGCTGGGGGAGTGACAAGCTTCCAGCTGACTTTAAACTGGTATGGGATTTGCTGCTGTAACTGAATGCCCATTAATCTATGGAACCCAATGGGATTCATCCCAAATTACTTTGAGTAATTGGTCAATATTACTGTGAGACCTCTCTGATATTTGGCAACAGTCTTAGCATTCTGGAGATATCCTAGGTGACTGAAAACTAGAAAATGTTATTTCAGCTTTCAAGAAGGATGAGAAAAAAGACCTTGACAATTACAGGCCTGTCAACCTCCCTTTGGTGCCTGAGAAAATTATGGAGAAGTTTATTCTGGGAGTTATTGAAAATACCACTTGAAAAACAATGCAGTCATTGGTCAAAACCAATATATTCATGAGGGGAAAGACATGCCTTGCTAATTTAATATCCTTTTTTATGTCTAGGTTATACTTCTAGTGGACAAAAGGAAGGAGGTGGATGTGTTTTTGGTTTTTTTTTTTATTTTCTATTTTTAGCAGGGCTTTGATTATATCTCTCACAATATCTTGCTGGACAAAATGCCCAGCATACAACCAGATACGTATGCAATATGCTGGGTGAACAACTGGCTGAATAGTTGGGCTCAAGGAGTTGTAATAAATTGGATAGCATCTGGCTGGCAGCCAGTCACTAATGGTGTTCCCCAGGGCTTCATTTTAGGGCCATTTTTCTCACGCTTCAATGCACTGTAAGTATGCTGATAATACAAAATTAGGAGAAGCTGTTGATTCCCTTGAGGGTAGGGATTCCTTACAGAGAGATCTTGATAGATTGGAGAGCTGGGCTATCACCAAGCATATGAAATTTAACAAGAACAAATGTCCATTTCCACACCTGGGAGAGAGTAATTCCAGATGTACATATAAATGGAGAAAGAAGTGGCTGGAATTAAGCCCTTCAGACAGGGATCTTGGGATTTGGTTGATGACAAGTTCCAGAGGAGTCAATAATGTATCTTGGTGGTCCAAAGGATCACTTGAACCCTATCCTGGGATACACTAAGCACAGTATAGCAAACGGATCAAAATAAGTGATATATCTCAATGATGGTGCAGCCTCACCTTGACATTCTATTTGTAGCTTTAGGCTCCATTGTATAAGAGGAATATAAAATATCAGAATATGTCCAAAGATAGACAACAAAGATGGGGAAAGGACTGGAGTGCATGATTTAGGTTCTGGGTTTGCTTAATTTGTTCAGTTTAAAAAAGAGAAGGCTGAAGGGTGATGCCACTACTGTCCAGAATTTACTCATGATGGGGAGCAGAGAGGGAGAGAGGGAGGTGCCTGTCTCTTCTTTCTGGTGTCCGGTAATAACAAATGGCTTAAAGTTTTGTCAGGGAAAGTTCAGGTTGGACATCAGGATAAAGTTCTTCACTGAGAGGGTGGTCAAGTACTGGAACAAGCTCCCTAGGGAAGTGATCATGGCTCCAAGCATGTTGCTGTTCGAGAAGCATTGGGAGAATACTCTTGGATTTAGAGCTTTTATGTTGCCCTGCATGGAGTTGTACTCAATGATGCCCATGGGTTCTTTCTATCATTCCAAACTGTAGCCTGATTCCAAGTTTTTAAGTCTCTGATATAGTGGGGTGAAGAAGAAAATGGCCAAAATGGTAATATGCAGATTTTGGTCTTTACTGGGTTAATCAAAACTGGGGTGGAAGGAAAGAACACAGGGTTTTAATGAGTTTTTTTTGTTCTGCTTGAGTGTACCCATAAACATATGCAGGTGAGGTAAGCCTAAGACCTTTTGAAGTAAGCTGGTTATTTTTCTTGTAGTTTAGATATCATGATCAAACTGCATATAGGAGGCCAGCATGCAGGTGGAATTTTACCTGCTTCTAATGTGAGCAATCCAGAGTTTACTTACTTCTTGTTTCTTCTGTGAAGGTGACTTTGGTCCACTTCTTACATTTCTCATTTCACTACTAAGATTGTCAATGTTTTTTACCTTCACTGCCTAGAGCTGGAGAGTTCCTCAAATATTATTTTTATCGCATGCGTTTCCACCCGTATCTCTGAATTTGTGTGTTAGAGCACTTCAAGGGCAGCTTTCCAGGCTGGAGACTCAGCTGTCATTCAGGTGCAGAGGACACTTAATCAAGCTGCTGAGCGGGGTTCAGCATGTGCACAACGTGAAACCATTGCACAGGCACTGCTGCGTTGTCCCTGTGTGGAAGATAGGGAAATATTTACCCTGTGGCCAAGAGCTCTGGATACAGAGAAGAGATCTTTGTGGGAAGAAGTCTGTTATTTGCAGCTCAGGAACATGCACAAGCTTAAAACCAGGGCTGTGGCCATACAACCCTCTAATTTAATGCAATTGCAGAGGTTGGGGACCTCTTAAAATAATAGTGCAAACGAAAGCTGGGTTTTGCTAATGCCAGCTACAGGCAAGGTCATTTTCTGAGGATGGCATTACTGGAAAAATTAAACAAGAGCGCCGTTGGACACGGCAAAGCTCAAGGGACAGGTTTGTGGGAATACTTGCCCATTGAGTGCAACAGTACAGCTGCCCTTCCTGATGCTGCAGGGGAGACAGGCTCTTTTTCTCCCTTCTTCTTGCTGAGGTTTTCAAGTAGCAATTGATGCAAAGGCTGATCTCAGCTTAATTTGCAACAGAAAACAGACCAAAAAACCTACAGGCAGAGATTGTCCTCTACTAAATGTTAAATGAAAATGAAGATTTGGAAGAACATATACTGGTGTATGTCTTAGACAAAAATATCTTCTGCTCACAAAGTATAGGACAATATTTTCCCCTTCCCTCCCCTACCCCCCAAAAAAGGAAAAAGAAAAGACAGCTGACCCTGCCCCCTTGAAGTGTGAAGAAAAAGACACACTGAAGTGGGGTTGTGCTGTGGGGGCAGTCCTTAACCCAAGCTACTGGGCAATACCATCTCCTACCTCCCAGTTTTGGGAGATTAAACAGTTTAGTGATGTGTGTGCTAGCCACACTGTGGTATTATCCAGCTGGGAATTATTTTATCATTATAGATTTAATCACAAAGTCTGGTCTTGTACCCAAAGCACTAGCACATCCATCAAGATGGATTTTTCTCTCTATGGCTTTTTATTTTATTTTCTTGAAATAAAGACTGTATATTTGGTTTCATATTAGAAATCAGCTTTGAGAGAAGATGGATGTTTTTAGCAGACCTTGGTATTTTATGATATTTACAAGATGCAGGAAAAAAAAGTGACAATAGCTTTTCCCAGGTAGTCCAAATAGTTAAATGGGAGTTCTTTGTAGCTCCCTTGCAAAAGATGTCTTTTTTGTGAGGTAATTATGGATTTTCATGAGCACTCCTTGCTAATCGTGTTTAATGACACTAAACCCAAATCACATTATACTTATTTTCCAAGGGCTGTGTTGGAGACATGCTGCATTAACCCAAAAGAACAAAGCACGGAGATGACAACAACAAGAGTAAAAAGGAAACAGTAGAGAAGAGGAATCACTTGTGGCTCTATTTCCTGCACAATGAGAGTGGCACAGCACTAGAGGAGCAGCAGTGGTAAAATTAATGATAGATAACATAGTCCTTCAATCTTCTGGGAATCTAAGGCACCCTAGAAAAACATTTGCTCTAATTTTATCATCTTTATAGCAAAGTCTAGCTGATTTAACTTACAGAAAACCCGTGTAACATTGGGTTGTGTTATTTTAGTATAATGTGTTAATGCTTTTTTATTGTGAAGTCTAACCTTCAGTTATAAATCAATAATAATGGAGTCAGCTTCAAAAGAAAGGGTTATTTTGACACACCCCCACCCTCCAACCCCTGCCAAACCTCCAGACCTCAGTGTTTTAATACAATTTGCATGTTTTTCTCATGTCTGGATAATAATTTTGCAAAGCCTGTCCATATAGTCTGTGCTTTAAGTAAAGAGTTGATAGGAATTTCACTGATTTAAGGAAGGGGTATGATCATGTTGGAAGTATCTTAACATTCATACATGGAGCAGACTTTTGCATATATGAATCTTCTTAGCCCTGGGAAGGAAACAAGACAACACACTGACACATTTATATCAATTTTTCCATTTTGTTGTGTGCACTTATTACTTAAAAACCTTCCTTGTCATTCCTAATATGTATTATGGGGGATAACATAAATCACCTTGTGAATTTCCCTCTGCTATAATTTTACTTTCTAAGCTCCATAAAACACCACGAGCACTTTGCCTGTAATTAGTATGTGAGTTATTTGTGGTATTGTAAAGCATTAACCAACTTGTAGCTGTTGTCTCTTGGCACTATGCATCTCTCACAAATGGGGTTGTGGTCTAAGATATCATCAATCTTTTCTTTGTGGTTCAGAAAAGGAATCTGTTTTCTTTGATAAAAGACCCATTGGTCTTTGTGATCTATAAATCATTCTTTCCAAAGAAACCCTTCGAAATACCAATTCAAGGTAGTCTCACAGAATATCGCTTTATAGATTTTTCTTAGGATAGAAAATAATCCTTGTGCCTATCAAGAAGGAAGATCTCTACTATTTTTCACTGAATTTTGTAACTTTAGAAGAAGTTCTCTGAAGGCCTAATATTGCCATCCCTAATCTTGTCCTGCACAAAGTTAGAGCTTTTTTGTCAAAACAGCATTTCTATAATGTCCAAGTACGAGCTGACTGAATTATAACCAGGTCCATATAAGACAGCATTCTTTACAGCATTGTAAATCCTTAGCCCTGTTAGTGAGAAACATTGGTGTGGGTTTTTTTGCTTGTGTGAGGGTGTGTGTGTTTGGTTGTTTTGGTATTATGGGGTTTTTGTTGCTTATTTTTTCCATCCCTATAAAACTGCTTTGCAGACCCTTCTGAATTAGCCCTTTTATCAGAAGCCTCCCATGCAACTAATTTTGAACATATCTTATGTTCTGTGAGAAAATACTTGCTATTCTCTGACTTTGTTCTGGTTCTATCTGCCTGTTTAAAGACTATAAGCCAGTTCTTGATAGCTGTGTAGTCCTTGGTGAAACAGCTGAAGAGGACGTGGCCAGATGTCAGTGTCATTATGCCACCACACTCCTGCAGATGGCCTCCTGGTTTTGTTCTTTGTTTTTATTCTAAACACATTAATGTTTTCAAGAGTTTTATTACTCTGTGAAGAACAGAAACTTTTCTTCATCTAATTTGAAAATTTCATCCATAACTTTAAGGAAAATGCCACACAGTGCAAAAATAACTGAAAAAATCGCCAGGGGAGACAGCAAAGCAGTCATAGGATGGCTGCCTATTGGTGGTATAAGAAATGAGCAGCACTTAAATGTGCAGCGTTTATAATTTCTTGGAGGCCTTCAAGAACCTGCTGTACAAACTAAATAATAATAATAAACAATGTAGCGCTTCTACATAAATAATAATTTCTGCTTCTAATCTACTGGTTTAATTCCTGTGGTGGCATATTGTTTGCAGTATTTATTTCAAGGTACTGCTATGGAGCTCTACTGTGCAAAGGAAATGAATTTATCTGCGTGAAACTACAATGTTGGAGAGGCATTATGTGGCTGTATTTACAGTTTTCTTCTGTTTAGTGATTATACTGTATCTTTATTTTTTTCCCCTCCCTCAATTTATCTTTTGGCTGGCTCAGAGCAGCAGGATATTTGGTGTGGGCTGTGAAACAGATTTAAGAAGTCAGAGGTACTTTTAATCCAGTCCTAACTTCTTCAGTCTGTAAACTGCCAGTGAAAATATTATATTTCTTTTTTTTTTTTTTTTTAATAGCTTTCTTGCAGGGATATCATCAATCTGTACTTCAAACATTTCCAAAGAAATGAGGACAGTCATTAGAAGAGGGGAGAAGGGTGATAGAAACCTACTGAAATTGCATCCTTAGTAAAGCTGAGCACCATAGTCCTAAAGGGTGAGAAAGGGACCAAGATTTGAATCTAGCTGGAGGCAACCCAGGAAGGATGGGGTGCTATGGCAATCGTTTTCCTCAGCCTATATTTCCTGCTGTGAGGAAAATGTGACTATTGAAGGCTCTTTCAAAGAGCAGGGCCTTCACCACACAGTTGTCTCATTTAAAACTGTGTAACAAACAGCAAGAAACCCCTTAGATGTGACTCTAGGATGAGAGAATAAAAGAGAAAAATCACAGTTCTATTTCTGTTCACTTGTCCTTCACGACATTAGAAACGGGGCGGTTGTTTTTTAGATTTCAGTAAGTCAATTATTTCTTTGCATTTTACTCAGCTTATATTATGGGTGGTGTCAAGGTAACCAACAACTACCAAAGCTTGGTGCTGTTCCCATCAGTTTTCTCATCCTTAAAAAAGGAACTGAACTGCTTTCATGAGACCCAGCATCCCGAGCTGATCGTCCAGAAGATCCAGAACAACCAGCTGCAAGGGCTGGCTCAGCAGCTGGTTCCTGGGGCCTGACAGGAAGATGAGCTTTCTGGTGCTTGGCATTAGACAAAGAAAAAGATTAAATCTCCTTGGCCTGCAGCAGGATGTTGGGGAAGACGGTTGAACTCAGGAGTGTTCTTAAAATTTGCTTTTAAAGAAGCCTTTTGCTTTTCCTTATGGAGCCAAGATACCAGTTCATTTATTTTCTCTAGTTAAGTCAGACCCATAGAATTACTGTGGAAAGCTACTGGCATCGGCTTCGTGTTTGGCTGCCATAAATAAGGAAATCCATATCCTCCTTGCCAGTTTTTCAGCAGAACCAACCTGCTTGTTCCTGGGCAGCTGGGTGAATTGGATTTTGGAAGGATGCTTTGTGTCTTTGAAGTCTTTTCTGGCTAAATACCATTAATCTTCAGAGTGATTCAGTTCTAAAGGTAATTTGTGGCTTTCTTCTTTTCTTTAAATCCTTTAAAGGCATGATATGGAAAAACTTCTTTGCTCAAAGATAATCCAGTATAATTAGAACAGTGTCACTCAACTTAGTAAAGTCCTTTATACATGTTTTTTTTTTTTTCCCTGTCTTGTTAAAATTTAAATCCATGGTAGATGGGAAAAGGTGTGATTTATTGTTCATTTATTCTCTCTTTCCCCCTACACTGTATTCCTGAAACTATTTAGCACTTTTTGGTTTTGTGACTATTAGGATGTGATATTGAGCACAGTTTCTTGCATGAGGGGCTATTACTAGGGTCTAGTGTTGGTGTTTCCCCATTCCTACAGTGAAGGAGACAGACTGGAGTGAGGGATATTAATATGGTGAGGTGATGGACCATGAGACATATTGGGGAGACTGTAGGTCATGGTTTGGTTTAGCCACGAGGTGGCCAAGGTGGGGAGCCAGGGATCTATTTGCAGCCTTTCCGTCTCCTAATGGAGGCTGTAGGGAAAACGGGGTTTTCTCAGTTGTACAGTTCAAGAATAAGAGGCAGTGGGCAGAAATAACTGCATTGGTAATTCTTAGGGGATTAAGGGAAAATTCTTCACAACAAAGGGTGCCCAAGCACAGGAACCAGGCCCAGGGCAGCTGTGGAGTCTCTAACCTACAAGACTATCAAATCTTGATGGGTGGAGGCCCTGCGAAACCTGGTCTAATTTTGACCAGGGGATGGGCCTAGATGATCAGTGGATGTCTCTTCTAACCTGTGTTTTTTTCTATGATTATCAAAATAATGATTTTTCCTTCTTTTAAAAAGGCTAGCTGCAGTGCTATTTTCAGCTAATATGTTGTTTTTGCTGGTATATCTGCTGTGAATCCTTCTGCTCCTCCAGGAGCTGAATGTGGCTTGTTGATCTCTGAACTTCAGCTTGAGCTGTGTCTTTCCAGGCTCTGTGAAACAGGTTGTTCTCATTTCCAGTGCCTGGGATGATAAATAAACTGGCTTTTCTCTGCTTCAGTACTTCATCTTGTTGTGGAAAACTTTATTGCCCAGATACAGCTTTTGTCTTCCTTCTGCAAATATCTTGGGTTGGTGAAAAGCCGACTGAGATGCCATGGGGCACTGTTCCCTTCAACTTTCTGATCGCTTCAAATTTTATTATTTGAATTAATAAGATTTAAAATGCTATAAATTAATTATAATTTGTGTTACTAAATGTGGCATTCTCTCATGCCTTGTGTAACCATGCTATTTAGTAGATTTTAACAGCTATTTTACAGTTTTTAACTATAGAAGGTATAAAAGTATTTTAGCCAGCTCTGAGTTGGCAGCATATCTATTTTCTAAGTATTTGATGTGGTTTAATTTCCTTATTCTTTGGACTTGTCTGTTATTCTTGAATGGCTTATTTAAGTATCAGACTTTATTCTTCTATGCATGTAATAATAAAACCATCTTTTAGGTTTTTTCAAGGATTTTACTGACACTTTCACCACTTGATTCTTGGAGACTTTTATTGCCAGATCCATAATGATTCCTTGTCTGTGTAGACCGCATTCTTTGTCAGAAATTGCAATTTCTTACAAATTGCTGATTAACCGCACAGGGTTTTGCTCACTTTCTATTTGTGCTGGTTTCCAAAAAATAATAAACAAACTTCGACTATTCCCCATTTGCCATCACTGTAGTCTGCTCTCTGTTCAAAGTTCAGCTTTTTTACTTCTACAAGCCTTCAGTATTCCATTTGTTCCATGTGGAACAACTTGTGGATCACAAGCCTGATCTTGCCTAGAGGATATGTTTCCAGGACTTCAAGAGTTACCTTTCACCTCACAGTCTACAAGGAGGAACTTTCCCTCTACCTTCATGACAGGGGGTGGTGGTGATGCAGGGCACCTGCCTAGATTGCTCACTTGCCTAAGGAATTTAATAGAAAGCTGTTATTTGCAGACATTTCTCCTGCTGCGTTTGAAGGACAGAGGAAGGCAACTGAGTGTTCTCAGGAGCCTGTGAAGGCAGTTTAACAGCAGGTGGTCATGCAAAAGCCTATCTCTGGGACAGGAGAGGGGAGGTCTATAAAAATATATGTCTTCATGGTCCAGTCCAATTCTCATTCTTAGTGGTCTAAAAGAGTCCAGCTTCATCTTGATGTTCTGAAAGCTCTAATTTTAGTTTGACGAAATATTGGGAAATGTTAAATAATCATGCTAAATGCCAAGTGAAATGTTCTTCCTAAGTGGTTTGAACTTAGAAACATTTTTGTCATTTTGATTGTCCTAACTCGAAGTCCGTTTGAATTGCTCCTGGGAGTTCAGGAATTGCCGTAAACTTCCAGATGCAGGGTCGTCTCATAATCTCTCCAGGAGTTCAGGGAAGAATACAGCCACCTGTATGCTGGTTCTGAAGTGTGCTGGCTGAGTTCACTTCATCAGATGTGATTAAATCCTTTACACTTTTAAATGGTTACCATGTGTGCTTACATCACCCTTTATAATCTTGACCTAAACCCTCCATGGCAAGGCTTTTCACAGCTCAACCTGCACTCATTAAGGCTTTTTTTTTGTAGATTATAATTGAAGTTTTCAAAAACATGAAATCTGATTGCCACAGCTGTGTAACTGAGGTAATGGAGATCTTTAGAGAGGACCTGTTGGTGAAACAGAGGGTTAAGGAGCAGAACATCAGTAATCCATCAAAGAACTAAGCACAGGCTGTGGAAGGCTTGTATGGCTCTGTACAATGAGAACAAGTGGCTGGGAAAATTCAGTGTAACGTCTCTAGGTAACACCTAGTCACTCGAGTTTGTGAGCATGTTTTTTGCTGTGGAAAGAATAATTAGCCAAATATACAATGTATTGTAGATGACAATCAATAAAACCTTGTGCAGTACATGATACTGATAATATACACAGGATGTAGCCCAGTTTGGGCTCTTTGGATTCAAAGAGAATGAGTACTCTGGGTACAATTTGTAGTTGTTTTATTACCAATGATGTGTTTATTATTTTCCAAAAATAACAATATAAGCTCAATATTAAAACATGACAAACTAAGGTTGACAGAATTAGATTATTTGAAAGAGATGGGATAAGAAAGGTCTTTGAGAGTGAAACAATCGGTGGGTGATCAGTTGTATTCTGTTAGCAGATTTTATTTTTTTAAATTTAAAACTTATTGCTGTCTTATCTTTTTACAGCCACATTTCTTAAGGGAAAATTATTTAAGTACCAGCTCTATTTAACCACTGTGTTTGTTGTGTCTATATAGAGGCAAACATCTTTCAGCTGACAAGGAGCTTTTCTAAGATGTCATTTGACAGGGAAGAAGCTTGGATTTTTTTTCTCCTATGCAGGGTGGGAAGTGCTGACATTTAAGCCAGTAGAACTGCTCTGATGCAAAAATCCTTTATATATATTAAGAATCAAGGTAAAGGAATTCTTTCAGTTGCTTGGACCAAACTGGTTCCCTAGTTTTGGATCCATTTGCTGCTTTGCTTTATCTTATCATTGTTCTGCAATCCGGCTTTGGTATCTGAGAAATTTCTGGAGCTCTTGCAGATTTTGTTTCAAGAAACTCTTCCTCAGTCTGAGTGGGTGTTTCTTATAGACTTCCAGTTATATTCACAAATAATTTGTCTGCATGTATATGCCCCCACTGGCTCTGTGCCTCAGCATACACCATAGTATTACAGATGAATTAATTAAAATGCTTAGGCATTCATAGCTGACATTTGTTCTGTTTAATTGAAATAATTTCTTCACCTTTTAAAGTTAGCTTTTTATGACACATCTAAACGTTGGAACATTCTCTTTTCAATTATTTATAAAGCTTACAAGTTATTTCTTAATTTCTTGTTTAGTTGTCCCAGATTGTGTTTTTATGTGAGCATGTAGCTGTACAAGAACATGCCCTTCATCTTAAATAAAGCTGCCTAATGTCTAGGTTTCTAGGAAATGCATCTTCTACTGGTTATAGAATGAATGTAGGACAAAACAGGTCTGTTAAAATGCATAGACCAGAGTGGTGTTATGCTTTTGAAGCAGAGGTAATTTTAATCAGTCTGTGTTTTTTTGTGTTGTAACCTGTCCACTGCTGTAAGTAGCCTGGCATCTGGAGCACTGCCTAAATGAGGATTTCTTTGTAACTCAGCTACATTGCAATGACAGAAAATGCAGGACACCCTCTGTCTTCACTTCAGCTTGTTCCAATTTACTGAAAGTATGGAGGTTTTTGTGGCTGAACCTAAGCTTGACTGCTTGAACTTACCGATATATATGCCTTCTCTACCTTGAAACATCCATTCTGCCAGTCTGTAATTGAGCTAGAACAGAGAAGGAAAGGAGGCTAAGGGTTTATTGACAAAACAGCATGTTCTGTGTTCACAAGCTTCCGCTCAGGCTTGTATTATCAACTGCAACATTGCTTCCCCAGCATATATCTGCTCTCTGTCTGTCTTAATAATTTTGCATTCTAACCTCTAACAGTGCCTTCACTGTGTTGATATCAGCAGGGTCACTCTGTAAATGAGTCTGAAGAAACATTTCTTTTTTTTGTTGTGTTTTTAAGGGAAGCATAAAAGACACTACTGCAGCATAAATAGGTTTTGCCTGAGTGCAGAAAAACACGAAGAGTGATGTGTTTTTACATATGTATTTTACTAGATTTTTTACCTCTGTAAAGTTACTGAGGAAGAACAACCTGGTTAAACTCATTTCTGTGTCCTCTGTTCCTGAGACAGGCAAGAACTTGGTTTTCTCAGGTGGAGAGGCTTTTTTTCCTCCCTGACTTTTTCAACTTAATTTGTTCATCCAGCTACTTGAGAAGGCAGAGATAGCATTGATGTGATTTGCCAGGCTGAGTCTTCAGATCTCCAAATTTCTCTTTTTGCTCGCATTGAGGTGTGCACCTCTCTGGACCCCTAGTTTGAGGCTTGTGTTTTCACAAGAAGTGCAGAAGTTCTCTCAGTTTTTGGAGCTGTGTTCTCTCTAAACGGGAGCACTAATATTTTTTTTTATAGTGTTATAATTGATCATCAGTGTTGGCACTAATACCTTTGCTGTGGGCTGCACAGGGAGCTTCAGCAATACCACAGGGCTGTGGTTAAGTGCAGTGAAAAGCAGCAGTAAAAACAAAACAAAAAACTTGCAGGAGTTCCTGTGGAGATGTCTACTTTCTTGATCTTCATGTAAGTGCTGAGAATTAGTGTTTATAAAAAGATCTTTGTACTAATTGTCCTGTAGGTTCTTTTGAAATACGTTTAATTTTTTTCCCTATTCCCTGAAAAGTTTTTAATGCTGCCTCCTACACTTCTTTCAATGAACACAGTCTCAGGTTTATTAATGCATAATGTATCCCAGAAATCACTTTAACTGATTCTCATCCATCAGTCAGCATCACTTTTTTCTATTATTTGGCAGAACAGATTTCTTTGAAGTTGCTTTTTGTAGACTCTGGATGATATCTCTGCTTAACTTTTCTGAAGAAGGGAGAGAACCTATCAACTTAATTTTCTAAGGCTGAAGGGTGCATTATCAAGAGCCAGCAAACTACTTTTCATATGAATACTGAGTTCTGTTCTTCAGAAATGGCCTTTCACTCACACTTTTCAACTCTTACCCGTGAATTTAAAATCAAAAAAGGACTACCATCAGTAGTTAAAGCAATATTTAAGACCAGGCTTATGTAGAAATGTGAGCTCTGTAACCATAGAGTATGATTTCCAAATAAATCTCAACTGGAAATGTTGTGCCTCAGAGGCACGCAGCACAAGAAGCCTGGTGTAAAGACTAGATTGATCTCGGTGCATTGTCAAGCAATCGTCTTCTGTCCTGCCATTTTGTGTCTGCCCTTCCCCTAATGGTACTCCTGGTACCTGTCCTGAGGCACTGATCTCTGATGAATACAGGATAAATTGATTTGGATTTTTGCTCCATGGTGTTATTGAAGTCTGTGTAGAGGGAAGCAAAGCTCGTGTTATGCCGTTCCCCCTATAAAATACTTATGGCACTAAAGCAATTGGGTGATCTCTAGTCAGAAAATAGTCAACCATGCAGATATAAAGACAAACCTTAGACAAATCTTAGATGGCAGCTGGGAATGATTTAGAGCCTCCCCCAGCTAAGCATATCCAAGCCTGTATCTGGAGCTGAAAGACCTCAGCTGCCACGTGAAAGACTTGTATCTCCTAAGGAGCAAATCAGGAGACAAGCCCTGCAAAAAGTTCATCAGCAGTGGCTTATATCTAGTCTGGAAATACTTAAAGCAGAAGCCTGGAACCTGCATTCAAGTAAGCATGCAATTTGATGTGCTAAGCTGTATGCTGTGGGCATGAGGAGGACTAGGAGTATTTCCCCTAAAGTGGTTCCATTTGTGTTTTGCTGATAGAAAAGTGTATTACCAGACCTCCCTCTCTATGCACAGGGACAATTGAGGTTGTCCATGTTTTGAATCAAGCAGCTTCCTGCCTTTGAGCTACGGTTTGCAAAGCCTTAGATTAGTTACATCCTTGTTTCTCCTGGGGGTGAAAACTCTATGCAAGCCCACGAGCAAGGCTCTATTTCCTTGTTTCACAGTAAAATGGTGCCTACAGCTTTATGCCTTGTCCCAGAGTATGTGGGGTAGGTGTGGAACCTATTATGAACAGCAGCACTTAAAGTTAGCTTAGAAGCAGATTGTGTGTTGAGAAGCAGCTCATGGCTGCCCCACATAACTGAGTGCTGGAGCTCTACCTGCTGCACTCTGTGCTGAGTTAAACAGGAGAGCTGGGACTGCTGGCAATTTAGAAGCACAAAAGTGTGAGCATCAGCATCTATTAAATAGGAAAAGAAGTAGAAGCCTTGAGTCTGAAAGTGTTTTACAGGCAGGCAGCACCCCGTTGCTTTAATCAACCCAGTTGTTAGAGAAGAAGAGCTAAGGGTGACCTGTAAGGGTTTGCTGCTTTACCAGGTGTAAAAAGAGTCTTTAGGCTGGTGTGGGTAATAGGATAATAGTGACTTATAGACCTGAGAGAAAAGAGCTTACTTATACTTGCTAGTGAGGAAGAGGAAGGCACAGCTTTTGGGTGAGCGGAGACCCCCTGACTCCCTGAGGACAGGTCTTAGTTCACTTAACTATTCAGTAGGAATTCATATGAATTGAATGCAGCCCTTTTCTTCCAGTGAAAGAGAAGCTGACAGAATATTACAACACATTTCAGCCATTTCCTGTTTTGTATTTTTAATATGATTGTGACTAAAGGGAGCAGGTGAGCCTTGTGACCATAGCCAGAGAGTGCAGTTCAGACATGGTACGTATCAAGAATAACATTCCCCTTTTCATAAGATGTATAGCTTCTGTTCAGAGGTGGATTCTAGCCTTTGTGAGGCCCTGAGGAAGCTCTGTTGAAACTTCTGGTGCAGCAGGTAGATAAAGAGTGGAAGATTTAATTAATATTTAACATCAAGAAGCCTTGGTCAACTAATGAAATGAAATCTGTGTTGAAGAACAAACAGGAATGGAGATTTGATTAGTTTGGATTTTCCTTTGAAAAAGAGAACAATGACAGTTGAAAGTCATGTAATGCACTCTTTATATAGAAAGACATTTCTGGCTGCTGTTCTGAACAGAGATGTAAATAGTTTGTTTTCCAGGCTGTGCCTACGCTGGATAATTTCATTTTGGTAGGACCTTATTGGTTGATAACACTGAGACTTCTGGGTCTTTTATGCCTGAGGAAGAGTCCCAGTCTTGGCTATGTGCTTTCCACGCTGTGTGGCTGTCAGCATTTGGACCTTGCGACCTTCTTCTGACTGATGCATCCTGTACTCTGAAAAACACACACAAGCACACCCACCACTGCATAGAGTTCATAGAGAGGACACATAAGATCACATAAACTTTGTTATTGAAATCTGTGGTCTTTGCCCTTTTCTTATTTGTTTGCATTTGTACAAGAGTGTTCTCTATGCATCTTTGTCTAGTTTACAATTGATGAAATCTGATCTCCCTTGGTACTTGCACTTGTTTGCTTCCAGAAGGTGATGAGATACAGGTTCTGAGAGAGGTATATTCATTGTGAAAACAAAACAAAAAGGCCCAGATATGCTTATATACTTTATTTTTGTGATTAAAGCTTTTCCTACTGTGTTATCATTGAATCAAACTTGCTGTCAGGTAGTAAGGCAATAAATGTCCTAAGCAAAGCCCACCTGTTAGGTAATCTCTTCAAAACACAGTCATAGCTTTGCATAGTACCTTATATGAGACTTGTATTAGATGACCAGTTAGTAAACCCCAAATGGCCTTTAAATCCCAAATTATTAGAAAGATGAGTCCTTAACTTCCACATACTCACTAGCACTGGGGCAAAGCAGATGAAGTGCATTGTGGTTAACACAGCAGCTAGTAAGCAGCAAAGGATCATAGAAGAGGCAATGCAGAATTGCATGCAGATGTTTGTTTAGTGCTTCAGGTTGCTATAAAACCTTGAGGATAAAGATGATGGAGAAGAATTAGGACAGTTTTTTACTTGGTAACTTAAATTTTGAGCAATTTAATTTGTATCCCCCTTTTAAGAGTGTGCTTTTGACTGATGGTGGATATCCCACCTGGCCTTGGTGTGCTTCCCTCAGGGAAGCTCTTCGCACTGCAGAGGAAATTTTAGTGCTGGACTCTGAGTTGCAGATTTAGTGGCCAAATTCTTGCAACTTTCTGTCTGGATCAGGACTACCTTTCTTCTCTTTGTGTGGAGGTAGATGTTTGCTCAGCTGGTAACAAATGTGTTTATTTGTGAAGCCCTGGTGCAGGATAAAGGCCATCACAAAGTAAAATTGCATCAAAGCAAAAGTTTGCTAGGCTGTACAATGTCCACAGCAGGTCTGTCCATCTGAAAGTATCACATGGATAGGTAATATGAAATTAGAGTTTCTGTGCTGGACTATTTGCTATGAGTGACTTAGACAGCTATATTGCAAAAGAGTGATGGGTTCTTTCTCCTACTCCCATTTTCTTTCATCCTCTGTTTACCAAATATTTATGACTGTAGAATGCAGTGTATTTTCTCTCTGAACTATCCAAAGAGATTCAGTCTTCACAGCCAGAAAAGTAATACAGTTCTTTAAATACAACTGATGCAGGGAAAATGCTCTTTGTGCTTTACATCTTAGTATTGTCAAACAATTTAATGTTGTTGACCACAGAGTAGCTCTGATTAGTGTTTGGGTAGTGCATATAGATTCTTTACAGAAGAGGAAATTCATGTGGAATCAGAGTAAATATTCTTAATAGGTTCTACTATTTGATCAAACAGTAGCAATAACTTGTAATTGCATATGTATTTCCAGTCAAGTCAAAAATTTGTTTCAAAAAACCCTTGTAATTGTGTGTGGCCGCTCATAATGAAAAGGTTTGTTCTGGTTAATTTTCAGCACCTATCATTTGATCTCCCATTGAAGACTGAGCTATGAGCCTAGTGTGGTCCTTGAAAGGGACACCCTTGTTGTGCTTTACAACAAAGAGGGTTGTTCTTATAGTTTTAAAGTGGATTAAATTAAACTTGACAATGCTGCTATGAACAGAGGGAGCGGGGAGAGACAAGGATCCCCGAAGTCATCACTCAAAAGCAGCACAGCTCTTTATCAATGCCCTGCTCATTTCTCTATAATGAGGTATGGGCAGAATCAAAAGGAAAATTGCGTAAACTCCCATTTAGCCTCAGGGTCCTCTCAGGTAAAAAGCGTTTATGACTGCATAGATTTAACAGGGCAAAATATGTCCTCTTAGTGCCTTTCCATGGCCTAATTTAACTAACTTCAGCAAAATGCCCTGTCACCTGAGAGGGAAGCTCTAGGTACCAGTAATACCATAAGCCTCTTATCTCATTTTGTTGATGACAGTTCAAAGTGTCCTAGTAAATGTACAAGATAAGGGAGTGACAAGGAAATGAAAAATACAAGTCCTTAATGCTGAGGACATGTAAGATGGTTCTGAGGGCTTGGGAAATTTGAGAGGCACAGGTTTTGTCATTTGTGAGCAGACTTTGAATGTTTCAAAGAAGCCTGTGCATTCTGGCAAGTTCCACAGAGCACCTGGCTGTTGGAAGGACAACAGACTTGGGGTGTGTGGGTGATGGACAGCTGACAAGGAGTCCACTCCGTTTCGGTGCTGTGGCCTTTTGCTCGCACCAGTCTGTTGATTCTGAATAGGGAGAAGCAAGATGTTTTTGAGTTGGAGATGGGAGCCACAGAACTGCCAGTATTTGATTAAGGGGAATTCATTTGGGAATGAAGGACTGAAATGTTTGTAAGAATCCTTACAAGAAGGAAACCCATGCTTGGGATCTGACCTAAATACGGCTGTGTGGGAAAGTAACCTGAGCCTGGTGGTTTCTCAGCACATCAGCTGCAGTCATGTGTGGTTATTAGCTACAGTACAGATAAAGGTGGCCTGATCTCTTTTATTAAAAACATCACAAATGTTGAGAAAATTAATAAACAAAGTATTGTTGTATGCTTGCATGTGACACTAAAATAGGAGACTTATCATCTCTATTGCTAATTTTGTATTAAGAATACCCACAAAAAGATTGTAAGAGAGTTTATCTTAGCAGAAGCAAGGTGAACAACAGCTATCAAAGACCACAATTTCAGAATAGTAATAATTTTTAATGAAAACTTGGATTTTACTTGGTCATTTTAAAAACAGATTAAATTGCCTAGTTTAACTTTTGCTCCTATCTCCAGAAGTGCAGCATGGTTAAACGTAAAGTACCTTCAGAAAATAAAACTTTACTGAAGTCTTGTGTGGGTTGATGTTGAAGCAGCTTTATTTCCAGTTTATAGACACTTAAATGTCATTGTTCTATAAGGTTAATTCCTCTTACAACTTCAAGAATTACAACTGCCTGGTTTCCTTTGTGTTGAATTAAGCCATTGTATATTTGTGTCTAGAGTCATATGCTTCCTGCATTTTAAATACTCTTATGTAGGCTATAGAAATTAACAAAACTTTTTTAGATGGGCTTTCTAGAAGCTGATGCAACTTTTAAATTGTGTTTGACTTCTGTTTGTTTACTTACAAAGCCATTAAAGAGGCCTAAATGTAAATTACGTTGTAACGTACTTGATGCCTAAGTAAAAATTGTCTCTTTTCATCCTCAAAAGATATGCCTGCTCTCATCCTTGTACCATTCTGCTCTTTTAGGGAGGTTGAAGAGGGTATCTACCACCTTAAAGGGCTTGGGTACACAAAGAGAACCTGTAGGGAATCCTAAACTGGTTCATTTATTATCTACTTTAAAACAATAATGTAAAGACTATCATGCCCTCAGTATGGGTAAATAGGAAAGGAAAAGAGATCAGGATGAAAAACTGTGAGGTCTAATAGGTTGTCATGCTGGCCTATAAGTGTCAAGACTTTTTGTAGGGACATTTGTCCATGTGCAGTGCTCCTAAGCATGGTAGAGAGATGGTGTTTGTCATTTCCCACAAGGGCATGGGCACATAGCTACCCACTCTATGCACACAACTTAGCACGAAGCACAAAACGCAATTTGCGGATACATTAAAAAGTATGTGCTGAGAATGTAATTCCTCAGGAGCAAGTGTATTGATCGTTTGACTCAAATTGCTTCTTAATTGAAACACAAAACAGCTCCTCTTTAAAATTTAGACTTCTTGAAATCAAATCTGGTGAGGAATATATAAACTGCATTTTTAGGGATGGTGTGACTACTTTCTTTCCCCCATGAACAGATGCTATACAGATTAGTGTATAAGGATTGTTGTGACAGCAGCAAGATCTGATGAGGTTGTCAGATTCTCCTCAATTAAAGAGAACTTGACAACAACATAAATCAGATGTTATTGCTGCACATATAAAGGTTCATTTGTTAGCCCAAGCAGTAGTTCATTTTAGTACAGCTGAGAAATTCCCTTTTTTAACAAGATATGGTAATAATTCAGCAGTGTATTTGACCAGATTTATATACATAAATTACTTCAGTCACACCCAAGAAATGTTTGTTTCTCATCTGGGGCTTTCCACGATCAGAGGTTTGTTTGTTTTGGCTTATGGCATGGGGCAGAGTCATTTCAAGTAGAAACTTCTTCTGGTAGATTGACAGGTATGTATGTTTCACCTATGATTTTGTTAAATTAAGCATATGTTTGAGATGTTAAATTCCAGTGTTCATTGAATCTATATCAGATCTGAGATGTCTGGACCTGCAATCTTTCATTTCTTTAGAGCAAGGAATGAGTCTTCAAATCCCAGTTCTTAGCCTTAAAGTTGGGGGGTGTTCAGCACTAGGCTTTTTTTGGCAACCCTTCCTTTGTGGTCCTAAACAGAGCACTGCATTAGGAGCTGTGTTATGTACTTCAGTATAAGGATTCTGTATGTCAGTAATACCTGGGATTAACAGTTTCCTTTGTTCACAGCCTGACCAGGCATAACAACATCTTCTGTATGTCAGAAGCTTTTGCTTAGGGAATACCCTCTGAGCTGTCCTGAGTCAACCTTCTCTCACCACTGAGGTTTCCAACAAGAAAAAAAATACTTTGCATGCTTTTCTGATTTCCCAGTGGAGAAGTTGGTCAATTCTAATGTTTCTTCAGGCCTTGAACTTTGAAAAGACCCTATCCTTATGGTTATTTTTACTGGTACACTTAAAAAGATCAGAGGAAAAAACACTGCTACCTGACAATGGCTGTATAAGTTGGGTTGTTTCACTAATTTAGCACTGGTTTTCAGAGTTTTTTAGGTGGGAATCAAAAGAATAATGATCTTTTTGTTTCAAACAGTTTGTGATTTAGTACAGTTTAGAAATTTTATCAGGCTTTTTCCATAGTGGTACATGAAGGTGACTTCACTTTTGAGTGAGCATGGCCACACTGGCACTTAGAGTCCTGTACTGGGTGATATGAATTAAGGGAGAACAGGCCCTCCTAGCCATGCAATTTCTGGCCCATAACAACTTCTAACACGTTATAGCAAAACAATTAAAGAGCACATGTTGCTGCATTTGCCCTGAAAGTATTGAGTAGGGCAAAAGCAGAGGGAAATTGGTTAATAATTCCCAAGAGTGGCAGAGCTAGTGGAATCCCAATCAGTATTTGTACTTGTTGCTGGAGGGGGCAGATGCTTGATAATGCAAAAATTATGCTTCTGAAGAAGAATCTCAAAGAAATATTTGCTTCCTTAGACAGTCTTTTGGACAGGGCTATAAATATATATTTCTCTGTATAATAATGCTTTAGCTATTCCCACCCCTTTCCAGCCTCCCTTTGGTAGTACTTGCTTTGAAGGGTGCAATCTGGCCTTGCTTTGTTTACATATGCACATTATTTCTAGTTCAAAAAGTCTGCAGTGAGTAAAAGCAGTTACAGGCTAGGATTCATCTGCCTACAACCGAGTTTCCTTTACAGTGAGTGGAGATCAAATCAGGACAGTCAACAGGAGTGTAATTCTCGTTGCAGCACTTAAATAGGTCAGATAAACTATGCCTGAGAGGCTTATTTCTTTCCACTGATTTTAGAGGGATAATAGGTGGCTGTTACAGTCATCAGCCCTGTAGACCCTGAAGTTTGGTGGTGTGCATCCCACCTGTTGTTTCTGTGGAGAGTGGTTCCTATAGTGGGGTGCCCTCTCTTATGAGGCTCAAGCTCTGCCCCTGCACAGAGCCAGGCTCTTCTGTAAGCCCAGACATCACAGCTCATTGTTTTGAGTGTGGAGTCCCCATGTTTTTTAAAATGCTGTACTTATACTAAGAGTGACGTGTGAAAATTAAAACTTCTGAGTTTACATAACCGGTAGGAAGGGGGTGGAGGTTCCAGTTGTTGTGTCCAGCTGTTCCAGTTTTTGGTCAAATGGCTGTAAACTTAGAGCAGATTAGAGCTGTTTGGAGCAGTGGTTGGGTTATGTGTTCTCTGAAGGCCTTTTCCAATCTAGTTTATTCTGTGATTCATCTGCCAAAAAAATCTGTCTACTGCCTGATTATTTAGTGTCAGATTTGGAACTGGTGTCTGTTTAGACTGCTATTCATACCACAAAACAACTTGCAGCCTCAGGTGTCGGCTCTATCATGTTTTCTGACCTGTTTGCTGAGGCCAGATGAGGAGCTCTGATTAGTTTTTTTCTTCCAGAGATAAGGCCGAATCTTTATAGATACCCAGAGTATTGCTTTGTAGTATTGAATTAATTTTTTCCCCCTCCTCTGCAAAGACTAGCTATATAAATTTGAGTGGAAGATGATTTTTTTTTTCCTGTTCTGCCAGGACTGTATTATAATACTTGGCATGAGTATCCTGGGAGCCTGAGCTAAAGATGGTGAACATATGGGAAAACCCAGGAGGAAGCATACAGTTTTAGGTTCTTAAACCTAGCTCTTGGTTTGTCACACTAATGTAATGAGAGGACATTAAATGAGCTGAGGTTATTAAACCCTATAGGTTACTGAGTCCTATTGGGGATCACATTAAGATGTAATTAAACCAAGTCCAGATATTTTAATTTCTAGCTGGAGATTTACGCAACATAAACTGAATCTTTTTCCAGTTCTGAACTTTATGGAAAATGGGCTTGTTAATGTGTTTATTTCTTTTTAATATTAACTGAATAGGCATTTTTTAGGCCCGCTTGACTCTAGTAAAACAGTAAATATCAATTTCAAAGCTGTAGTTCAAATCAAGTATCTGCAAACATAAAGGCTTGCTTACTTTTAGTAAAATCTCAGTCCCCCAAAACTATGCAAAGTCTGCAGATGTCCTCTGAGGCTCTAGCTGTGTATTGCTCCTGACAGTCCATTGCTGGGGTGAGGATCCCCACTATCGTGTCAGAGGTAACAGTAGTCTAAACAGGTAATTTTTCTTGTTAGGAATATGCGATTATGCTTGTTAACATGGATTGTTTCCATCTAAAATCTTTCAATTACATTGTAACATGAACCAGATGTTTTTACCTCCTTAATTTTAAGAACCCAAACTGGTTTGACGTCATTGCCCCAAAGAAAAGAGCCCATTTCTGTGTGAAACAGCATTTGAGTGAGCAAGGGAATTTCCTCCTGATGACACCATCGCTATTCACACAGAATATGTGAAAATCAAGGGGTAGCTGCCTGCAGGGTGACCGGTGTAGACACACTGGGTTTGACTGATCAAGGATGGTCAGGCACTGTGGCTGGGGACAGAGACACCCATGGATTAAACCCCTGAAGGTCAGGACAGAGACTCCAACCTGACTCGCTCACCTCTAGGAGTTTTCCCTGACTATTGGAGGAAATGGAATGGTACTACAGAAAATGTTCAAGTTGTGAGTTTAGAAACAAATCTGGGATAACCAAAGCTGCCTGTTTAGGAAAACTTAATACCAACTTTGAATTTTTTTAGTCTGAAACCATGAAAAGAAGAAAACATAGGACAAGGATGAGGATGAGCATTGTTTTTGGGGGAAAAAAGATACTATTTCTCAAGTTAGATAAACTGTTAGGTATACAAGGGACACAAGCCAAGTGGGGTAGAGGAAAACTTTTAAGAAATCTACTTTCCTCCAGAAAGTACTTCTGTTTGAGGGTACTAGAGATGCTTTAAGATTGTAGATAGGCTGCAAAAAAAGTTGATTCAAGGTCTCAGTTCTTGGACACTTTGTATGCAGAGAGATGAGGACGTGAATTTTTGCTTTTACTACTCTATGTAAAAAATTTCTCGGGCTGTTTAGGGGTTGGCCACTGAAGTGAGCGACTCTCAAATTAGGAAAAAGGTCAGTTTAGGATACTCTTCTCCCTCTGTCAGTGATTAGGAAAAAAGTCTAGACAAGTGGAAAGCATTTGGTAATGTGTGACAGTAGCCTCGATATGCAGAACAGCCTGGAGAAACTGGCTCAGCAGCAGATCTGTACGTGGGAGTCAGCCAATAGTCCCACATTAATTAATGAGGTGAGGAAGGAAATGGAAATGCTTGTTCTCCAAGTTCATTCTCTGTGGAAGATTTATCTGGAAAAGCTTCTAAGTAGATTTAGTGGAAATTTACACACTTCTGAAAAGAACTTGTATGTACATTTCTGGGCTATTCAAACAGAGAGCCCAAAAATAGAGTAGGGCAAGTAAGAACAGGTTTCCCCCTGTTGGTTATTTCAGGTTTTATTTATTTCTCAACAAGAGAAATTCCAAGGAATTGAAGGCATTATTTGAGCCAGTCACTCTCCTGTCCTCACTCGGAGCTGTTCCCTGCAGGAGTTTATACTGAGGAAAACTGATGAAAGAATTTGAATTAAGGAACCGAATTTACCCCCAGAAGAGCAGTTCTGGTAGTTTTGTCTTGACAAGGTATGTGTTAGCACAGGCCAGTGCATGAATTTATTCCATATCCAAAATATTTCCTTAATGCTGGCAACATGACAATGACCTAAAAAAAAAATAGGGAGGGGGAGATGAGTGGTGACAGAAAATGAGACTAAGCAGCAGTAGCAGCACGTAAAATAGATCCAGCTACAGGATTAAGTGAAAAATGAATGTCCTGTAGGTAAGGGGTGCTATTTTGGATGCGGTCAGAGCTGAGGGGGAAAAGGTCACGAATGCAAGCTAGAGAAGTTTGAGTTTGAAAGGCACTTGGGTGATTTTCTCTGCAGTGAAGTGAGGCAGCAGCCAGTCATGACTCTGCTGTTAAGGCTGAGTTTTGTACTAGTGCTTGGTTGCATATGAAAGATGCAAGAGATCCTCCCTAAAATGCTGTCTGAGTGTGGAACTAGGTTTCCATGGAGTGCAGGAATAAATCAAATGGCTCAGGAGCTAAAATGAATGAAAAATGGGTCACTATGGATAGTCAGTGTCCCATGGCAGTCGATGGCTTTACCTCAAGTGACCCCAGGAATGCTGTGCTCTCTCTGCAGGCTCTCATCTGCATGGCTGGGTGGTACTGGCAGAATAGATGTAATAGATGCACAAGCAAGGGATCCACATTCTCTTGTATATTAATGAGAGCTGGATGTTTTGCTCCTATTGCCTTTAAACACAGAGTTCACCAGTCACTGCTGTGGCTGGGGGAGGAGGACCCCACCTTCTGCAAATGCTGGGCTTGGGCGTGTTGGTTTGGGTGCTGCTGGGGCTGCTGCTCTCTGTTCCGTGTGCAGCTGTGGCTGGAATTTGGCTACCTGTGGGCTGCTGCCCTGGGCTGTGGGGAGCAAGGCCCTTGCATGGGGAGATGTTGTCTTGTGCTCTTCTGGTGAGGGAAGGAAAGCATGGAGAAGAAAGATTTATTTTATAAAAGCAGTAAAGTAGCGGTTAATGTTGGTCCTGAATGCCAATAAATGCCTTTAGAAGACTGTAACATCCAGAGCAAAGCACTCAAAATGCAGAAAATCCAGATGCAGTCAAATGTGAAACAGGCCAAAATAGTCGAAAATCCAAGAAATAGACAGCTGGGAAATATCTGAACCTTTAGTTTTGACTAGTTGCATAAGGAATTGTAAAAAACAGAACAAGGGCAACATTTCTCAACTCACATAAAGTCGTCCACAACTTACAACCCCTTCAGGTGTCAGGTGTTTTGAAAATTAATGGGATTTTAAATATACTCACTCTGAATCATTACACCTTTCAAAGAGGAAGAAATTGTATTGTGACACTTCATAAAAAATTTCCATGCATCATATTTTGCTTGAATTTCTTTTCAATTTAAACTTAAATTGGAATTTCCTTAGCTTTATGATTCTTGTTTGAGCGATTATTATAATATTGTTATAGTGTTTTTTGCCTTCCCTATACTACTGTAATTCCATATTAATAGAGGTTTTATCTAAAATACAGAATGAAAGAGAGCTAGTGCTGCAGTTTAAATGCACTTGGAATTATGTGCATATTTAAGGAAGCCTCCTCTTTGATAAATTTGTTTGAATAGTGGAGAGAAGGTACACCTATATTTTCTGGAAATTGATTCAGAAAGTGCTCAAAAAACTGGAAATATTTTTTGATTGGAGGTTATTGCCTCTCCCCCTCACAAACAATGCTGAGCTCTAGTGGGAGCTCTGGGGACTGGAACAGATTTTATGGAGTAAACAGGTTCCCCTTTATTAGAGCTTGTCTTCTGAGCTTTGCAGAACTGCTTAGTGCCCTGCTGTTGATGTTGTTTCAAAACCTATCACTTAGTCATTTTTAAATCTTTGACAGACCAATTATAATTAACATGATGGGCCTAAATCACACAAGAATTCTCAGCTCTTCTCTTGAAGTATATGGTGTGTCAACATTAAAAAAAAAAGGTAAATACAGTCTCTCACTTCATAAATTTTCAGGATATTTAATCTATCACATCTGATAATTATAGCTCTTGAGATATTTGTGCATTTAGTTTTTGTGTTAGTTGTTTCTTTTAGGACCAACAGGCCTTAGTGGTTGCAAATACTGTATTGAAATTTGAATCAGGTGTCTTTTCTCTCTTTCTTAGTCTGAACTAGCACAGCTTAGGTCATTCAGGGTGCATGGCACATTGATACTCTTTGGGTAAGAATTTCAAGTGGGTCAAAGATCCTCCTGAGGAGCATCTATCCTTTTCAACAAGAGGCGCCTCCAGACCACAGGAAACCTGGAACAGCAGCCAGCCATGCCTTGCAGTGATCTGGAAGGCAGGTGGAAGATGAGGTTGATGAGAAAATAAGCCTATAAAGCATTTTGAACAGGCAGCTACTGTCTCTGCATGTATTCAGTCTGTGTTTAGCAATACCTCTGTCCTCCTCACCAATGGTTTGCTGTTTGCTTTGAAGCTCAAGAAGAGCTTCTGCTGTGGTACCAGATCTAATCTGGGGTCAACAGACTGGTCTCATTTGACAACAAACTCCATGACCACCTAGGTGTCACTAATGCCTGGCCCCAGATACACCCTGGTACGTTTTTTCCCAGGTAAAGGGGTGACAGTTTTGATAAAGGCAAGTGGGAATTACCAAATCAAAATGGGTGTTCTCTGAATAAAGGAGAAGTTTACTTCTGAGATTGGGGGAAGGACAGGAATAAAATTTATCTTTCTTCTAAATGTACTGGGGGAGGTGGAGAGAAGCACTTTACAGGCTTGGCTAAAGGATAGATTTGGCCAGAGAATTAATTGTATAGGCAATCATACAGGTTGACCCTGAATATTTTCATAAACACTGTTTCTTGTGCTATGTTAATGCTGTTAATAAGACTCCTAATTGTCTCTTACCTCTCCAGAGGTTTGCTGGATGGCTATAACATATTTTCCACAGACTGGGACATTTAAGTGTTTAGTTTGAGCTCTATTCTAGCTGATTATTTTACAGCCATATGCCAGCACCTTGATGGTGGACTACTGAAGTAGTTAATTTTTTTTTCTTTACTATCTGTTTTTCTGTCATTATGTCAGTCTGTGACAATTTTTGATCCAACGTTATACGTATGAGAGTGCTCCTATGAGCAGTCAGACTTTTGGAATCAGAATAAGTGGAAAAGAGGGTTTTCCAGTTGTCCTCTGTGTACAAGTAGCATGACAAGACCTACAAAAAAGCAACATATACATCATGAGAAGAATGTGAATTTGCTGTAAGGGGTCATTATAGTCTCCTTAGGTTAGAACAAATTGATGTTTTTCTTGGAGTGGAGACCTTGGAAAAGGATTCAAAGTGGAGAATTTGATTTACTTGATGTGAAAAGAAAACAAATTAGCAGAAGCCATTCATGGGTTTTTAATATTTCCAGCTTTGCCAGGAGAGGAAAAAAAATCCAGTAGCTAGTTCTAAACAATTTCTAGTGGTGACCCTTGCAGTCCACACTCTTTGAAGGACACAAGGGATGTCTCACAGTAAAGAGTGCTAAGTTTGATTGCTTTAATTTAAAATCCTGCTCAAACAGAGTTTAACTGAGACCTTAACTCTCTTGATATTAAATGCAATTATTAGGCAAAGCAAGTACAATCTTTTATTAAACTAACTAGTAGGATGGGATGGAGAAAGTAGGCAAGCTCCTGGGCATACAAGGATTTTCTGCTTTTTCCATTTTTCAGTCTCTCAGTCTTAAAAAAAAAAAAAGGAACAACAAAAGCAAGTATTTCCTCTTTCCATTCAAACTTTTTATTTTTATGTCCTCAGATCACCACAACTCCATCAGGGCTGAAGTATCCATTATTATTATTATTATTATTATTATTATTATTGACTATAACTTGTACTGAGGTTGACCTATACAAACATACTGTAAGAGATGGGTCCTGCTGGGAGAGGCTGCAGCCTCACTGGAAACCAGACTACATTGTGAAGCCTAATAGGCATAAGAGTAGGGAGCATGCTGGAAAGATTATCTAAGAGTGCTTTTTAGCTCAGAGCTCCACAGAGCTTGTTTCAAGGTGCAAGCATATGCTGGAGTACTCTTTTGAAGCTGCCAGCAGCCTCTCTTCCTCCTTGCTGGAAGTTATTGATGGGCTTGAGGCAGTTTTGAAGGATGAGTCAAGAAATATGTCTGGAACTGATAAAACTTAAGATGTTACATATTAACATCCAGTAGGCCTGGGCTTTCAAGGCTAAGCTAGCTTCTGTCTTCTGCCACAAACCCCTGGAAAATTAAAAGCTTGTGAAAACAGGGAGAGTTCAGACCTAGGAACTGGGTTAGGCTCTTGAGGCAGAGAACACCAAAAAAATTGGCCTGAGCCTTTCAATAACCATATGATCTGAGAGTCTGGTGAGATGCTCAACCTTCTCTCTCCTGCTCACACAGGAAAATAGGGCTGAAGTCTGCTTGGAGTTTCCAGCTGCAGTTTTCTGCTTTAGCAGAAATTTAATTGATGTAAGTCATGTATAAGAGGTATCTGCAGCCTGCTCCGAGTCCCTGATGCAGCCCGGGTGTAAACAGCATCTGTGGCTGCTGTGTCCTTTCCTTCAGCTGTTCCTGGTCTTGTGGTGCTGTAAGAGAATGATGCAGAGATCCCTGAGCAGCTGGAAAGCCATAACAAGCAGACCTTGCTGTAAAAATTACTCTGGTTTGCAAGAATAATTAATTCACCTGCATTGTTCTGAGTTCGAGTTTTTTAGGTTAAAATGGATGCATGGCTAATGAGTTGCAATAAACATATGCATCAAATCTGATAGAATGGTGGTCTAATATATGTAGTAATTAGTATGAGAGTCAGGAAAAGGCAATTAAGCCTCTCAAAAGGCAAATTTATACCCTCTCTACTGCCCCATACTTGTCAACATTGCCACTTCATGAAGCCTTGTAGGGCCTTTTCTGAGTGCAGCATGTAGTGCTTGTCCTCTGAGCTAGGCCTGAATCAGAGCAGGCTGATTTATATCGGGTTTCAAAACGTGTGTAACCCACTTCTGTGAAATATTTATATTCCTGAGAAGAATTTTATCATGGGAGGATTTCCCAGCAGGTTAGGTGCATACCTTTGTAGCTTTCATTTTTCATATTCTGATGTAACTGGGTCTGTTCAGGAAATGAATAATTGCTACCCCATCACGATTTTTGCTTTCTCTTAGAATTACGAGTTTAGCTGCTGGCTGTGACACTCTAACCTGAATCTGATAAAGCAAGAACAAGGCACTGCCTTGGACTATAGGTCACATGAAATCTTGACTTAGGTCACTTTGCATGATTCCTGGGATGATATGCAATGTCTCCAGCACCGGAGCTGCTTAACTTCAAAGGATAGTAGGCAATGACTCCATCCAAGTCAGGAAGAAGTCGTCTAAACTGTGGCAAATTCAGACCCTCTGGTCCCAGTAATGATGTGCTGTTGTGCCAAACCATCCTTAGCACTCGCAGGTCTTGTTGCAAGGGGTGTTCAGTCATTGCCCCTGGCTTCCTGGAGGTTGTGTTTACAAGAAGAATGCTCACCAGGTCCAGACATTTCCAGGCTGTTGTATTCCCTAAGGTCTCACTTCGGACTGGGAGAGGCTGATGGTTTGAGAATGCCCTGAGACTTGAGGGGTAGCTCAGGCTACAATGTTTGTAAATGATCTGACCCATATTTGCTGGTTATTTAACTTTCAAAGTTGCTTTTTGTGTTTTAGAAAAAAAAAAACCAAACCAGAGCAGTGGAAAATTACGTAGGTTTTGCAGTAATAATGACTGAAAGATTCTTCTGTAAAAATATTCCTAGTGGTGTCCATAACAGCAGCTGGGCATCTTTTCTCCACCTTCTCAAGCTTAGACTCCAAACTACACACTTTCATCTAAGACATGTATTGTTTTTTTTGGGAAGGCTATTTTGATGATCAAGTGTTTATTTTCTCTCATTGTCTTTTTTAAAATCTGGAATGTTTTCTGCCAACTGCAATCATTCACACAAGCATGACAAAAATAAGGAGTAAGAACTGAGACATAGCCAAGATCCAAGAAATCCATCAAGTACTAATGTTGTGTGAATCACAATTCTGACCAGTTTTGTTTTGGTTTCCTAAGTTTACTTATGTTTCTCAAGGAGCTCTGAAACACAAGGCTGAGCTAGACAGAGATGAATCTACTATGTGCAGTTTTTTTAAAATGCAAAGACTATCCTACTTTGCAACATAATATCCAATTTTTCATCTTTGAAGTGTTTTCAGACCATTTGCTTTTAGTCCCAAAAAGACAGGCATTATGGGAGTCAGAGCAGAGAAGGAGAGGTTGACAGATTTGCTTCAGGCCACAGAGAGAGCTGGTATCAGAGCTAAAACCTGCTGGGTCATTCCTGGCAAAGGGTTTGAAAGCTTGTACTGAATATTTGATTCCTAGTTACCTCAGTGTTATGGCTTCCCAAGAGCAGCCAACATCTCCTTCTTTCTAACAAGAGTAATGTCTATATTTTGTTGCTCCAGCTTTACTCTGCCAACATTAATGCAAGTTCCAGCTCTGTGGGGGGAGGATGTGAGGTGTTTGTCAGGCGATGGCGTAGCGTTTCTAATATTGATGTCTCCACACAAATGATAATTCAACAATTCCATGTTTGCATTATCTGATGGCGACAAAACTTTCAGAATCCGTGGTAAGAGGATAATTAGGACTCTTGCTAATAATTCTGTGCACTTTTCATTTTTTTTCCTTCTCAATGAAATGAGATTCACATGGATTAATTACTACCTGCTATAAATAAACCCTGCGAATGGCAATCTACATCGCAGAGGCAGAGGGTAGCTGTCTTTTAATATATCACAGCTTTCCACGCACCTGTTTGCCCGATGCTGTTGCCATGGGAACTGCACTTTATAAGAGAAGCTCTGCATAATTAGCATGGATTGAGGTCTATATCAATCAGAATAATTTGGAGGAGCAAGAAGAGCCCAAAGGAGAAGGCAAAGCTACTTGTCTCTGTAGAGAAGGTATCAGACCTCTGCTGCGTGGTAAATAGTGAGGCAGATACTGGAAGAATTCAGCAGAATTAGCAAATTGAAGGGAATCAAATTATACAAAAGGCATAAAACTTACTCCCCTTGGTTTTCCTTATGAAACACTATTAGGATAGGCTTTGAAAAATTAATAAAGACAAAAAAACCCCAATGTTTGTGTAATTAACTTGAAGGTTTTGTCACAAGCTAAGAAGTTTCATAGGCTGCACTAATGCCATCAGTATGGGAGTCTAGTAATGATGCACAGCATTGCTGGCAACAATGGCAACAGCTTTGCCTTTTGGACCATCTTCCAACTATATAGATAATAAAAATGAATTCTGTGAAATAGATGACAGAAGGATAGTAACTTATACACTCCCAGAGATCAGTTTCATAAGCCCTTCTACCTAGGGTTTGCTGCATTTTGCCTAAAGCTGCAAGACACACAGCAAACCTGCAGATACAGTTATCCAGTCAGTGCCTCATCATAACCACAACACATCAGATTAAGGATAGAACAGCAGCTTTAAATTTTTTCCCCTTCTTTTCAGCTGGTGTCAGAAATATCACTTTAAAGAAAAAGGCTTAATGGTTTTGCAAAATGCCTGAAATGGAAAAGTTGTTATTAAAAAAATGTTGGAAGAACTTTGTGTGTATAAGTGACTGAGTAAATCTTCTGCTAATATTGGTTTGGCTGTGAATCTCAGCTGGGTGTAATACAGTGTTTCTGGAGTGACTGCAGTATGGGAGCCATCCTAGACTGTTTCTGCATGTCAAGTAATACCTTTATATTCTTTAGGGGTCCACTTTGAATGCAGATGTCAGCATAGCATTGTATCTCTGTGTTGGTAATCAACACTGATAATATGAGCCAGCAAAACATCTCAGAAGGAAAAGATAATGAAAACTGGGAAGTCTCTTTGGCATTAGTAATGTCAGGGAATGGTTTCTAATACAATGGAATAGTAGAGGTTATCTTACCAAAGGACTTCTGGTAAAACAGTAATGTAATGGGGTGTAGTAGGTGTCTTGTGCTTACTTGAAGGTGCAGTTACTGAAATCATCCAGTTTTGGAGAATTTGTAGACAAGTTACAGGTCTTGGATGATACTGCAGTGGCCTATGCTACTTTGTTTAACTTATGTAAGAAGATCATGATAATCTTCTGTAGGGGGCAGATTGTGAGAGGGAAAAAAGGGGAATTAAAATCACAAATTGCTTTAGTTCATTTCTATGGTATTTTAGTCTGTGTTCTGGAATCCTTCCTTATCCCTGGGGTTTTACTGATTTAAAAGCTTGTTGTAACATGGGGTGCTGCACAAGAGTATGAACTGGAAAAAACTCTTGCTGCATGTAAGCAACAAATCTGGATGAGAAGGTGAGGGGGTCCTTTACCTCTGCTGACCCTTTGTACTGGATGGAGAGCCATCCACCTGTGCTGTAACTATTATCAGGTGGAGGGACACTTCATGGGCACAAGATTTGGATGCAACCACCACAAAATGTTGAAAAAGTATCTTACAGCTGCTTCTGAGGAAGGACAGGGCAGAGACTTGAATCCTGGCCCTCTTTACTGAGGGACTCTCCAGTTTCAGAGCTGTGCTGCTGAACTTGCCACTGTTTCCTTCTGCTCAAACCCTTTCCCACATGGCATTGCAGCTCTGCAAGTCAAACCAGTGTATGCCTTCCCTCAAAAAGGGTGTTGGAGTGCTCATTTTGGAAAACCAGTTTTGAATTCCTTCTCCCTAAAAAAGGACCCAAGGAAGAAGAGCCACAGGTGTGGACTCCTGTAGCTGCTCTCACTCCAGTTTGAGTTTCCATCAGGCCAAAACTGGGTGCCACAGGTGCCCTGGGCAGGCTTGGAAGAACATGTTAAGGCACGTGACAGCTTTCACTTAAAAAAGGAAGTGCTAAAGGAGTTTAAATGCTTCCAGAGAAAGGTTGCAATTGCGTGAAATCTCTTGGGTTATAACTTTTAAAGGAGGCACCTACATTCAGGAGAAAAATCCTGCTTTTTAGGAGCAAATCTAGCTTTAAGTCACTATTTCAAGTTAAGCATTATAGCTCTGAGAGTAATGATCCAACCTAAGTGCTTCCATAAATTCAATTCATTAAAATAATATTTCTTCCAGCCCCCAAAGTGCCAGATCTCATAAACTACCCATTAGAAGTTGTTAGATAAGTTTGGGGGGTTTATTGTTTTTCAAGAGAAAAATGTTGCCTCGAGACTAGGAATGTGTTTGGTACAATTTAGTCAATTTTAGAAGTGTTCTCATTGGAGTTATTCCTCACTTTATTTGGTATAAAGAAGAGGAGAACTGGCTCCTTAGCTCTGGTGCTGCAAATCCATTTATATCTGTACAGTAATAATTTACAGAAAAAGAGAAAAACTTAGAAATGTTTAAATAATGGGGGAACAAGTTTGGAAGGTTATCTTTGTACCTCATTAAGATTGAAGAATGGCATAGATGAGCAGCTATAAAAAATTCTTAGCCTATGTCAAATTACTCTGTGATCTAGTAAAAGAGTAAGTTAGATTTTTCTGAATGTCTGTTTCCTTCTTTTTATTTTTTTTAAATCAAAAGCTCTAAGTTTTGTCCTGTCTATTAAAAATATATTATCACCTGTTTACATATGCACCATATACACATCTAAGAGAAGAAGATGAATAAAAAAATCTCCTGGTATAAAGCCTTGAACAACTTGATGGAAACATTTTTTAAGTAGATGTTTTTAGTGTATAATATTTATATGCTAACTCTTAAATATGTTAGATATGTTTAATGCTTATAAAAGGAGCTGGATTGTGACAGCAGGGAAGCAACTGCTGTTGGTTTGAATTATTTAATACAGAAAAAACCCATAGATTCCCTGGCTGCAGCAACATTGCTGGCACTTTAAAGGTAATTGCTGAGATATCATTCGCCTTGGAGATGAAATAAGAGTTTGGTCCCCAACCCCCATCTTGCACCCATATCTCAGTCTAGTGTTATTGGAAAGGGACTGCTATTATGCAAAAAAAATAGAGTGAAAGCACTGATTCATTTCCTGTGTGCCTTCAAAAGCCTCATTCACTAGACAGACTTCAATCACTGTCAATACCTGTCCTTTTGAGGTGAAATGAAAGCCTTGTATGTGCATTTTCCCTTCGCCAAGACAGCCAGTATATTTACCAAAACAATATGATCATATTCTAGGTTTAATTTCAAAGTGTCTTGCTGAAAGTAGAGACTGTAAGAAAATTGTTCTACCTGGGAAGTTAGAGCTCCTCTTTGAAAGGTGCTACAGCCTTCCAAAGTAGGAAAATGGAACCAAAGATGTCCTGAGATATCTTCTAGTCTGTGATAACAGCAGCAATGGGTTGGTACTTTTTGTAATTTAGAACATTTCTGGAAATACAGAAAGCATTATCCTCTCATTGAACACTGAATAATGTTTAATGAACACCCAGTGGTGAGGCAGGCACAGCTTCAGGAAGGATTTTTAATGGATTGAGGATCAGCATAATGTATTTGGAGTTCTGATTTTTCTTAGAGATTTCTTGGTCCCATAAGAGAATAAGTTCATTTTAGAAGTATAGTTTATTTCATTGTTGCTGTTGATTTTTATTTGAATTTCTATACCTAAGACCTGCTTAGATCTGAGGAGAACACTGAGGAATAGCTGTTGCAAGTGTGCTTTTATTCCTCTTGCCCCCCTTCTTTTACTTGCCTAACTTGTCTCCAGTTTTATTGCTCTATTGAGTTGTTTAAAGTCCTCATTCAGGGCTAGAGAGCTGAAATGGGAATGGAGAAGCTTTGAGACAGAATCAGGTCTGTAACCTTCATCTCTTTGGCAGAGCCTGTGGCATCAGTTCTAGGTCTTCATTACCTTTATTTTAGTAGTATGCTGGGTTGCTACACTGACTTTTCAGTGTAAACCTGGCACAATAGGCTTTTAGGAAACAATGTGTAACTCAGATATATAGCCACACAAGTCATATTTCAGAGTTTCACATTCTGGTGGAAAAAGGGAGTGAGAAAAGAGGCAAATCTCAAACCAAAAATACTGCTAACCTCACTCAGTGGGTACATTTGCTTCCACTGCCATATGGGGTTTGGAGGTGCTTTGGAGAGCAAAGGGATAAAAAAATTTTCCTGCATGAGACTGGTATTGAAATGTGACATATCCTTACCAGGCTTCATCGAGCCATTTAGAGATGCTTGTGCTGGGCTTGCCTCTGAGCAGAGTACTTGATGGACAGCAAAGCAGTTAAAGATTTAATTAATGGTGGTGCAAGAAAAACCGATCATCCTATACTTTCCCTTTGAAACTCAGGGAGTCTTCAGAGGTCTGTAGGCAGCAGGGGCTGCTTATCTTGCTTAACTCTGTCTGCTGCCACCGACAGCACCTTGTTTTTATAGTTACCATGGCAGGTTCTCCATTTTTGTCCCCATTTGGCTACCCATGGAAGTTATTTACAACCTCAGCAGAAAGATCAAACAACACTGTGATAACTGGCCCCCGTAGACACTGTCAGCTTTCCAGGTCTGTAAGACAAATGTTGCTTCTGGCTCGCAGCACACTGTGTGCTGTGCATTTTGATGCAGATTTTTATTACCTGACAGGTGGCTTGGGAGTCACGAATGGGGGGAAAAAGAGCTGAGATCAATAACTGAGAATGATCAAGTCATGTCAGAGAGGGGTCAGCAGGCAGCAGTTGTGGAAGTTGCCCCTTGACATGGCTCTCAAGGGGGTGGGGAGTGCAGGGGAGTGCCTTGATTTCTGAAAGGTATCACGCTGTGCTAAGAGTGCCTAATTATAGCTGTCACCATGGCCAGCTAAAATAATGAAGGGCTCTGAACAGGGATGGTGAATAAGTGCATTTTGTTCTGATTGTTGGTGTTGCTGCCATCTCTCTGCCTTGCACTGGGTAATGTTGGCATGGGTGCCCTAAAGTAGCATAGGGTTGGGAGAAGCCCTGAGAGACACTTTAGTTCCATGTAACCCTTTTATTCCTGATGTGGTCTCATCCTCCCTACTCTTAAAGACCTCCATTATCAATTTCCTTTAATTCACTAACTTCTCTCTGTCAACTAGTGCTCCCTCTGTTTTATCTGTAGACATTTCAACATAGGATTAAATTTCCCAGCTCCAAAAGGCAAAAGACTAAGACTTCTGGCAAAAGATATGGGCTGTTATTGTGACTTAATCCTGCTTTGCTTACTCCAGGATCAGAGAAATCCTGCTTTCTGCAGTCAGAGCTGCAGTATTTTTGTTTGATTTCAATAATTTGCTAAGACCCTTGCAATTTTTGTTCCGGTTGCACTACCAGGCCTATGACAGGGAAAGGTCAGGCCAAAGTTTCAGGCAGAACTCAGTAGTAGATGTAGCTGCCTCCTTATTTTATCTTAGTTTTGAGTCTCCTTGGAATTATATGAGCAGCAGATTCTGCAGTTTTCTTCCAACACAATCCAGGAAGATGCCTGTAAGCGATTTCTGCATTATAGTCCCTATTTATATCTGTAATTAAAGGAATAAATATCATAGTTATATTTCCAATTTCATAATTGCCTCTTTGAAATAATAGTCCTGTTCCAGGTGTTTTCTAAAATAAAACAGCTAGGGAGATTAATTTAAATTAGAAAGAAAAAAATATAAACTGAAATGGAGTTTTATTTTTTTTTAAAAAAAAATCAACCTAAAATGCAATCAGAAAAAACTCCTAACCAAAAGAAATGTGCTTTTCTTGGAGGGTACTTCATTTAGGTAATTAAATCTGTGCAGTGTGAATGAACCATTGACAGTAGTGCCCTTTATCAAATGACATTTGGAGCACATTAATCTGCTGAATTCTGAGTCTTCACAGCAGCTTAAAACACATCTGGAGGCAAAAAGCCAGTGAATTCTTAATGGGAACGAATAGTCTTTTGGTATGTAGTACAGATGCTCTAGGCTTTCTCACTGGGAAGATTTAGTAATGTTGAGAAACCCAAGTTGTATACATGTAAATTCATAAGCAATCACAAGTTTATGGTGTGTGCATGTTGGTGTTCAGAAGGAAGATAAGTTTTTCATCCAACAGAAAATGAGAGAACCCATGAAGGGAACAGTCTTATCTCAACCACTGCTTTCTTTTCTCTCTCTAATATTTCTTCCAGCACCTTTTGTACTGTCTGTGACTACTGCAAATCCTATTTTCTTCCTGAGACAGAGTTGCAGGGAGAAACTGTTTGATGTTGGTGTGTGAAAAGGAGCTCTCAGAGAGCTGCCAAGCCTGGCAGGTTTTGGGAGAAGGTCACGCTCGTTAAAGCTCAAAGTCTAAAGTTGAATTCTGCAGCAGTGCCTCTTCTCGTCTTCAGCTTTAGGCAGCCTTCCAAAATGATCACTGGAACAGAGCTCATGAAAACAAATATGTCCTGAAAAGAAATTATTAAGGCCACAACTCACTTCTGGAGTTTCTCAAAGTGTGTCTCTTGCTATTATTCTTGTAAGGTTGCTGTTCCTGTCAGAATTTACATCAACAGGATATGGCAGCACCCACCACCATGCAGGACCCACTGAGCTATTTAAGTTTTCAAAGTATTAATGGTGTTTCTTTTTCCACAAGTTTTAGTTCATTCACACAGCCCTACTGGGATATGAAGAGTCCTGGATGAGCCTTCAGGTCTAACTGTTTGTACAGGTGAAAGGATGAAAATTTTCACCTTTGAATTTGTGTGTAGCTGCTGAATCTGGCCTGGCCATCTCTTAGGAAAGACTTTTATGGCTGGATCCTTAAAGCCTGACTTGTTCTTAAGCAGCACAAGGAAGTGCTATAGCAGAGGTTGAAAATGAACAGGAGAGTTCACTTTAACTCTTCAGAGGCAAAATGCAGTCTTGGGAATACTGAGTGTACTTTTAGGCTTAGAGTGAGCTTACCAGGTAGCATGTCATGCTACCCACATATGAATTCCATTTTGTGGTTCAATTTGGCACGTCACCTCATCCCACCACCCAAACCACCTGAAATAAATGACTGTGTTTAATTGAAAAAGTTCATTTGAATTAAGTATCAGCCCTTTCAGTACTGAAATGGGACAGCAAGTTTGGCAAGGAGCTCCTGAGAGTGGGCATTGGGAAGGGATGCAATGAAAATGACCAGAATTTATTCACAGAGAGAGCATGTTGCAAATGGTGAATGGGATTACAGAATGGAAGGACAGAAACTAGGCACTTAGGATCTCTTTGAAATTACTGCTTCAAAAGGCATTTGCCTTCTAGGGAAAATATTCTTTGAACTTTGCAAAACATATGTGAATTTGTCTCTGATGTATTTTTCAAAATTGTTCTCTTTCTTTGTGTTAATAACTAAGGCTATTGCTGCTTAAGGACTTGATCCCATACAGGTTGTCTTTTTCTCTCTCCTTGATCCCTCAGTGAAGTCATAATACTGCTTTTTTGGTGATATTATGATGATTTCCATGGCAACAGACTGATGTCCAAAGTATGGGATCATGACTTTAGTGTGGGATCAAGCAAGAGGAGATAAAATCCTTATTAAAATACACTTTGTCAATAAGAGGAAAAGGAACCAATAAAAAAATCCATTAATTTTATTACGTGTTTCCTTTTCTAACTGAACAAAAGTGGAAATGGAGGTACTTTTTTCAAAGATCTGTTTGGCTTTTACTCATTTATGTAGATCAATAAAATCTTTGTTTGAAAGGAAACATGAACTAAAGATCTGCAGCTGCTATATATAAAATAACTTACCTAAAATACTGGTGGTAGTGTTTTTTTTTCTTGGAACAGAGGAGAGCTTTCTAATCCCAAGAGCAATGGCCTTTGAGAGGTTGCTTGGCAGACTCACCCTCAGCCATGCAGTGAGTTGTTCATAGGTAGAGGATAGAGAAACTTCCTGAACATGGGGTGATTGTCAGTCCTCTCAACTCCTCCAACACCTTTTTCTAAACAGTTGTCACCCCAGCAAGGAAATACTGTGTTATCTGTACTTCTGTAAAGTACCTGTGGAAGGGCCAGCAGGTGGTGGTGAGGGAAGGATGGCTGAATTTGGAACACGAGTCCTAACCTATGCCATGCCTTTGGTTTCTGTGGAGCCATTATGAGTCAACCTGTATTATTCTGAATGTTCCTTCCGACCTTTGCCAGCAGGCTAAGATGCCAGATTCTCTATTGTCATCCCAGGGGCCTGCTTTTCCTCTGGCTTACACTGAGACATGTCAGAAGAGCTCCCCCTGAGGCCAATATGTTAGTGTAAATGAGAAGAGAGTCAAGCAGTGGGTGAAGATAGTCGTGGGCTTCAAGATCCGTTCTCCCTTTGGTGCATGCTGTGATTTATGCACAGAACGCCTATTAGCAGCAGTGAGAGGAGAGATACTTACATTGCTAAACAGGATTTTTATTTTCTCAGCTGCCTGAAGCTACTCAGTATAAGCCTGTTGTGAAAGTGATTGGAGATTTAGGGGAAGGAATGTCAAAGAGAAATAAGAAAAAACAAAACTAATCCTGAACTAAGCAACTGTAAGAATTGTGGAGCTTCTGCTGTTTTTTTTTTTTTTTTTTTTTTCTTTTTCTTGAAACCTGTAGGGGCTTTTGACAAGTAAATAATTGTTCTTAATAGTCCTGATGGTTTTTTTTTTGAGTGACTTTGTGGGTGAGGATTTGCGCAGTCACTGATGAGTGTGGAAGTAAAAGGATAAGAAAAGTTGAAAGTTCAGAAGCTGGACTTGCTATTCTGCTCATTTCCTTCATTGCAATTTGCGTTATAGCAGCAGACCTCTACAGAAATACAGATGCTGTTTTTGTTGTTTTGCAAACTAGGTTTTGCTTTTTTCCCCTTTTTAATAGAAATCTGATTGCCAGCTTCAGAACTGTTAGAATTAAGGGAAGTTTTTCCTCTCTTCTGCCTTCTCTGCAATGTCTTTTGATTTTCTAGCCTCATTAACAAAAGGCTTATTCTCTTGCCTTGAGGTGTATGCATAAGGGCAAGCTAGTCCTTGCCATTATAGGACAGAATGCACCAGTTCTGCTATTATTGAGGTCTGGGTATTGCAGCAAACTGGCAAGAGTTAATCTTTATTAAGCGAAAGCATACAGGACCCACACAGGCTCTATAGCTGCACTGTATTCTCATGCTTACCATTTCCTTTATTGATTTGCCTGTCTAAATGAGTACTTCTAAACTCTGTGGGTGTTTTCCAATTAGATAAAAGGCAATTCATGTCACCCTGCTGCAGCTCTAACAGCCATAACCAAGAGTGTGCACAGAGGACTTGTGAGCAGAACAACCTGGTTTAATCAAGGCAGCCCCCTCCAGCGCTGCCTCATCTGTAGGACATCGCACTTTGCACTCAATGCTTCCCTTGTCGGAGCTTTGGGGCCACAGCCACACTCACTGCTGAGGCTGCACTTTGTGGGACAGGTATAGGTTAGTGGAGAAGCATGAGCT
Source organism: Cyanistes caeruleus (assembly GCF_971803275.1). Classification (NCBI taxonomy): domain Eukaryota; kingdom Metazoa; phylum Chordata; class Aves; order Passeriformes; family Paridae; genus Cyanistes; species Cyanistes caeruleus. Next base: position 103,926,649 of record NC_141701.1, read on the forward strand.
TCCCTCTGTCAGGCTGATTTGGGAGAGCATTGCAGTCAGGGCATCGCCTGTTCCAAATGGGAATGAAAACATCTCAGAGGATTGTGACTGCTGCTTATGAGAATGGTGCCTGTTCCTGCATTCAGGAATGCAGGATTCCTGCATTCACCACTCCTGAGAGGTGAATCTGATAAACCTCCTAAAAGTCAGAACCGAGAAGACATTTGCTGGAGAACCACAGGCTCTGTCTTTTGTGGGATAATCATGTTTTATTGCATGTCCAGAGAATTCTCACTTTCCCCTTCCTGAGAAAATGTGTAGCTGATGATGGATAGTCTCTGAGCATGGCTGAGGAAAACACAAAGGGAAGTGAGGGTTTCACTCTGAAATGCTATTTAGCTTAACACTCTGCCTCCTATCCTGGTTTTGACTCTTTGCATTTCTCCTTGCTGCTGCCTTTCACACTCTGCCTTACACTCTCTCAGCAAACCACCCAGCTGAAAGAATTTGGGCAGATGCTTCCCTTCACACATTTAACAGGGTTCCTCTGCTTCTTGCTTTGCTATCCAGCACCATGTCCCCACACACTCTGATTTCTCTAGTGACACATCCCATGGGGCCTCCATGGAAACCTCACAGCTCTGAGCCTGTTTGTCACAAACAAAATTTGCCTGTTTTATGTAGAGCCAGTGGAGTCAATCTCTAATGCTTGAAGTGAACAAATAGCTGTTCCTAATGCATCAGCTAGAGCTCCGTGAGGGATGGGTAAGGCATTCCTGGCCCTATGTAGCTGTTAGTAAGAGAAAGAGAGAAATGTGGCTGAGTACACAGAATTTACTTTGTATTGTTTTCTACTGGTAGATGTCTCAGAACATAAGATGGCTACATACAACCTCAAAATCACTAAATGGCTCTGAGCTAAGGAGGATGGGTTTCTCATTTTGTAATCCATGGTCTCATTCACTGTCTGATAGATAAGGCTTATTCATAGTGTCCTGCAGCAACAACAGAACTTTCAGCTTAAAATGTAGAGTGCAGTAGTGGCAAAATATAAATTCAGGTGAGATCACTCTATACAGAGTGAACTGAAACTGTATATATATCACAGAACTGAAATTTCTTTACTTGTGTAAGGTCTCATCCATAAACATTTCTGTGTCAGATATTTTTGTCTGAAGGAACTAGTCCATCTAAGTGCCCCTTGAGCAGCAATGCTGCTATAGACCCCAAACTGGGATTGAGTCTTGTGGAGCACCAGATAGCCAAGGAGTACTATTCAGTTGCAATTCCTGAATCATAGCCAAAGTTGCAATAAGCAGTATTTTATTTACCATCACTATATTTTATTGTTACCTGAGTTAATAATGTATTATTTTACTTTTTATTAAGAGGAAAGAAAAGAGTATCCTGTTAACATCTGGTACAAAGGCTAAGATAATGCTCTTTGTTGTTGTTTTTGTGGAGGTTTTTTTGTTTGCTTTTGAGAAAGGGCAAGAGAGTGAATGGCATTTGATTATGGTACTCCAAGACTTTAGGTAAGGATCTTGTATTAATACTTGTGTGTTGCCTTTGCAGAGCAGCCAGAGGAAGGGTGGTCTGTTTCCAGAAATTCTGGGGGTGATTTTGAGCAGGTTCTTCTAATTTTTTTTTCCTGGGCTTGGAACAAAATAGATGATTCATCTTGATTCAGAAACTACTTTTTTTTTATTTTTTTTTTTTTTTCTGTGACAGCATGAAGCATCAAGGGATGATCTGAAGGATGCTTGGAAGTAGGATGCCTGTAAGAGATGACTGGGACTCTGAGGTTTGGAGCTCTGGTACCTTCTGGCTTGAGGCAATGTGCACAGAGACAAGAAACTTGCCAGTGCACTATGTAACTCACCAAAACCTGTTGCTGGGCTCCACTGAATTCACTAGAGGCAGACTGCATCACTTTCACAGTGTAAAGAAATGAATCTCTGTAAAGATAATACACTTCCTCTGGGCAGTGCTTTGTTCAGTGTGTGTAGAAAGTGCTCTCAGCAGTGGTTCTCCTCCCAGTGACACCAGTGTCAGCCAGGCTGAACGCTGCATCAGCTCCTCAACCTGGCCCCCTGCAGCCCTTTTCAAAGTTCATTAACTGGCTACTTTTAAAAGTCTAATTACTTCTGTCCTTATTTGCAAGACTACTTGAATCCTTCCAACCTGTTCAACACCCTTTAGGTGGGAAGTTTGCAGGCCACAGCATTCATTCTTCAGAAGCAGCGCGTTTTTTGGAGAAAATGGTGTTGAGATCTGGCTGGTAAACCTTGTCAGGAGCATTAAAGTATGATCCCATTGAGAAAATACACAATGATTTGTAATTCCTTCCCCCACTGCTGCAACAACCCCTGGCTAACCTGCAGCTTTGCATATCCAGTGTGCTAATGCACCTGATAGCTGTGACACAAAATGTGGCTCAGCTCCACTTGCCCCCCTTCTGGGATGTCACTGGCCACATTAATTCATGTCTGTCTTCTTCTAGCCTGCTCGTTTTTCCATTAAACTTGTAGGAACTCAATTATATTGGAGGCTTATGTCCTTGTCTTTTAAATGTGGATGAAATTAGACATTGAGCTCTGAAGATGAGGGAGGACCTGCTAATTTACACATTTACTGGACAGACAGCATGGGTGTGTAAGCATCCTATTATTAGAGTGTTATGCTAAACACATATGCTAAACTGCCTGGAAAGTTTACAGGATGACTCCGCTTATCTTAAACAACGTCATACAAAATTACACTTGTCTACAAAAATAATTATAAAAATATTCCAGTGAGGAAAAATAGCGAAAGCTCCCCCCCAAACAATCATGGCAAATGTAATTCTTCATGTCTCATTAGAACATAAGCAAAGATGCAGAGACTAAACACTGAAAGGTAAAATGAGTAATGTATTACTTGTTTCTTGTACTGAGAGACTGCGCAAAATATGAAAAAGGGTATGCTAAAAGTATAAGAGATGAGTTGAAAATACTTTGATGGCGGTTTTCATTTTCTTCTTTTCAAAAATTATTGCAGTTATTTTTTTCTTCAAAATGCATATTTGAATGCCTCCAGCACACTTACAAGTATGCTGAAGGACTTTATTAATTTTTAGAATTCTTTAACCTTGCTTTACATCATCTGAGAGATGTAAGTTTACTCAAGAATGTGAAATCACTGAGCAAGAGCTGCAACATAGGGCAAGATGAATAAAATTAAGGTTGCCATGGGTACTTTGCTTTTGATTTTTTTTTCACTTTAGGCTTTAAAGTCTAAACATAAAAATCCCAGTAATTTTTGGCTTTTGTCGTTTAGCGCTGAACACACACATAAATTAACAATTTACTCGTGGCTGCAAGTGTAGCTATTACTGTCTAATGTATAATTCCCTGTACACCGACAAGCTTTGTTTTTTCCCTTGTTCTGTAAGTTTTTAATTGCCTAGTGTTTTGCAGTATGACATACAGAGCAGGTGTTCAGAAATCACGAGAAATTAAAAAAAAAAAAGGCAAGAAACAGGTTATTTTCTAACTAAGAAATTTCTTCTGGCATTTGGAAGAATGGAAGAAGTATAAATGAAGACCAGGGCTTTTATTGATACTAGTGTAGGCCATAAAAAAAAAAAAGAAAAAAGTGAGAAGTAGACTGTGAATAAAGACATGTAAATGACATGGATTTAGGGAATATCAAATTGCAGAGCATTTCCTCTCCTTTATGCAAACTCATGAATACAATCTGTTGCTATGAGATTAAGCGATTCGAGGCTGAAAGTTTCATAAAAAGTTTTTTGATGTTCACACAGCACCTGTAGAGGTGTGCAGATGATGTGGTACTTGCTGCATTGAAATACAGAAAGATGAAATAATCCCTAGAGGCCTGAACTTGCCTCCTGTATTGCTTGATGCAGGGATGACAGGCTTGAAGGCTGGGGCTTTTGAAGTCTGCTTTTTGTACCCCTTCAAGCTTAAAGTATTGGGGTGATGATCTCATCTCCTGTTGGATAGGCACAAGGTGAGACCCAGCGCATGCTGACCCTCTGGCTGCAAAACTCTTTACCAAATAGCTCCTGTACAGCCTCTATAGACAGAGCCAGGCAATTACTGGAGCAACTGCTTCTGTCCTTAGGAACAGCAGAGCTGTTGGAGGAGTCTTTCCCCGTTTTGGGGAGAATTTTGCAGACTGGTTTGGGTTATGCCTTACAAGACTTTGTTATGCAGTCCCAAGCAAGCCCAGTGGTTCAGAAGTACTCTGGACATCTGCAGGAGCCCCAGTCACTGCTGCACAGGCACAGTCCTGGTCTTGCTCAAGGTTTCTCTTTAGGTTAACAAGAGTTCTGTAAGGCAGGGTGTGCCTGTTGGCATCCCTGCTCCCCATGGCAGTGCTGGTTTGTTCCTCAGATTTTGGAGATTTAAAGAACCTGAAAGATCATCTTGTCCATCTACTTGGCTGGCAGGGGATTGTTCCCCACAATGTATTTTCAAGTGTTTTGTCTCACTTAATTGATCCAAGTGGTGGGGCTTTTGCTACTTGTCTTGGGAGATATGTTTCAAAATATAATAGACTTGCTTGTTGAAAAATATTTCCTGATATGCAGCCTACATTTTTGCTGGTTTAATTGCTACTGCCACTTTGCAATTGCCAGTGCTAATTACCATTGCCATTTTAATTTTTAAAACAATGCAGTGAGTTGTGAGGTAAGCTGGCATTTTAGGATTCTGACAAATTTAACTGGATGAATACTCATCCTGTGGGAAATTCTCCAGTAAAATGTAGCATTCAATTATAAATCAAAGTAAACCATCGAGATGCAAAAATTTCTTCTGAAATGAGATGTTCTGGGGAAAAAAAACCCCACCCCAAACACTTAAAAATGAAATGTTTGAAGTTTGACATTATTTTAAAAAATTGAATCTAACTTTGAAAAACATTTTGCATCTTAGTTACCTATCTTTCCATGTTAACCTTTTTTCTTTTTCCCAATGGCTGATATTTTGGAATAATGGAAAAATCATTTCTGGCTGACATGTCTGTTAACTCAGATGTGTGATGACGTTTTATCCTTTGGAACACAGAGGTGTTTTCTCACTATCTCTGGGGCATCTGGGGAACTGGGATCCCTGCCTCTGAGAAAGTCCCCTGGAAGAATATGTTTTCATACAAGCCTACATATCTGATTCTGACTTTAGAGCAGCCCCTGTGCTGCTGTTCAGCCAAAAATCCAGTGATCCTAAGTAACCTTCACTGCTGTTTGCTAGAGGTCAAGAAGAAATTTGCCTGGAATTATCTTCAATTGCCACAGTTCCATGAAGAGCTCATTTTTTTAGCCAGTAATTTCCCGTGGAAAACTATTTTGTTGGAAAAAAATTCTGAGCAGATGTTGCGAGAGTTTCTGTGCAAGTGAGCAGAGAAATGATGGTTATGTTGGAGCACTGCTGGCAGGACTAAATACCTTCTGGTTACTGGAGATACATTGATATGCTATTCTGCCTCCTCTCATCTTGTGAGATGTTCTGGGGGATATCTTTTTAATGGTAATGGCCAGACTTTATAAGATGTGCCTTGAAATGAAATGGGTTTTATATACTCTTTACCTGCATTATAAATGCAGCACTTGTGATATGAATTGATGAGAATTATTCTTGATAGAATTTAGCTGTTATTTCAGCTTCAGTGCATTTTAATCATGCTTCCTCTGTCAAACATAGCAAATATTTCCATTCTTCACTCAGGTAGCTTTTTCTTTTTCTCAGTGGCTCTGGGAAACAAAACAGAAGAATAGAATTATTTTCACTTTTCTCTATATTTTTGTGTTTCTTCTCTTAACCAAAAGCACGGCATTTAAAAGTCCATGTTGTTTCAGGGAAATATTACTATTACCCCGGCTGGCTGATATCCTGCAATGCTTGTAAAACTGAAGTCCACAGGAGTGTTTAAGGCTGCAAGAACATTTAATAGTGGGAAGAGAACCTGATTGTATAGGATTGTAGATTTTAAGTCCATTTGTGAAAAGGGTTTGCAGTTTATAGCCAAATCAAAATAATAGTGGGTAATTTTAAGCAGTGGAGCCAGAAATCTCAGCAGGATCAGCAATGCTTAGGTTGGGGTCTGCAGGCAGCAACTCTAAATTTCTCCTCCTGATTATCTCCCTCATGAATGTTTTAGTCTGGGACAAGTTTTCACTGTCTCCAGCTTTTTTCTTTCCTTCCTCTCTCTTTTTTCTGCTATAAACTGTTACATAACTCAGTTTTCAGAAAACTGAATGAGATAAATTAGATAAACCTGCTTTATATTACTTCTCAGTCTGGAAGAAACAAAAAACCAAACCTATCTCCCCCACAAAACCAATTAAAAAAAACCTCCACCAAAATAACCGCTTGAACAGCTCCCCACCAATTTGCATTATCATAATCATCCTCTTAGTCTTTGTAAACATTCTCACTCTCAGGAAAAGAGAAAAAAGAGAAAGAAAGCAGGCTGAGTGTTCATGGGTAAGAATCAGGGTGAGATCTGCAGGATATCCTGGTGAGAGGCTGTTACAGACAGCCCCACCCAGGATGAAGAGGCAGAGGAAATATTCTACAATCATCTGGGAGAAATCTCACAGACATTGGTCCTTGTTCTTATGGGATACTTCAAATTCCCAGATGTCTGCTGGAAATAGAGCAGAGAGAAAACAGTCAGGAGGTTCCTGGCACAGCTGGTGAGGGAGGCAGCTAGTGAAGGTGTGCTGCTGGACATGTGTGTGAGCAGAGAAGGACTTGTGGGTGATGTTATGGTAGCAGAAAGCCATATTGGGCACAGTGATCATGAAATGACAGAATTTTTTATTTCTTGGAGAAGTAAGGAGGTGGATAAGCAGAGCTGAAACCTTTGACCTCCAGAGAGCAGACTTTGGCCTGCTTAGAAAACTGGTTGACAGAGACCCCTGTGAGATAGTGTTGAAGGGCAAAGGAGTCCAGGTAGGAAATGTTAAAGAGGCAGGAGCAGGGAGCCCTACTTGCCAAAAGACAAGCCAGTGGGGAACAAGACCATCCTGGTTGAACAGAGAGCTTTGTCTGGAACTTGAGGAGAGAAATAACAGAGTTGACAACCTCTGGAAGAAGGGGCAGGCCACTCAGGAGAGCTACAAGGCCATTGTGATGTTATACAGGGAGAAAATTAGAAGCTTCAAAGCCAAACTAGAACTTAATCTGGCTACTGATGTAGAAGACAATAAGAAATGTTTCTATAATTAGATTAGCAACAAAAGAAGGGCTAGGGAGAATCTTTGTCCTTTATTGCATGTAAGGCACACACAGGGACAAAGGCTTAGGAAAAGGCTGAGGTATTCAATGCCTTCTTTGCCACAGTCTTTAATATCCATACCAATTGTTTTCTGGACATCCAATCCTCAGAGCTAGCAGACAGGGACAGGGCACAGAATGAAGTTCTCATAATCCAAAGGGAAATGGTCAGTAACCTGCTACAGGCCCTAGGCACACACAAGTCTGTGGGGCAGGATGGGATCCAATGATAGGTACAGAAGGAATTGTCAGAAGTATTCACTGAGACAGTCTCCTTTATTTATCAGCAGTCCTGGCTAACCAGGGAGTCACAGCTGAGTGGAACTTAGCAAATGTGATGCCTACCTATAAGAAGGGCTGGAAGGAGAACTGAGGGAACTACAGACTTGTCAGCCCAATCTCAGTTCTGGGGAAGGTTATGGAGCAGATCACCTTGAGTGGCATCACAAGACATGTGCTGGACAACCAGGGGCTCAGGGCCAGGCAGCAAATGGGTTTATGAAAGCCAAGTCCTGCTTGACAAAAGAATCCAGCTGACAGTCTGTCACAAATGATGTTTACTAGTATTTAGTTTTGGGGCCAGATCTGGACAAGGGAATCAGCTGCATTCTCAGTAAGTTCTCAGGCAAGACCAAACTGGGCAGGAGTGCTAATCTGCTGGAGGACAGGAAGGCTCTGTGGAGAAATCTGGACAGGCTGGATCAATGGGACAGGGCCCATTGTATGAGGATCAGCATGACCAAGTGCCAGGTGCTGCATAGGGATCACAACAATCCAATGCAGAGCTACAAGTTGGGGGAAGAGTGGCTGGAAAGGACCTGGGGGTGCTGTTTGACAGCTGCCTGGACATGAGCCAGCTGTGCCCAGGTGGCCAAAAAGGCCAATGGCATCCTGTCCTGTATCAGCAATAGTGTGGCCAGCAGGAGCAGGGCAGTGATAGACCCCCTGTACTTGGCACTGGTGAGGCCACACCTCAAATCCCATGTTCAGTTTTGGGCCCCTCTCTACAGGAGAGACATTGAAGTGCTGGAGCCTGTCCAGAGAAGGGCAAAGGAGCTGATGAAGGGTCTGGAGAGATCTGGGAGATCTCATTGTTCCCTACAACTCCTTGAAAGGAGGCTGTTGCCAGGTGGGTGTTGGCTGGTCTTTCCATGTAACAAGCAATGGGACAAGAGGAAATGGCCTCATGTTGCACCAGGGGAAGTTTAGATTTGATATGAGGAAAAAATCTCTTCATGGAAAGGGTTCCCAAGACTTGGAACAGGCTGCCTATGGAAGTGGTTGAGTCACCTGGAGGTATTTAAAAGATGTGTGGATGTGGCACACTTGGCAGTGTATGATTTATGGTTTGACTTGATGATCCAAAATGTCTTCTCTAACCTAAATGATTCCATGATCTTACTGTATTTTGTATCATTTCCTTTGGGTGTCTCTTGTCTTCTATGAATAACTAACCATGGACTTGAACTCATCTGAATTTTAGGCGTTATATTACTTTTGATATCAAATGGAGATTTGAAGCCATTGAAGAGGCTTTGCATTTGCTGGCATATGTACACTAAACAAGTCAAAATAGGCCTTGTCGTGTAAAAATTCTTTGGAGGATTATTCCATATAGTTGAAATTTACAAATCACCAATAATGATAGGCTTGAAGCATCAATTTGAAGAAATTTCTTCATGCAGTTTTACTATTCGTCTGGAAGATACTTTATGTATATATTCTTTGGTGCATGGGCTCCCTCTGGAGCTTTATCTTATTAAAAAACACCCAAACCTTAAAGCACTTTTAAAGGCTTTAATCAAATCCATCAGGCAAACAAAAGACATAAATGCATTTTTTCTGTTGCTGCAGCATTCAGTATGAATCTTTCCTTCATGTATGTTTGATATGCCTGGAATTTCACCATGTTATGCCAGTTTGGGAAAGCAGCCATTAGAATTAATGTCTAGTTGGACATAAAAAGAGCCTTGTATGAAAGCTATGCCACAGAGCACACAAATAATTAATTACAGTGTTCTGAAGATGCAAAGTGCCATGTAAATCCCAGGCATTCATCACACCATTGAGAGTCTGATGGCTAATAACAGATTTGATTTTGCTTGCAATGATTGATCAACAAAGGAAATTCTGTTACTCTGAATATTTTCACTATTTTCTATACATGTTTTAATAAAATGTGAGCACATGCAGAGGAGAAACACTTAATTTATTAAAATTTGACACAGGAAATATTGGTGCAGACACTTTCCATGTTTTTCTCTGAGAAAATTTAGGTAAACTTGGACAGAATTGCATGTCTCAAATCTATTTAATGATTCTGATATGTTTACCAGCTTTTCTTTATTAAGAACTAAGTAAGCAATAAGTTCTGTGTTGGTTTTATGAGAGGGAAAGGCAGTAAAAGCAATATTTCCTTGAATTGTGTTATTACTATTTGAAGAATATACAAATAATGCTATTCTATAGTGTTATAGGAATAGTATTACTTCTCTTTATTTTCATAAAATGGGAAGTTACTGTGTGTTAACCAAGTGCATTTCCTTTCTGGGATTTTGATTTATATCAGTAGACAAATATAGGTTATATACTTTAACTTTTATCTCTGTTCCGTATAGTGTGCTGTCTTGATATGAGCCAAACTACTGTTTTGTCCATCAAGGCACAGTATGAGCAAGGCAATTCTGACCACTACTGTTCTCATAAAAGAGACTTTAAATGTCTTATTGGACCTGGAGAGATTTCTATTCCATGGAGGCCTGACTGAATTTCAGTTTTTTTTATTTTTGTTTTTTTTTTTGGAAGGTATTTCAGTGTTTTCTTGGCTTGACTTTTTTTTTTTTTTCTCCCAATAACATGAGTAGCACCTTGTACCATTAGTTTACAGACAGTGATGTGATGGACGTATTTCTTCCTGTAATGAGTTTGTGACTCTCCCTGTAAAGACATTCTGTAATAAGTGATTATTTTCCTTTGGTGCTCAGGGAAGTCAAGATATCCAGCTCTGAAAACAAAAACTACCTGTTTTTCCTGAAGGAAACCCAAGAAAACCCTAAACCAGACAAAATTCTTTTTCAGAAGCAGAAGATCTTTTGTCCTCTATGAGTGGCCCACAGAGTCACCTCTGTTCTGTCCATGAGGATCTCTCATCCTGGTGTGCTTTTCAGGTCCCCTTCACATCTTATTATATGTTCTGTTTTTCTCTTGAAGCCTGGCTGATTTTTTTGAGGCTAGAATGTCATGGATGCTCCTACAGATCAGTTTCTTTGTAGCAGTGGCTGTCTGCTCCAAGAGTGTACTCCATTACACTAATGTTTATCTTCCTTGTTTGTGTGTTTTATTTTTGCAGATACTCTTTCCTTGTTAGGAAAAGCTAATGATGGTTATGATAATCTTGCTGTTTATTTTATTAGCTGATGCAAGGCTTACAATATATGGACTATAAAAATAATAGAGCCATTATCCTTGAGACTATTATAGGGTACATGGCTTCTTCACTTAATAACTCACATTTTTTAAATTCAATTTTCCAGTTAAACATACCACTTTAATTTTTAACATTTGGTGGCTTTTGAAATTTTTAATTTCTCTTCACTGCCTCATAATTAAGCTCACAGTGCAGACTGTGTTACTTAAAGAGTGCTAATGAGCAGGACATAGCACAAGTTGTTTCAAATGCCCTTTAAAGGGCACATATTGAACTTACTGTGGTTAAAAAACACCAAACCAGAACAAGTCAGGGAAGCAGTAAGGACCATGAGGAAAATCACTGTACTGAGTGTTGTGACTATGGTCCTACCTCATGAACTAAGTTTGTTGAGACTCATAACTGAGTCTTCTATCAGGCTGAAACTCAGTCACCTTTGAGGCATGGTGCACACAGACATTTCTGCATCAGGTTTCCTTTCCTAGGTGCTGTCACTTTTCTCACTTGTTGGCAAATGGTGAAAGGGGCTTCAGCCTGGCAGCTACCATGTGGCCAAGGTGCCACAAGGCTGAGGCTTTGGATATAAGTGCAAAACATCTTCCCTAGGCAAGCAAAGAGGAGTGGCAGAAGTTGGATGGGAGTAGAGGTTCAAGGGTAAAAGGGGCAGGTACAAGATCAGTGATACTAGCAAATGAAACTCACGGAAATCTAGCCAGTTTCCATAAATTGGGAAAGGTCGCATTTTACCTTCATGACAGACCCAACACTTCTTTGCTGCACATCCTGACATTTTCCCATCTTTCTTTGCAGAGTGAATCCTGGGTATGTTATGAGCATGTTCACAAGGCTCACTGTGATGCTACTCTGCTAATGGGGACTCTTTTCCTTACTCTGCTGGATCTGTGGCTGATGCTGTACAAAGCTGGCAGTAGAGCCCAGCCGGTTGTGCAGGAATGGGAAATAATATTCTGTGATTGATCTGAAAGGCAAGGGAAGAGTAAATGCAATTGTGTGGGCTCAGCTGTTTACTATTTGCAGTGTAAGACTGCAATCAGGAGATTTTTTGAAACACAAACTTCTTAAGCAAACCTGGTGAATTGAGTGTATGATGTCAGCTCAGGCTGTAATCCCTCACTTTTTTGTGTTTTGGTTAAATACAGATAGTGCTTTTATTTGGTTCCCTAAACCCCCACTGAAAACTAACTGAAAGTTGTTAAATTGTGCTGCATCTCTACTACCTTTTTCTCTCTCTCACAATTAACTTGTGACTTGACTGATGCTAAGATTATTTGATGAAGAGATCAAAGTTTCATGAGACTAGGTGACTGGTCACTGTGGATGAGTACCCTTTACATGCCTCATGATGGGAAGAGTGTTGTAAAATCTGTAGAGAGCACAGAAATGTGGAAAGCATTGGGTCAAAACTTTCATGAAACAAGGCTTCCTAGATTTGCCTGCCAGTGGTGATGTTTGCTTTTCATTTTAAATGCACAGAGTTTGTGATGGCAGAATGGGGGTTATTCTGATCACTTGTTTTATGTGAGGAAACTTTCCATACAAATGATGCATGAACAGATTTATAGTCCCATTTGAGGTAAGTCTGAGGCTCTTGAAAGCTCTTTTCAGCCAAAAAAATTGGTGATTCATAGTAGTTTGACAGCACACCAAACTTTCCGATGTAGGAGAACATAAAATGTTAAAAATCCTGCTCTTGTTATTCCTGTTCTTGTTATGATTGGCCAGCCTGGGTCTCCTGTGAGGAAGGTCTACTTCACATTACAATAAAATAAAATTTCAAAGTTATTTGAGGATGGAAAAGGTTGTGTTTTTTTTCTTTTTAATTAACTATAACATTGTTTTTACACTTAAAGATTACCCATTTCCTTTTTTATGCTTTCTACAGTTAATGTTCAGAGGGGGCCTTATGAACCAGCAGTTTTTATTCCTTAGTTTGTATTCCCAAGAGATGCATCTCACAGAAACTTTCTAAGAAAACACCAGAGAAAGCGAGTTTTTGAAGGTCTTATAGCCACTTCACTGAAGTATGTTTAATCTCTTTATTGCTGCATGGATGCAAGACTGCAAAAATTCCCACTGGTCCAAGTTTGTTCTGGGTAATATAAATGACTGCTTTTGATAGATGGGACCTGTCTTTGCTGAGATCAAGAGGCCAAGTATTTTAGATCTCAATGTGATTATGGTTCTGTCTTTTATTCCTACGTATATAAGTCTAGTCCAAAGTCCAGTGAATGAGATAAATCTTCCTTCATGCAGCACTGGAAGGAACATGTAGATGGAACTACTATATGAAAGTATTTTGGTACTTTTCTTTTGTCAAAACTGAAGCAGCTTTGTGGTTTCTTTGAGGAGCAGGGATAGGCTCTGTTCCCTCTGGCTTGAGGAATAAGCCTAGGGAGAGAGTGAACAACAAGCCCCAGCTCCTGACCATGCAGAACAGCCCTGAAACAATTTGCACAAGTGACAAAAATATACAGGGTCCCTTCTATGTTCCTTTTTTTATTAATGTCAATGAGTTCTTCAAAAATTGTTTTCTTCATTAATATACAAAGAGATATTAAATTAAGTCACTGTTTTCCAAACAGTCCTACTGATGTATGTGGGATGCCTAGTCTGGCTGTTCTCCTTTGGAATTCTCTTGCAGCATCATGTGACTGAAATGTATGATGGCCATCCTGAGTAGTGAAATTGCCCCCTGTGCAGGGGTTTGGGTCTAAGCCCAGAGGAAAAATGGTTTTTGTAGAAATCTTGGTCTAAAAGTGAACAAGGGACTTAATTGGCATTTAGGGGTGAATGTAAGTGGTGGTTTGTATCAAAGAGCAGCCTTGATAATTTTTCCTTTTCTGTTGTTATGGATATCTTCTTTGCTTTGGTGAAAAATCCCTGCTTGATTATTTTCATGGCTGCATACCTGGGATTGTTTTCTTATGTGTTTTTGAATCAACTCCTTTCCTCCTTCTGCACTCCAAATAATAATTTTTTGACTAATTTTCTTGTGAGTTAATATTCAGAAAATAGTCTGTTTAAGCAGTGAGGTACCAATACAGAATTTGTATTATGAACAAACAGCTAGCTTTGTAGGTAAAATATGGAATAGGTATGCATGTGCAGTGTGTAAATATGTGTCTGTGTACATGTACATAAATTCTGTGTAAACAAATTCATATATGAGTATGTGTGAGTATGTGTATGTATTTATGTGAACACATAAATATGTGGGTATGGATGAGTAAGGGAGGGTTTTCTGCTGCAAGTGTGATATGTCAGCTGCAATCTGTGCATCAGTTTGAAATGATCCACTTATTGTATGTTGAAAACAGAAGAGTTGTGAAACAGTGAATGTGTATAATGAGAATACAACAGAATGACTTGGAAGATCAGGTAGTTTTACAGTCAAATGTCTCAAAGTTTTAAGAGAATGTAGGAAAAACCTCATTGCAGCTGCCTGCTTTTGCAGTTGCTGTCCTGTGCAAACAGACTGCAGAACATTTTGGAAAAGAGGCATCAGTAGCAATGGCATGTTTTCAAGAAACTGTTTTAAAGCCAAAATGCATTAAAATGTAATACCATGCATTGAAACGTAACATTATACTGTTCTAACTGTATTAAAAAGGGCTTCAGTTAGGCTCACACTGAACCAAACACTGTCTCTGTTTGCCAAGGCACAGAAGCAGCAATGTAAACCAGCAACAGGATGCCTAAGGTAAGGGTTGGTTGTCTGTTCCTGGGAATAGGACATCTGAGCAATGGATGATATTGAGAAATTACTGCTATTCCATCAGCCTTCACTGAATTTGTGTCCAACACACTCAGCGTATGGGACAAAGGATTATATCTCTGCCTTTAACAGGGAAGAACTAAATGGAGATTTCTTGACTAATCTGATATTTTTTAAATCAAGCTGGCTTGAGAAACATCATCCAAGGCTAAAGCACTGCTGAAATGTCACAGTGAGTTACCCAGAGTCAAAATACTGAGGCTCTCAGACCCAGTATTACTGAACATTTTCATCAGTCACCTGGAAGACAGGGTAGAGAGCATACTTGTTAAATGCACAGATGACAGAAATCCACAAGGGACCCCCAGAGTATTTTAAGGGAAGACGTGAATTCTAAATGACAGATTGAAGCTACTGTCTGAAAAAAGAAGTAAAAAAAAGAAAAGAGGCTGTGCAATAGCAGTGAGGAAAGATACTACAGGTAGATAGGAGAAATCAATCTTGCAAATCCAGAATGGTAAAGTTCTGTGGGAAATGGGTGAAGTGGAACATGATATAGGCACAAAAACAAAAGAAAAAGAAAAGATCATTCTGGGATGCATCAATTTGTTGCTCAGACACTGCTAAACTACTTGCCTAGAGTGGTTTTCCCAGTTTGGATGCCACAGTTCAAGAAAGATGTGGACAAACTGTAGGGAGCTCATGGAAGAGCAAACAAAAAGATCAGATTTTCAAAGACATACATATACGAACAGGCAGCCTCTTAGCCTAGAGAAAAGGTGACAGGATCTGTTAACAGTTTTCAAATATTCAACATAATACACAGAATGTTGTTTAAAAGGTTCAGGAAAAGAGTTGGAAGGAGCTTATCATGTAATCAGGCAATGCATTTTTGTAGCCAGTGTGTGAGCAGTAGAGGCATGTACATTTAAAGTCACAAATGTGAATGGAGAACAGTTAGTTTCAGGCTTTAAAATTATTTCTTTAAATTTGGCTCACTTAAAGATAAAGCTAGGAAATTGACTTAGCTCCCTGGGTAAACTTCAGTCATCCTGATGAACATGTGCAATGATGTTTGGATAGCAAAAGAGAGAGCATTACCACAGTGATGCTTAATTGAGCTAAACCCACATATAATCATTCCTATTATAGTGAAGAACTGTAGCATTTCGATGAAGTGAACCACTTACAAGATCCTGCAAATGGTTCATTGTGTGGCTGCTTACACTGGTGGGGATGAGGAAATGCTCTATTGAAATCCATGGTGCTAGGCAACTGCTAAATGTGCTTTGGCATACCAATATTAAGGCAGATTAATGTCTTATATTATTTGCTTTTTAGCAAATTATTCATTACTGTTATAAGTGAATAGGCAGAACTTGAAGAAATGCCACCCAAAACAACTAAGAAGAACATATGGACCTAAAGTCAAACTGCTGATGATCACAGGGCAGGACTTATACAAGTCAGGAAAAGGGAAATGCTTGTAGCCTTTGTCTTCAACCATCTTTCACTACTCAAGTTCCTTATGAAAGGAGTCTTACATAGATGAATGTAAGTTTTATACAGCCTAATTAATCTGTGTCTTTAGGAAAAGCTGTTGCCACTCATGTGCCAATCTGCCTAACCCAGGTAAGTTTATGGCAATATCCTACACTGGTAGCAGCCAATTTATCTGGGAAGAGAGGGTATGCTCATCCATTCTGGACACCTTTTTTTTTTTTTTCCCCTAATATGAATTTGGTAAACTGTTAAAACAAGTAGAAGAGAGTAAAGCCTATGGTTATTTCACATTTTGTAGTTAGAAGTTCTTTTTTAGAGCATGACCTGAATTCTTTGGCCTTGTCTAACCTTGTCTGTGGTGGATAGAGATGGAGGGCATAACCCTAGTTTAAAACCACTATCTATTTTTTAATTTTATTTCTATTGTTTTATTCTTTGTGGGTTTCTTAGCTGAAGTTAAATACTCTGGAATTTACTTGAATAGTTCATGTTTCTTTTCCACAGGAGAAAGTGAAATATTCCTTATATTCCTAGCAATAGTTTTCTTTAAACCTTTTCTGTGTGCTTTCTGTAAACTTGCATTAAACTTTCACTCTATTCCTTAAAAAAAAATATGCAATCTCATCCAAGTGTGAATTCAGAAAAGCAAAGAACCATGTTTGGCCCCTTTCCTGAAAAGGGCAGATGGGGTTCTTGGCATCTGTTCATTCTTTATTTCTGAGTATTGGGTTGGGCATAGTTTTAAACAGTCTTTGCCTGTTTTTTTTCCTTTCCCTCCAAGATTTGGTCAGCCTGAATTCTAGAACAGCTGTATCTTTTGTGAAAAATAAATGTCAAGAAATCCTTTGGGTCCTAGATCAGCAACTTCTTTCTTCCAGTCTTTCATGTTGCAGAGTGACTGATTGTGCCTGACAGTGCTGAGCTTCATAAACCTTTCTTTCCAGTTGTTTCTGACAAATGTAAGGAAATATCTTCAGATATTGCTTTAGACTAAGAACTTGTCCTTGGTTTTCTTGTGGAAAGCTCACTAAGATATTATTATTCAGAGCTCAGCAATTCCTGAGAGGAATAACTTCTTTAAGCTGGACTGGAAATTTAGATAATATAGCAATATTTTCTTGAATCCACTATTTACAGTGGAAAAGAAGAAGAAAAAAATGTGGATGAAGCAATGAAAAACATGTCAGGTATTAGTTAATGAGAATGAAGCATTCTGTAAGTTTGTGCATATTTTCCATTAAAACAGAACAGCAGACCTGATTAGAATTTAGTCCATTAGACTAGTGCTAAGAGTTACCTCAGATAGATCCCACTTTTTACTTTAGGAGAACCAGAAGAAATGAGTTTTCAAAATATGAAATAATATTGGGATTTCTTTTTTGGAATATGAATACCTTCAGCTTTTCAAAGGACTCTGTGCATCACCTGTAGGTGTTAAAGATGGAAAAGCCTTATTCAGTTGTGACAAGGCCGTTACAGGTTTTTATTCTGTGGAATAGAGTTTCTAGTATTGTGCTCTCCTAGTTTTGTATTCTCTCAACAATAAGGCTACCTTATCTCTGTCTCAGGAGGCTACTCCACTGCCTGATAAGGGATCACTGTCAGGAAGGATGTATGTCTATAAGCAGCAGGAGTTAACAGAGCAGCTAAGACACTATAAGCCTAAAGAAGGCTTTGACCACAAAAGAGAATGAGACTTTACCCTAACCTCAGTGGTGGTGAGAAACTGGAGCAGAGTTTGACCAGAGAACCTGTGGATGTCCTATCAAGGCTGGGTTGGACAGGGCTTTCATGGTGGAAGATGTCCCCACCTCATGTCAGGGAGATTGGAAGTGGCTGATCTTTAGAGATTCCTCAAAACCAAACCATTCAATGAGTCTATGAAACACATGAGATATGAAGTCCAAGATTCCAAGAGCTCTGATGCAGCAGTGTATGGGCAGTCATTCTGTAGCGAGCTGGTGCTGACCCTTTAACACAGAGAAGCTCAGTCTGGGCTTGGGGCTGCTTGAGCTCACAGCAAGGTTCTTGTCAGAGGATAAAACTTTGCTACATCACTGCTGGATTTATGTCACCTAAAATTAATTCTGCACAACACTTCTGAAAATTCATCATTACTTGTGGAATATTCTAATTAACCAGGGGACAGTGACTGATAGCTAATCAATGCTGGTGAAACTGGGCTTCTCCTAAAACTTGTCACAGAAGTCACAGTTTCATACTCTGCATTCCAGTCGTTCCTCTGGAGCACATTAAATATATCCTCTCTGTGTTTGTTATTGCCATATTTTGGGCATTTCCAGGCAATCAATATCTGCCTTTTTGCATGGCTTGAATACGTTGCAGACACTTGGCTTTTTAAATTTTTCTTTATAGCCGAGTCCCTTAATCTAATTTGTTTTCAGTTGCTTTTGTACTCTCTTTTACTGACAAACTGCAAATGATGCCATCTACCAGCCAGGACTGAAGGCAGTTCAGCACATGGAGTCACTTGGGAGCCCAGAATCAGGGATTTTTACCTTCCTGATTGCTAAGCAGCAGCCCTAATAAGGCTGAAATACATCTATTAATTTTTCTGTAAGTGTGCTCAGTTATGTGAATCTTTCAGCTCATCAATAAAGTCAGAGCAGTGCTTGCAAAATACCAAGGAAGCAGGTTACATTGTTAGGAATGTTTCAATACTTCAACCCAATCACTAAACTAGTAATGAAGTTTCTCCTCTGCAGTACCTTCCCGCTATATTTTTGATATGCTTGTAATCCTCATAGATGTCTGCAGAATTCTTAAAATCTCTGGTGGCTGAGCAGTTGCTGAGGTGCCCTATTACTGACTTAATGAAAAAAGCAGCTGAGAGAAGGGACTTTCTGATAAACAAAGCTAATCAACAAATAAAACGCATTTAGAAACCTCCTGCAGCATTTCTTGGCCCACGGTGCCCCGTTCTGGGTAGAAACACTGGAAATAGTTCTGCCTGCTGGAAATAGGGACGTGTTGTGGATTATCCTTGCAGCCAAGCCCAGAGCCAAGGCATTACCAGTGTTCAGTTGTTACCACATCACCTCCTTAAGAGTATGCAAAGTGTGACAGGGAAAGCAGGGAGACATGCTGTGTGCATTTGTGTGTTAGTGTGAGGGGAATATTAACTGGAAGAATCTCCATTTTGCTTTGGTGGGAAGTTGCAACTGTTGTCTTTTGACCTGAGAACCAGCTAAATATCTGGACCAAGTTTTTTCCAGTTTTCCTCAACATGAACCTGAATTCAGGAATGCAACAGAGGCTCTGTGAAAACCTCTCCCTGCACCACCTTTCCCGTGCTACTGACTTGAATTCTCTGTTCCAAACTGTTTTCTTTGCCCATATTGGCATACCCTTTAAGTCTTTTGGGGCATGATCTCTCCAGGAGATCCCTGGAGAGGAGATGAATCAATGATACAGTCTGGCAATGTGCAGATGTACATTGACATCTACCAACCCAAACAAGAGTGTTAAACTAATAGGTAGCTCTGATCACAGTGTCTGGTTAAGCTTTGAGCTCCTGTGACCTCCTCTACCAATTTTGTTGGTGACAAAACAAGAAACCCTTTTGTCCTCCATGTGCCTTGTTCACAGTCTTAGCCTGTTCCTGTTGTGTTATCTCAGTTCCTTTCAAGCAAGAGGGCAGATTCATGCTCTGTCTCTCATCTTCTTGTGTGTTTTTGTGAATTTGTGAGCTGTTCCTACATAAAACACATACATCTGCAATTGCAGTTTCATAAAATTTAGGGGAACCTCTTGGGACAGTTTGCTGTGCATGACCTGCCTCTCCTCATCAAGGTGCACAAAGCTATTTTCAGGAAGTAGGGCAGTTCTCAGGGCTTTGGATTGTGTTGTTTTAGTTTTGTTTTTCTTTGTTTGTTGCTTTATATATGTGCAAATATGTAACATGTTTGATATCGGTTTTTAACAGTGCAATTAAAGTATTCTGGATTTCAATCCTCTGTTGAGCAGAAAACTATGTTGGTCAGAGAGTGAAGCTTCATATTTCAACTGTATTATTCCTTAATTAAATAGAGCTAAATATGGGTAGGAATCTGATTCCAGGGTCTTTCAAGAAAGCAATTTATCTATTTTTCAATATCTCTTTGAATTAAGGATAATTGAGATTATGGTCTGCTTCTTACCAGGCAGTCTTTAAATTTATGTCTATTAAATTCTAGACAGTGTCAAACAAATCTCTGACCGGGTAAAATACAGAAGAAAAATGGTTTTAATAAAAGCAATTGTTAATTTGGTTGCACTTTGTGCTAGAGAGACTATATCAATGAAGTGAAAGTAGCAGTCTAAGGGAAGTTTATTTTTCTATGTGGGATGAACAAGGATTGAAAATATGCTTTTCTATCCATGTTCTACCTTGTACCTTGCTTTTTGTATGAGCTAAACTTTTCCAATGGTTATGAATATGAACATCTTGTGTCATTAGAGATATTTTTTGCACATGGAGACTGATGCACATGAAATCCCAACTTCCCTCACTGTGGGCAAAAGATGTTGATTGTACATTTGCAGTCACTAAAGCCCTTTACTTCTTTGGTTCCTCATGTGTATATTCACCATGGCATAATTTTTTTTTGCCATTTGGATACCTGGTTTGGGCACACAATATTCCCCTGCTTTATATATCCTTGAGGAATCTCCACGTCCTACCTTCTGCTGGGTTGTATGTAGTGGTGATGACTCTGGCAGTGCTGTGCCCCCCAGAACCAGGGAATATCTCAGGCATCCCATAGCAGTTTTCTTTGCCTCTAAAGGGAGGCAACTAGACTGCCCCCAAAAGAAAGTAATGTGATCAACTTGGTGCTCTCTTGATGCCTTTTTTGGTGTCTGTCAGACAGAATATGACTCACAGGGTCCACCAAGGTGTGTGGGATCAAGAGGTCAATCACACTGTCCAAATTGCATGCTCTGTGTGGTATCAGCTCTCTCTGCTAATTAATCTTTAGATTAAAGCATCTGTCCTGGATTTTAACCTTTTCTGCCTAAGTAAGGGAAAAAGTGCTAATGCTCTAAAGTAGCTGATACAGTGAAGCATTGACACGTTTTGGTAGCTTAAAGAAGTGCCAAGGTTTATTGTAGTGAGGCAGAGGCTGTATTTGCATTTGATTCTGCAAATCTAATCTCATCAAAGTTAAGACAGCCAAGATAAACCTCAGGCAACTCCATACATAACATAACTTCTTTATGCAGTCACGCTTAGCAGAGCAACTATATATTCCCAGGACAACTATGGCCTGTTTTTCAGTGTGTATCAGTGTGTTTCTGTTTTTAATATACGGGTCTGACTTTGAGGAGGAGGAAAACATGCCTTTTGTAAGTTTTTCATGCTGAGAAGCACAATTAAAAGTAATTGCTTCTGTTTCCAAAGTAAAATACGCCTTTTAAAAAGTATAAAATTCACCAGCACCCAGGGAGACACTTCTGCCATGTAGAGACAGTTTCCGTATTTCACTTTGTAGGTGCTACCATCTGCCCCTCTTGAAGCAGTTCTTCCTGAGGAATGAATGAAGCAGTTTCCTGAAACAAAGCCAGTATAATAGGAAACTCAACATACCAGAAGTAGAAAAGTGAAATAAAAGTCATCATTGCATCAGTTTAAAGGCATTTGTGCAAATTCCTTTATAAATATAGACAGTGTAGACTACTGTGATAAGCAGAGGCATTTTAAGGTTGAGATGTTTCATATGTAACTCTGATGCTAATTGTAAATGAAAAAGATTATATTGATAAATTAGTTTTGTCTTGCTTCTTTTTTTATAGGTTGTTTTACCTATAAATCATTATAAATAGAGGAAAAAAAAAAGTTGCTACTTGAACCTTGAGACAAGACAGAACAACATCTATTCAGAAACAAATACTGAATTAATGACTAAATTTTATGAAACAGTCTAAAGCAGAGTCCCAGAACAGAATATTCCACTTTTGGAATTTATATATTTATGCCCAGAAATAAGGATATGTGTAACACACATAAAAGCACAGGTGTGGGGCACACTTTTGCTCTTTCCAGGTTATGGACTTTATGTTTTTATGTAGCTATTTCACAGGGAAGAACAACTGGACAGATATTAGTTTTGCCAACTACTTAATGATTATGTTCCCTTGAATACAGGGTAGAAGTTGGATTATTGCCAAATGCTACGGGAAAAAAAGGTCAGATCTGGTTCCCTATGCAGTCTTTCAAATATTTACAAACTCCTGAGATTCCCACACTTTCGTCAGTGTTTTCTGACTAACTAAATTGGCCAAATCAATTTTTTTTTTCCAATTCCCTTTGGACTTCCTCTGTAGTTCAACTTCCTGGGCAGATGATTGTCCAATGAAGAAATCAATCAATCAAAAACATCTCAATCTATGAAGTGACAGTAGATTTAATGAAGGCCTGAGCTTCTCTGTGAAAAAGCTTGGTTTTCAGAGTCTGTTGGTGCAGCCATAGGCATAGAAGGTACTTTCAGAAGTGAGGTTGGAGTAGGAGGTTGGGGCACTGGTAGGATGCTTGGGAGACCTGGTGCCCTGACATCCTGCACTCCATAGATTTCTTGCAGGATTTGGGGCCAATCACTTTGCCTCTCTGCATCACAGTTACTCAGTTGTAAAATGGGGACAGCTGTCCTCCTCTATTTCTCAGAGGACTTGTGAAAATAGAGGCATTAAAGATTGTGAAGCCATCTGTTGCTATGGTGATGAGGCTTATTTAGGCACTGAAGAACCAAGATTAGAAACTAATATGTTTCCTTGTACAACTTATTTAGAATGTGGATGGGCGGTGCTGACGTAGAAGGTCTGGTTCTGCCTCCAGTAATGTGGTTACTGATTCTCAGTGGGGACAGGAGCAGTCCTCAGCAGATTACAAAAGACATGTATCATTAAACTCTATTATTTTTAATGCCTTCACATTGGGTCAGTTGCATAATGTCTTGTGGTGGCCTGTTGTACCAGATAAAAATGATGTGCAGGATTTTAACACCTGCCATAGTTGCTAGATACTTCTACCTTTTTTTTGTCAGGTGTTTGCAGCTAAGGTGAATGCAGTGAAAATACAGAAAATCAGCACCAGGGAAGATTTGTAAAATTCCTGTAGGTGTTGTGGGATAGAGTGGGGAAACTTTAAAGGGTAAGGGACTTCCATATTTCTGATATGTGGGAATGCTGTGACAGGGAGCAAACTACAGATGAGTCAGAGGACATGGAGCAAAAGGCTCAGGGAAAATGGAGTCAGTGGGATACCTGTGATACTGCCATTGTTGGGGAACAAGAAACCACTTCTGTGATGTGGTTTGGCCTGCAGAAATAAATTTGATATCTGGAGATGGATAGATTTTGCAAATCCCATTTTTTTCCCTGCGTTTTCTCCCAGTACTGTGATAACATCATCAGTACATCAACACCATTTAATATTGTTGAATAATTTAGGTTGGAAGGTACCTCTAGGTCCTGTGCTCTGAAGTCCCTCCCCTTTGTTGCTGCCTGGGCTGATGCACAAGCCTTGCTTCTGGCTGGATCCAAGCTATAGCTCTGGGATTTTCCTGTACCTCTGCCCACTGCCTCTCAACCCTGGTTTGTCTTGCACTTGAACTTGCACTGCAGTTCTTTCCCTCACCTCTGTTTCCACAAGAGCATATTTAGAATGGGGAACTTGAAAAACCACTTGGTTCTAATAGATGAAACATTTGAGGTCAGCTGTAAGGTGTTTGTTTTAAACAGCCAATCAATATATGAAATACATCCTCTAAATCTGATATTGAGGGAAGTTCCAGAGATCTATGTCTCGTTTCCAGATGGACTGGCTTAATATATCTGTGAATTATTTGGCACATTTTAAATATGTTCCTCTTTCCCCTGCACCTGAGATGTAAATATCATAATACTGTGTCAGGATAGTGAATTGTTTTCATCCTTGTACTAGGGAAGCAGCTATTCCCTTCCAGGCTTTTTGGTCCATCATAAATATTCTGTTTCTTTTTAAAATTGACATGATTATTTTTCCCTGTCTATTTGTGTCTCTGGGTTATTTTAACATCCAGTTCTAACCCAGCTGCTTTTGTCCGGTTTTGCTCCCTTTTCATCTGATATCTCTGATGTAGCAGGAACATAGGAGCTGGTAAAAGAATTAGAGCAGCTAAATGATTGTATGCTCCTGCTTGACCACCACGAGTTTTTTCTGGTACTTAAACAATGCAAAAATGACCACTAAATGCAAGATTCTCTGGAGAAAAAGAAACACAATAAGCTTTCCTTATTTTTTGTCTTTTGACAAGGCATTTTAGTTAGAAGCAATAGGAAAACACACATTATTTCCTCACATCTGGGTGAGATATTAATTTTAATGCTGAGAACAGTTTATTTTGGTAGTTATCTGTACATCACAGGTAGTTTTGCAAGTAATTTTCTTTAAAAGTAATAAAACTGTGTAAAGTGTCCAAGTAAATATTCTTCTTTACTGTTATCTAGTGTTTAGAAAATAATTTTGGGAGGAAGGGTTCTTGTTTCCTAGAGTTTATAATTAGTTTGTTTAGTGATTCTTTACTTTTTTTAGTGATTAAGCTAAGGCTCAAATTTTACTTTCCTGTGCCTTTAAATCATTGCACTTTCATTCGCTTCTCTTGCCTGAAGTAAAAACCAATAGTCCTATGTGAATGCACTTCAGAAATTCCACAGGTGCTACATGGAAAACCAAGTTATGAATTTAATTCGAACAGAGCTGGATGCTGCTGAAACATAAAAGTAAATTCTGTGTAACTGTGCTGCTGCTACTGGGACTACGACTTGGGAGGCATTTACCTCTTCAGATGATCTCCTAAGTGGGGCACAAAAACCCATGGGAATTGCTGGCAGGGTTCAGGCTGATCTTGCACTGCCTGCAATACATCCACAAGCTCCACCACCTGGGCTGGCCCCTAGGGAAACTGGGGTGACTGCTCTCATGGCTAATGGCTGGGCTACAAATGTCAACCTCTTCCTTGCCAGCGCTTCTGTGCTGAAGGGAGCAGAGTTCCTGGCTTTCTCCTAGCAGGCCATTGGCCTGAGACTTTGGGTCACCAGGGATATTTTCACTGAGGCATGGCAGCGCTCTCTTCAGCCTGTTTGTAGTTAGCAGGCTGTGGCCCAGGGCTGCTGGGATGTGGCATGTGGCCTTGCAAAAGCAGTTTATTTGTTGTGCTTTCTTGGAGGATGACTGAGTTCTCTGTTATCTTCTGAGGCAGGGAGGGGATGAGCAGATGGAGTGCTGTCACCAAATGGGAGCAGTGTGTCATTCTGGCTAGCCCTGTTTGCTCCAAGCACCTGGGTGAATCCATAGGGAGCAAAGCATGCATGTAAATGGCCCAGACTATCTTTTAAATTGTCCTTTTTCAGTATTCTCCAACAGCTCACAGCCTATGGAAGGGTCAGTGTTATGTCCACAAGGTGGATTTCCACTGCTGTGCCCAGCATTCAGAGTTTCCATGCCAGAACCCTTTGGACCTTCACTGCGTTTCCACACTGGAAATCAATTTAAATGCCACATCTCCACTGCAAACTTATGCTCTGCTTTAGACACTAGACCAGTGTGTGGTTCAAAGGCCAGTGGACTACACCTGAAAGAATGTCCCATGAAGAATGACCACTTCAAAGGTAACTCTGCAGTGGTACCCCAGGCTGTAGCAGTGTCATCCCATTTCGACCCACAGTAACTTAGTAGATCTGATTATGGTCTCAATCAGATATGCTTATGCCAGAAGGCTTCTATGAGGGCATTGTTGTTTGTTTTTAACCATGTCAGAACAAGAACAGAGCTTTTGGGGGAAAATCTAGATATCTAGAATTTTTCAGTGGAATTCAGCTCATTCTTTGCTCTCCCTTATCCTGATTTTAGGTTATCCCTTTATGTGCCATGGGGCATTAGAGAGGCCTGTCACTAGGAGTGGGGTCTCTAGAAGTGAACGCTACAAATTGCCAACTGCACTTCAGTGTTTGGTGTCATCTTCTTTGCCCAAGGAGGGAAATGATTTTAATTGTATTTATATTTTCTCTAATAGCTGACATTTTCTTACTGTCTGAATTAAGAAGAGCATTTGGTTTGGTGAAATAAGTAAAAAAAGATAAAGATGTTTTGTCCCTCAATGTATTTGCAGAAAATTTCAAGGATGTGGTGATGTTCAGATATCCATGAAAACGAGATGAGATTTAAATATGAAGAGGCAGGAATTTTCCTTCAGGTGAAGGATGACATTTGCATAGAAACAAGAATGACTCATATGTTGTTAGGTGAATGCCTAACTGGAATCTAAAATTCCTGTGCATCATTCACCTTTTACCTTAGATGGCAATAGGAAATATGCTAAGCAGGGTACCCAATCTTTCATCATGTCCCAACACAGGAACTGACTGGAGAGAATTCATAAATAAATTGTAGCAAAATGAGATGCTGAACCAAATTTTATCACTGCACAGGAAAAACTTGCATTGCTTTTTATAGAAAGACTGAACTTTTCTTTCCTTTTCTTTTTATCATGAAAACCATGCAAGAAGAGAGGACTGCTTCTTGTAGCAACTACTTTAGAAGCCATTAACTTCACTGCAATTTCACTTTTGTAGTTTAAATTATATGAAAAAAGGTGCTGATTTATTTTCTTAAACACATCTCTTCTTTACCTAGAATAATAGTTTTCAAAGCAGGATATCTGAAGGTAGAAAGACCATGAAATATCTCTACTAAGTTCTGTTGATCTCTGGTACCAAAATGGAAGTGATTGCTTTAGATATAATGAGTTTTTTTCTGTAAACTTTTGAACCAATTTTCCTGCAGAGAATTTGTTTCGAGTTCAGTTCCTCATCTCAATTTTTTTTTTTATTACAGGTTAACATCAACTGATTTTACTAATTGTTTTCCATTAGGAGGGCAACTCAGCCAGAATAGGAGCCTGATCCTCTTAGCTACTAATCCTGTTGCTACAACCACTAGGTAAGGTCATATTTCTGTCACTTGTGAAAATACATATCTAAGGCCAACTCAGCTCTTTAGCACTTCCCCATTTTTTGTTTTCCATTTTTTGTTTCCATTTTTTTGTTTTCCATTTTTACCTTGTGTCTATGAATTGCCTTATTATTGGACTTTGAAAATACTCCATACAACTACTCAACATACCCTGACAATAGAAATGCTTCTTTCATAATAATGCAAGGTAAAATAAATGAAAAATTTAATTTTTATTTGCTTCTTCATGCAAAACAGCTAAGTGACTGTAGCACCTATTCCACAGAGACTAAGGAATTATGGTGTCTGCTGGAGTTGCACAGAGAGAAAGCATGTGTCACAGAAACTTCCTCAGTTTGTGTTGACAGAGCCCAGCATTGCTCATCTGCAGTAATTCTCATTAGTTCTGGGTGAATTCGAAGAGGTATAGACTTGTATAAGTCTACAAAGCACTCTTTAAATGAGATTTAAATATACAGTCTGATAATGAGTTGTCTTTAGGAAACTTGTGCCACAGCAAGATTTCCCACTGGTGAGCAGGGATGGAGAGCTTCTGGTAGTTCCCTGAAGGGCAGCACTGCAGTTTCTGATCATGCAGTTTCCCACTGTGACTGGGGATCCTGGATTTTTGATTATTAATTAAAAAATGGGGTGTTTTCATTTCTATTAGAGTGAATAAAGAATGGCTCCACATTTTTCTGGAAAGCAATGGAGTGGAAAAAGTGTCTTAATCATTTTCCATGGGGAAGTCTTTAAGGGGCAGTTGCTGGACTAGTACAACTATACTTTTCTAAATGTCTTTTCATGTGCCATGGGATTATTTCTGTATAAGGAAATGTGTGATTGAAAAGTGTAACTGTTTGCTACTTGGAGTCTTCTTGGCCTTATAATATAATAGTTTTCTGGGAAATTTACTGACTTAAATGTATATCTACCAGTTTTATTCCTACATAAAGACTTGCAATACTTTTTTTTTTCTCCCAAGAGCTTCTAAATAAGCTAAAGCAAATTTATCTTGTCTCTGTGTCTCATAAAGGAGTACAATTGTCTGTGGATGTCATAAATCATGCTTTCAAACCCCTGACTGTCTTACAGAAGAATGTTAAGTGCTAATACTGTCCTAACACAGTAGCTCAGCCAACAGGAATTGCAGAATATTCACGGTTGGAAGGCACCCACAAGGATCATCAAGTCCAACTCTTAAGTAAATGGCCTGTACGGGGACCAAATCCACAACCCTGGTGTTATTAACACCGTGCTCTAATCAACTGAGGTAATCTCAGGGACAGATTTTCATTGTTTCTTGCTTGTCATGGTATTCAATGAAGGTTTCTGCCTACATTATTTAAGTCAAATTCAGCATCACCTTCTTTTAATAATCAGCATTTAACTTGGGATTAATCTAGACTCTCTTATTTCCTCTCCTGCAATATCATAGGCAGGGCCCTTAACCTGTGCCTGCCTTCTGTTATTCACTTCAAAATGTTTGTCTAAATAGCAGACTACTTATATTGTTAAGGATCAATTAATTTATTAACTATTTAACTTAATGCACTCTGAAAGTATAATGTGCTACAGATGTAATTTTTGTCATTAACAATGCTTCAACACTGCTAATGCTAATTCATTGGCAAAATCTGGTGGGTACATCAATTAAAAATGGGAAGGTGTGTTATCTGGCCATTACAATATTGAGAGTGGAAATGCCCTGATTCTGGGCTTCCCCCATGCCAGCTCCAGTCAGGGAAAAAATATCTTCTGTTAATAATGTTAACTGATGTGCTCTCATATAAGTTTGGTGAGAAGTATGTGAACAGTTGGGCCTGATTTTCAGCAGATGTAGATCTATATTATGTAAAAATATTAATGTTTATTCCTACCTTATGATCTGTTTGTAATCCTTCCCTGTGACCTTTTAGAGTATTTTTCCCTGATCCTATTTTGGGCTGCCTATTTGACAACATGAAAGGATTAGCAGGAAATAGAATTTGTTTCTCGGTATTAATTGCTCCAATACATGGTGCTCCTTTGCATGTCTGCCTTCTTCAAAGTTTACTCCTGCTCAAAGTGTTTGCTTCCTGCTATGCTGTGTTAAAGGGCTTTTAGCAAAGGAACGGCTTGCTCAGTGATGGGGAGGATGTCACTCTTTGATCAGCAGCTTTTGTGCCTACAGAACACCCTTGCTCTGATCTGAGTGTTGTCTGCAACCCTCTGCATTCTTGATCTGTGTGGTTTGTTTGCTGTAGTTCTTGTCACAGTATTATGCAAAGCCTGTTAAAATGCTGACGCTTCCCTCCGCCCCCGTATTATTTTTCCTGTGTTATTTTTGTGACCTCTGGCTGAGGCATAGCCCCTGTATACCTCATCTACTAATTTGCTGCTGTTTATATCAGAAATAGGATGCTCTAACTTGTTATCTACAGCTATCTAGGTTATGAAAATATATATTCAGCAAATACTTCCTCTTAGTCTTGTTACTTTTCTGCCTTCCTGTCAGTGCCTCAGTACAACTCTGACCAAATCTAGCAGCCCACTCCTGGCAGATTTTAACCCTTACAGCAAAGCAACAAAGTTCTCAGTCTTGCTGTCTGTATACACACCTTGAAGGCAACACTCACTACAAAACACA
Organism: Cyanistes caeruleus; assembly: GCF_971803275.1. Lineage (NCBI taxonomy): Eukaryota > Metazoa > Chordata > Aves > Passeriformes > Paridae > Cyanistes > Cyanistes caeruleus. The sequence continues at coordinate 103,956,196 of NC_141701.1, forward strand.
GCTTCATTGTATTCCATCAAAAGCTGGTGATGATGCCTAGATAGCCAAGCTGTGTCACTGAGAAAGTGGGCAAGTGGCATTTTTTTCTTACCCCACTGGAGTGGATTCTGTAAGACAGAAGTGCTTGCCACATGAGTCATTTTATGCTGTTTGAGAGCAGGCCCCAGATGTCTTTTCCAAGGTGCAAAATATTGCTGGCATTAATTATTTTAACCCCCCAGTATATGTCACACTTTCATGATCATGAAGAAAACATAAGATACCTTAGTTTTACCCTAAGATAAATTTAATGAGATAAGGGACAGCATGGACCTCATGTAATTTATTTGCAATAAAATGTAAGTGGGAATCACCTTGAGATCTAGGCTATAGGAAAGCAGGTGTTTATTACCTTTGATAAGTATTTGTAAAAAAAGATCCATCTGCATGTAAAATGTGTTGTCAAATACAGTATTGACAGCAGTGATAAGGCACTTGATCATGTGGTGTGGTTTGCCAGTGAAAGAGAAATTGCTGTTCTATTCACTCTTAACCTTTGTGGACACAAGATCAAGCTAGTGAATGACACAACAGTAGATGCGACTCTTTGCAGCATCACAAGCTCCATGTTTGCTCTTATTTGCCAAATACACAAGAAGCAAAACTCATAATTTTCTGAGCATCTCAGTGGAAGAATAAAATGGGAACTTTTATCTGCCCTTTATATGCCATGTACTGCATTTATTGTCCTTTGCTGCAGCTGAGCCACCCTGTGCTACAAAGAATAGGTGTTCTGCCTTTACCCTTAAATTTCTTGGTGGAAATCGTGACCCTGATTCTACTCTCACACCAGCATCATTCTGAGTGCAGGTCATGGGAGAAACACTCTTTCTTTAGGAAGTCTTATGTACTTTATTAATCTTAGTTTTATGTATTATGTCACTAAAAACCCCTCTTTCTGTGAATTGGAATAAATCCTAGCAGCGTACAAGCATAAACAGTTAGTAAACAGTAAGAATAGTTTGCAATACCTTTGCAGTATAAACTCTACCCATTTATTTAAGTTATGCAAAACATGGATTAAAGTGACTTCAGAAAGGGAAATTCATTGTTCTTAGGGAAAGCTGCTCTAATCACTTCATCCTTACATGCAGTACTTGGACTTGGTTGTGGAAATACTGCAAAGTGCTCATTCCTGTGGTCTAAATCAGCAGTGTGGTAGCTGGCTGCTCTGCAACAGCAGCTGAAGAGCCAATGTTTGCTTTTCCAGCAATGTAGCTATGTAAGGAGGGTCTCCAGAAGTGTAAAATCACATCTTATGTAGCAAACAAAATTAAAAAAAACCCAACCCCCAGCATAAATGCCATTTCTTTTAAAATGGAAGCAAGAGAACATAGGTAACCCTCTTCTGTCTGGTTCTGTTACTGTAGTAGGATTCTGGTATTAGTTTCATAAGGCTGTTCAGACATATAAACATTCTTTCCTTTGCAACCTCTCAAATTATTCCACAGTTCCACTGGAAGAGATTTCTTGTGCAAAGAGATATTCCCAAGTCCCCTAGTCAAGGAGCCAGGGGGATTAAAAAAAATGAATAGAGATAACCCTCTGCCTTAAGGCAGATGGATATTTAGCCTATTATGTTTTCCTTTTTTTTTTTTAAAAGCCTTATCTTCCCAAAGCTCTCATTTCCCCCTCCCTTTCCTTCCTTTTGTCATATTAAAAGCTCAGTAAGACTCAGGCAGCTGGCAACCACCAGGTCACTTGGATGCCAGTGTTGTCTCAAAATTATCTCCTTGATATGAGCAAGATTATTTTCTTCCCTTGGAAAAGAATCTGGTCCTTTTCAATTTCATCTGTTAATGCAGACCCTTCCTTCTATCTTGGAGTCTGTAATAACATTAATTGGGGCCAAGCACATGCAGCCAGGTTGGGTACAGCATAGGTGACACTCTGTGGGTGCAGAGAGATGGGGAAGGCTGGTGGAGAGGTAACGTGCTTGTTATTTAAGGCTCACTAATAATCGCAGTAGTTATGTCTTGGTTGCCAGTTTTTAGATTTGTGTGTTGAAACATCTTGAACAAAATGTTAGTGAGAGCAATTCTGCAGCATCCTGCTGACTGAATTCAAGGTGCTGCCTCGTTTGCCATCTGCCTGCAAGCTCACAGTAGTAATTATAGTGAGTCTCGCAAGTGCTGGAACAAGAGGTATGTCAGATGCATTTTCCTTACATTTGAAGGTAATTTTCATTTTCTCAACTCATTTAAAACTATGTATGATTATGAGCTGCAGGTGTGGGAGCCACACAGAAGCACACAGACATGTGTACACACCCACAAAGCCAGATATCAACTCCTAGAGTGTCCAGAAGAGTTTAAGTTCTTATTTCAGCACTTTTAAATTAAATGTCGTGCTGGAGACATTTCCCTTGTTATTACTACTCCTATCCTTGTGAAGATTCCTTAAAATCTTAACATCTCTTATTAGTATGACAAAAAAAAAACAACCAAAAAACATGCTTGATTTTGCTGAGCATTGCTAAAACAACATGCATGGGAATAACAACACACATAAAAACTGCTGAAAATGAAAGTTACTTGCAGTTGAAACTTCCATGGATAGTGGTTTGTGGATGCAGCCATAGCGAGGATAAGCAGGGTGAAAATGTAAAATTGGCACTATGTGATGTACAAATTCATTTAGGGCTGGAATTCTGTGGAGAGTTGGGGTCCTGGACCTCACTTTTGTTTGGAAAGTGATAAAAGACCCAGTGAGCATTTGAGCACTGGTCACCTGGGAGGAGGAGGTTTTCATCTGCTATGGCACATGGGAGTGAGGTAGAACCAGGGAACTGCTCCAGTTCTTCAGGGATCTGGATTTTCATGTCAGGGTATACAGGGAACCATCTTTCAGAATTGTGTCTGTAACTCACTTAAAAGCAGTGGAAGAGTAAGCAGGCAGAAAGAACACTTGTCATTACATACCTTCTATAGTGATCCACCAAGAAAATTGGGGTAGCAAAGAAGACAATGAGTAGAAGCTTGCTTTTTTTTTTTAAGTTTGATTTTCCTGTGGGACCTGCTAGGTGTCACCCACTGGAGGAAACAACATTCATAATCCAAACTGCACATTTTCCTAAAGGTGGCTGTTGTGACTATCTGAACTGTTTTCTGCTCTGCTTATCCTCATGACATTGGAAAGATAAGGACTCTAGAGAAAGAGCAACTGAAGCTGATATCCTCAGTGAGGTAGACATACACAACATCCAGGCTATGAACAGATTTTAAGGAATATAAAGAAGAGTTCTTTAGGAGATTATAAGCACCAGGACTCTCTCAACCTACTTAAACAGGACATTCATGTGTGCCTGGAAATAATGCCTCTACATTTGTACTTGCAGGTTCAAGAGTTAGGCATGCTCAGCAGCTTTGTGTCTGGGGTTGATATTTTTAGAATCAACAACCCGAGTTTTATATCAAATGTAAGAGCAGATTTAAGCTTTCCTCATTATATGCTTTAACTGAAAACACCACATTATGGCCATCTCTCTTCTTCAAGATTTAACCTAATTCTGGGCCAGTGGAATAGCCTGTACTTTTCAGACAAGGATTTCTATAAGCATCTGGACCAATGTTTCCCGTGGATTTGTGTTTCATGGTAATTCATGAACTCTGAATAACAACATTTCTGTGCCTGGGGTATGTGCCATCTTCTTTCCTCACCTCATCCTATAGCCTCAGTCAGTAGATTCTCAGGTGGCTAATGCAGACTGAGCTGATCCAGCTCCCCAAACCAAAGGAGTCCATCATTCTGTCAGAGGTAGCTGAAATTATCTAATAGCATCAAAAGTTATTGAGGAACATATATAAAATGTGATCACATAAATCACGTTTCCATAGGAACCGGCTAAAAATACATCTGTATGAACACTCAGTGTCTATCGTGATGAACTATTATGTAAGTAGGATTTTTTTCCTCAGTAAGAACATTGCAGATGCTTGTTAATAATTTGTGGCAAAATTTACAGACAAGTTTACAAGTCTTCATGTGTGCAATCAGCTGTGTGCTTATTACATTGTCTGCCTTCCCTCCTGCTGACTAAAATGAGAAATTAACAGAGCATCCTTTCTCAAGGATTAAAAACATCCAGAAGATTAAAAATAGCCTGAGGCTTAAAAACTTCCTCACCTGGTAAGACAAGCAGGATTCTGTACTAATAGTCATCTAACTATGAGTGTTGTATGTGAAAGGTGGAGAGGAAGGCTTGGAGGCCTGCACCTCATGGAAATTGTGCCATATTGCACCATGGCAACGTGTGAATATTTGTTATTTGCAAGAAATTAATCTCTGCAGAGCAGGAAATTGTCACCAAATAAATTATTCAAATTATAGATATTTATAAGATATAGAGATATATAAGATATAAAGATATTTATAAATATTATTAGGATCCAGATTTTTGTGGTGTGGTGATTTAGGTTGTATGAGATGAGGCAGAGGAGGCATTTTTACCATGAGGTGATGTAATATCATACATCCTCCATGACTAAGTTGAATTTCTGTGTTTAACTGCTTTTGTCTTTGTTTTCAGAAGCCACTTAGAAATTGTTTATTGTGCCAACTAAAAGATGGGGCTATGAAAAAAACCACCTAAAATATCTGGCTTGAAGAGTTGCATAGAAGTGTCCATCACTGGACTTCTCAATATTATTCTGTGGCCTGTTATAATAATTTTTCTCAATTTCCAGAATTTATTTTCTAAATATATGGAAGCAGTTTTCATCCTGTTTGATTTTCTATTTCATTTTCCTTCAAAATAACATTAGGGTTAAACAGTAAGACTTAGTATCAGAGGTTTTGTTTTTGTTCTTTTTTACTCAATTTTTAACAATAATACAATCTAAGACTGTATATGTAATAATAAAATTCTAGAAGTGTGCATAAGGTTGTACCATGCATATTGTTCCAAAGAGGGAGGAGGAAAGAGTCCATATGTCCTCTGAACCTTAGAAAATAGCATGCCACTGGATAAATTCTGAATTGTGATTATTAGAAAATGATGAATAACTTACAGACCTGGAGTTAATCATCAAATATATTACTTAAATTAAAAATGAATTCAAGAATTCAACATTCTGTCGGTGGACAATTCATTGATAGAAAAGAAAAAAGGATGAAATTAATCAAATAAATAATTCATTGTAAATCATTTGGTTCTAATTATAACAAGGTGCTAAAAAATAGATCAGCTTCTCAAAGCATGGCAGAGTTCTGCTACGCATACATATCACCACAAATGCAGCTGTCCAAGTATAATCCCTGTTTTAATTGCTTTTGGTTCAGGACAATAGTCAGGTACAGGAGTGGTAACAAAAGCATTGACCTACCCCATTTATTAAAAGCTATTTTGTTTGCTTGCTTGCATGACAGAGCATCCTGAGCTAGTGCTTCTGCAACGTGAGAAAGACCAGCCTGGCCTTCCCAAATCCTCAAAGCAAAAACCTGCATAAAAGTGAGTTTTTATGACCTTCTCTCTCACTTACTGCCAGCTCAGAGGTCTGTTCCTCTCTTTTCTGTGGGGATATAGTTAATAAAAAAGTGAAGATTAGGCTTTTTCTGGCTCTCTTTTTGTCCCTCATGAAGAAGCTCTTGTTAATGCTCCTGCAGGACACTGGCTGTCCACAGCCTGCAGAGAGGATCCCTTTGCTGGCTGATGCAGGACTCTTGGCAGAAACACTGCTCAGCAACCCATGTGCTGCTGAGCTTTAGATGGAGGATGAGGGAGGGGCAGCATAGAAACAAATGAGCCCTGTATGAACACATTTGTTCTGAGGCCTCCAGAATGGTCAATCACCAGGCATTTCAGCTTCCTGAAGTTTTTGATAGCTCAGAGCTGGGTTTAGCAGGCCATACTAGTCCCACTGTGCTTCTGCCAGTGGATTGGATCAGAAGATCCTTGAGGTTCTTTCCAACATGATATTCCATTCTGTGATTCACTCCCCCATCCAACTGAGCGACCAGCAGCATTCAGAAGACTGTACCAGTCAATAGGAAGTAGCCACCATTTACCCCCTTTTTTTTAAAGCTTTTGCTAATCTTCCTCTCTATCAGTAGAATGAGGAAGTCTTCTTCCTTGAAATTTTTGTCGTGTTTTCAAAGCAAGTCAGGGTTGTATGGTACTCATTTGCAAGAGCTGTGTTACCAAGGACAAATCCAGTGCTATGCCCTGCACTCACAGAGCTCCTAGCTCAGTTGCCATTAAAAGAAGGGCTAGCAGCAGTTGCAGTGAGAAGATGACAGCATTTTTCATTAAATATCTGCATAGATTTTGAGCAAAGCAGCTTTTATTGCCTTAACAACTTTAGGACAGCTCTGGAACAAAGGCAGGAGAGAGATCTTGATTGCAAAAATAGCTGACATGTGAACTGGAGCATCCATTTAACTACTAATTGTGCTTTTTCTAGAAAGCTAAAAAGTCCCTGTCCTGTCAAAACGGGAGCGATAGTTGAAAATCTGACATGGTTCAGTGGGTTCAGCATTTTTAAATATTTGTGTAGTCTCTTGGATTTGTTACATCATAAATTCAGGCAGCAGCTGGTTGTCTGACCCTGTGACCGTGCTGCAAAAGTGTCCAGTCCTTTAGCCATGAGAAATTGCTGAAGATGCTAGTTTTCTTTGCAGCCAGATAATAAAGCAGAATGCACCTTGTGTGCAGTACCTGTAAGATGACTGAAAAGTAAAGTGGAAGAGCAAGATGAATATAAAGAGGGTTAAAGTTGTCTTTACATCATCTGTGCCATCATATCATATTAGCAAAAATAAAATCATTAGAATAATACAATCTCACAAATGTTTTTGCATCAGCATTTTGTCCTCTGAAACTATATTAGAAGCAGCTTTTTCACTGTCCTTTTAAAATCTGCAGTGGCAGAAAATTCGTTACCATTAATATACAAGAATTCTTCCCTTTTTTTCTCCTTAAATTTCATATCCCTGAATACTACACAATAACCCTCAATATGCTGGTGATGCTGGGATTTTTCTGATGTTAGATATTTTGAATGTATTCACAGTGTTTTTGACTTAGTGATATGGAAGCCATCAGCACTGCAGAACAGGGAAAAAAAGGAGACCAATAGTATTAGTCAGACTCAAAACACGACAAAATTCGGATTACCCCATGCTGAATACAAATGTGGTAGAAATGTTCAGAAACTGCAATCAAATAGCTTTGAATGTCAAATGAAATTACTTTGGGAGTCTTCTAAGCCCTCTTCTTACAGCACACTGGAACATAAATCCCCTACTTTCATTTGATTAGTCCAAAAGGCTATAGGATGTGTTATTAAATCTAGAAAACATGACCAGAGTCTTAGTCATTAGCATCACTGAACACACAAATTCCTTTAGGTCTTTATTTTTTCTTGCTCTGTACTTTTTGAATGGAGCACAATCAGTGAACTTTTAAAATCAAAGTATACCCGAAACTCACTGAAAGTTATAAATAATTTATTTTTAAAAGAAAATGCTTTGGGGGGCTTTTCATCTGCTATATTTGAGTGTCACAGTAAAATAAATACATATTATGTTATGAGTGAATATTAGAAACTGTGAATAAAGATATTTTATTCCTTGTAGATGATCTTTGGTTGACAAACTTCTCTGCAGTACAGGGGAGCTATAATCAGCTTTAGCAACAAAGCTTTGATAGAATTAAGTCACAGAAATCTGCACTTAATGAATAGTCACAACACTTTGCTCATTTTGCTTTTTTTAAACCTGGGAAAATGATAACAGAAAGTGAAGACAACTATGCAAAAACATTGATATAAATAGTAATAACAAGACCTTCAATCCCAGAAAACACCTCAGTTAAGAAAGGATTTATGCTTGTGCCTTAGTTCTACTAAATTTAAGAATGAGCTTAGAACAAAAACATATAGTTAAATGCTCTCCTTACAGACCCTTGAGTCTGCAAGAAATCTCTGCTTTTCTCTCATGACTTCTTTTTGAAACAGGTTTAACTGATCATTATTGTGACTGCATTGGACCATGTGGCACAGTGTCTTGCACTTGGCAGACATACAAGATACGCCAGCCACAGAAGTACAGGGCAAGTATTTTGATCTCCTTGCTGGCAAACTCTGCCAGCCTCGAGTCGTTTGAGGTCCTCAGCTTGGCATGCTGTCTTGATGTTTAAGATTCTTTGGTGGATTTATTCATTCATTTTTCCCTGCACAAATTTTTTTCTGAGCAGCTTTTTTACAGATGTGCATTTCTAGCATTCCACAGGTTTGTTAACAAATTCTCCAGCTGAGCTATTCTTTCTTTGTTTTGAAGGTGCGTTCCAAAAACTTTGTTTGATACCGACTAGTTCTTGTACTGTAAAGAAAAAAAAAAAGAGTAATTGTATCCTGTTCTATTTATGCCTTTTCCAATGCCTCTAAATCTCCATTTTCATGATCTCTGTTTTTTCAGATTGAGGAATCTCAGTGTGTTGTTCCTTGTTTGGAAGCTGTGCTAAAATTTGCACCTTTATTATGTTTCTTTGTGTTTCTTCTAGCTCAGCTGATGCTTTTCCTGAGATGAGTGGCTCTTAATTGAACACAGGAATTAAGATGTGGGCATAATGGTAATTTTTGTTTTATTCTCTATTTCTTTTCTTTCCTAATAATTCCTAACATTCTTGTTGCTTTTTTTGACAACTACTGAGCACCAAACTGGCATGTTCATGACACTATTGATTATAACCCCAACTTTTTAGAGAGTTCTGGAGTTCCAACCCATCTCTGTCCAGAGTGGTAATAGCTAGTTCAGAGCCCATCACCAGATCTTAAATATTAACGTTCTTCTTTTATTTTTCCTCTTGTAACTTATTTTTCATTGGTGCTTTTACACCTGACACAGAAGGTGATAGTGACCCCTTTGCTCCTTTTTTTTAATTGTACAAACATTAGCCCAGAGTTTGAACAGAGTTAAAGGAACGCTGCCCTTGAGGACTGCAGTGGAACCATGGCCCTTTGCATTGACAGAGGAGCTGTCTACTGTTTGGAGTCCCTTTAATTTCTTGTCTAAACAAATAGTTTGAATGACATGTGGCATAAAAGATAATCAAATACAAGATGGAAAACCTGGTCTGTGTGATGTTAAAAAGGCCAAGGTATCTTGGTAGATCACATATTGCCTCATGATTCTCACTGTGTGATGCCCCTTTTGGTAGCTGTATTGTCACTGACTGAATTTTATACCTTTGTGGGATGCAGCTTTATATCAACTGATGCTGTGGAAGCAAGTGGCTTGAACATTAGCTTTGGGGTCAAACTCTGCAGCTGTTGGTCATATAAACAAAGGAATGCACCTTCTTGAACAAGTCTCCAGGGCATGTGTTTTCTTGACACACATTCCTAAAGGTCCCTCTCAAAGACCTACCTCTGTGTGGATGTCTTACAGAAGTCTGATGTTGTTATAGTAAGGGTGTAATTTCTTTACTGTTTTGCACATGGATTCTTTATTGAGGAAGATTATTTTTGGTTTAACATATTTCATTTACATCTGCATCTTTGTTGAGGCTGTGACTACAACAACAATAACAAGCCATTGATTCTATGGAGTGGTTAAATAAATGTGAGTGATGGGGTCTTTCCACAAATACTTTTTATTTGGTGGAAAAATAGTCCATATTTCCAGGAGTGAGAAATTATCTAGTCTCAGCAAAGGATACTATTATTATTCCTAGCTGCAATACAAACAATATTTTATTCAACACTCTTTTTATGTTTGAAAATAAATATTAAGATGAAAAGGAAAAATAATAGCATCCAGACGTGGGCCTGGTTCTGTCTAAAGATGCTACTGATTCTTTTATTTCAATTTATTTGCACTCAGAACACAGGTCCTGTTTGTGGAAAAAGATAAAGTCAGCACTTTTCCCTCCAACCAAGATTTTTGTGTATGTTGCAATTAGGGAAACAGATTGTCTCCAGTTTTAGAAAATTTTTTGTTTAAAGTTACAAGTTTGTATATACCTCTACAATATTTGACAACTGCTTGAACATACAGATACCTGTTTCAACACTGTGACAATAGCAGAATTATTTTTTTTTTTAAAACATGTCAGTGCAATAAGATGACATTAATTCTGATTTGCCAGTAACAGAGATTTTAAACTCAAGGATTTTCTGATTTATTTGAAGGCCATTTTCTCTAGTCCATACCAGTTACTTCTAAAACCGGTGGTATTTCTGTAAGGTGAAAACTTTATTCACTAATCTGCTCAGCCCCTTTTCTCTTACTCCCTCCACTTCAGGCCTTTCAAAGTTAAGACTTCATTGTTCCCTGCTATTTATTTACTGATTAGTGAAAGATATTTGGTCTCAAGAAGTCATACACTCCAAAATACAAGGTGACCTTTGTCTTAGTGTCTGAGCCTGTATAAACATGCTATAAAGCCCTCAACTACCTACTCCTTTCCAAGCATGCTAGGTGTGCTTCCAGGCAATACAGCTTAGATCCCATTAAGTCCATCCACAGGCCAAATGATTTTCCAGTCCTTACATCAATTTTTGCCCTGAAGGGCATACACAATGCTGTGCAAAGCCACAAAATAGAAGAGGATTTTTCACAGTCATAACCATGTTATGACCATAAGATGCAGCGTTTCCTGTATGTTTTCTATATAAACTGTTTTATGTTGTGATTCCTGCGCTGTTAGTGAGTGGTAACCTGATGGTGTTCTCTGTAAATTACTATGAATAATTTCATTTTTTTACCTTGTCTCCAAGTTCCTGGAATTGTTTATTTCTCCTGATTTTTTATGGCGATTTCAGGAATTCCATCCAAAATGTGTTGGTTCCTCATAGTTGTGATGAAAAGATGATTTTTTTTCTCTTTGTAACCTTTAGCATTTTGCATTGCTCTTGTAGTCATGAACATCTCATGCATAGTTCCACTTGCTTGCAGATCCTTTTTCTTTTAAAAAAAATCTCTCTTTTACTAGAATCTTTTTTGAACAGCAAGGAAGACCTGGATAACATCATGGGAAAAGACAAAGGCAAGCAGAGAAATGTCAGAGATAAGTACAGTTCTGAAAAGGTTCTAGAAGCAAAGTTGGGAGCCAAGGTCATTTGTGATGTCAGGGAGAAAATATATTTTCTCGTACATGAGTTTGGCATTTTATGATTATTAGAGGATAATCCTGTTCAGACTTGAGTCTTGGATTCTTTTTTACTTGCCTTGTAGTATTCTGCAGCATCTTGGTGCTCCAGAGCAAGCACTCTCTGGCCAGGTCTTAAAGGAGAGTCTCATGAGATACAGATTTTTTGAGTCTGGAGGCAGGGCTAGTTCAGACACTTTGCTAAGTCTGAATCTTTGTTGAACTGTTTGGATGGAAACAGTTAATTTAGTTAGTTTCCAAACTCTGTAATGGTCTTCCCCTTTGCTCTGTTTAGTTTGCAAGTTTTTGAGGCTAGTCTACGTGTGTGTAGCAAGTGGTACAGAGAGCTGTAGTGTCATGGATTCTGTTCTTCATATTGACTTTAAGTTATCATAGCATCAGAGAATATATTGAGTTGGAAGGTACTCTCAAGGATCATCAAGTATAATTCCTGGTCTTGCCCACAGCATGTACTTGGGAGCATTGCCAAATGCTTATGGAACTCTGTCAAGCCTGGTGCTGTGATGACTTCCCTGGGGAACCTGTTTCAGTGCCCAGTCACTTTCTGGGGAAGCACCTTTTCCTAACACACAACTTAAACCTCCCCTGGCTCAGCTTCATCCTATTTCCTCAGGTTCTGTCACTGGTCATGAGAGCGAGGAGATCAGTACCTGCCCCTTCACTTCCCCTCACAAGGCAATTGTAGTCTGCTGCAAGATTTCCCCTCAGTCTCCTCTTCTCCAGGCCGAACAGATTAAATGACCTCAGCTTCCCCTCAAGGCCCTTCACCATCCTAATGACCCTGTTTTGGATGCCCTCTAATAGCTTAATTTCTATTTTTATAACGTGGTCCCCAAAACTGCACACAGTTGTCCTTAAAAGGCTCATTAAATGAAACTTGGCTTATATAAAGGGAGAATAGAAGTCTGTGTAGCTTCCAATGGTTATAATGTATCTCCAAGTGAAAGGCTTAGTCCTAGTGAATGGGATTTTTTGCTGCTGTAACTTTCGTCCTTTTTCTGAGGACTTTCTTTTCCTTCTTTAATTTTTTGACAATTTAGAGAAGGCTTTCAGTAGAAGACGAAAATTCTTTTCTCTGCTCTAGGTGAAGAATCCTGGACCCATGTGCTCATAAATTTTGTCTGATGATACCCAGATATATGTTTAAGGCTATTAAAAAGAATAATTCAAATAACAGAATTGCTCAGTAATAGAATGCATTTTACTCTTGTGCTCCAAGTATACTTCTCCCAGCAATGGAGAGAGGAAAGTGTTTAGGTCCCACCACAGGTTCATTTTATTCTTTTAGCTAAAAATTCACCAGCCCTATTTCAGTTATATCAGTGTTGACTAGAATGGTCGCCTCCATAAAGCCAAATATTCAGCTTTTCAAAATTTTATAGTGCTAAGGTATATTCACTGGTTAAGCTTCTCAAGATCCCTATGATGGTGATGAGTTGGTATATATTGCAAATTAATAGCTAAGGAAGTTAATAACTCAGTCAAACAGCTTTTTTATTTAAGCTTTAGTCCTTTGACTTCTAATTACATGCTGTAGCAGCCACACTATGCTTCCCTGTTAGGGAAAGTTCTTTAATGAAGAGCTTTATTCCAGGAAATATCTTGTTCCCCTCCTGCTGATCAAGAGAGCTCTGCTGGATGGATTTCTGTATCAGTGTGGTAAAAATGATGGATTCTAATTTGAGACAAACTTTGGAAGGCACACTTGAAGTTTGATTGGCAGAAGGAAAGGATTTGGGTACGTGTGGCATTAAATAAGGGCAGCAGTTGGTTAAAGTGTATGAAGCACTGTTAGCCATTTACTAAAGACTTACTCATGAAACAAGAAGATATGTCAGTAGCAGCACCTGGGTAATCTTTCCTCTTGCTCCCCCTCAAATCCAGGATTGGATATATTCAGCAGCCTTTTAGCTCTGTCTTCTGCAGAAGATAATCTGCAGCCATGGGTTTCTTTCAATGTGAGGAAGGATTTGAGTTACAGAAAAGGAAATTCTGTCAGTAGATCTGAGAGGGGCAAGTGTGCAATATTAAGCCATCTGGTTTAGCTCTTGGAATGATTCAAAGAAGATTTAAGATTATTCTAATATTTTCCAGGTCAACACTGGCTCCAAGCAGCTGCTCCAGCAGCTGGAGATCTATGGTTGTGAGCTGCTGCTGACATTTGCCTACATCACCTCCACAGGGAGGAAGAACAATATGGAGCTGGTATTTGTGACTTTGTGGCGCATGAATTCCCTATGCAAGGAGAATCTTCTGCTTGTCAGCCAGTGTGGCTTTATGGCTCCTTTGGGCTGCTGCAGAGATGTACATTAGAAGCAAGACCTGTGCTGAAATAAAACAGGAGATGGCTGCTGCTCCTTGTAAGGACACAGCTAATTCTTTTTACCCATTTCCATCCCTGCTTGAACTCAAGGACTTTACCAGGTCAGCTCCACATTTTGCACCCTCTGAAAAGATACGTGGCTGAGAAAAATTTCCAGGCTTTCTTCCAAGAAGCTTGCAGCATCTGTGAAATTGTGTATGAGTGCTCAAATAGGATTTTCTACACTGTTCCTTGTAAAAGGCAGTGGATGTGAGACCTGTGTTGATACAGATGTTTTTACTGGCTAGTGATGGCGGGCAGGACCTGGGTCAGAAAGGCAAAGACCCGTACAGTTTCCTTGATGCCCAGACCCAAACTTTTTCTCCAGGGCCAGATGCATCAGACACTAAATCAAAATTTGAATACTTGCATGTCTGCTTTTCTCTCAGAATGCTGACAGGACATTTTCTGATCTCAGTGTTGTTGCAGCTTATGTGACACAAATTCTTACTCTCTGCTACAGGGCAATGTGTCTCAGGGGACCCATTTCATATTAAAATACTGGCTCTCAGTAACCTTGGTATAAATCTAGAATAAATTTTATATTGTCAACAGCAATTATACATGTCATTAAGGGCACTAGTTATAGATACAGGTCCTGCCCAAAAGTTGATTTAATGATGATTAGAATGTTTCTCTGACTACCTGGTACAGGTATTTCCCATCTGCTTAATTTTTTGTGTGGGCTCATTCTTTCCTTTGGATGTTTTCATTCTGTGGTGCAAAACCAAACTTGTGTAAGAGTGCTGAGTATGACCTGGCCATGCCCATTTCCATCCATTTTCTTGTATTTGAGCAGACTCCTACTGAGTCCATCAATAGCTGTGACTTTCAGCATTTTGTTTCTTCATCTGACTACATTCACATGGGTGGCATATGTTTGGCACATGAATGCTGCTTTGGATGGCTCTTATTTTACCTATAGATCAGGAATAAATTTTTCTAGTCTCTCAAACTCCACTTTTTGTCCAATTAATTTGAAAACAAACAGTCCTTAAATGAAGAATGGCCACCAAAAATGAACAACAAAAAACTTAGAGCAAAACAAGACTACATTAAAAATGTAATAAGTACAAACTAATCTGAAACTCTGTTTTGGTTTTGCAGATGCTGTGATAACCCTCCTGATTTTTATGTCAGCCAAGGTTACTACCAAGCTGCAGGAGCTCACTGAATAAACCACTGAACACTGGGAATTCTCCCACTATATCACAATTGCAGAAGCAGAGGTGCTAGGTAAGTTTATGCCAGTCCTATGGGAACATTTAAAAAAAGTTTAATAGCCCTTAAAATTTCTCATTTCTAACCTCTCATAGGTTTACCTCATCATGACAGCTCATTTTGCTGTGTTATAAAAGCAGATAGAAAATTAGATTTCTGGCTCAAGATCTCACTAAAACCATCATTCCTGTTTAAGTCAGCAATAGCCACATAACATTTATGCCTGGATAGTAATTTCTTTCTGCATCTATTCCATCAACAGAGCAACACATTGCATGGCTTGAAATGCTTCTGGTCTAATTAGAAGAGCTTACAAAATTCTGTGTAAAGATTATCTGAAAAGATCACTGGAAATAATAAATAAGAGGAGTCCAATTTCCCATTCTGTGTGTCTCAGAAATGAGAAAAGGATCTTTAAAATATGGATTCTGTTGATAAGATCATTAAATAGCTGCAATGATTATACAGGCTTTGAACTCCAATGAGGAACTTCTGCTGTGATTCACAGGAAAAGGGGTTTTTAACTGTCTGATACACTTCCAGTCTAGTAGCTCCAAGTATCTGGAACCTGTCCAAGTGCACCTGAGCACAGCACTTGTTATGTATGCTGTTATGGGAAAGAGGTTAACAATGCACATAACTTTAAGTACATTAATTATCCCCCCTTTTCAGAGAGCATTACTCAATTGAGGGAAGTGTCCTTGAAATGAAGGACATTCATCTAAGCCTTGTTGGATCAGAAGTACCCAATATATTATAGGATTGCATTTGTGAAAAAAGGACTCATAGTTTTTTTACATACATGACTGAAAACACAAATGCTTATTAGTTGATTCAGTAGTCAGTGGTGAAATTTGGAAACTAGCCTATAAAATCATCCCTGTTGGGATGATAAACAGCTATTAAAAACTGAATTAGTTATGGGTTCAATATAGCTCCAGAGGAAGGTTAAAAATCTGGCTAAAGATTTTAATATCTGCCTTCTGAATAGTTTGACAAATCAAAAGAAAGGCCAGCTGCTGGGAAGCTGCATTCAGAAAGTGCATTTTTATTTTTAAAAATTGAATGCATTGTCTAATAGGTCAGCAAATTAAGCTGATAAATGGGTTTACTTCCCTGTGATTATTTTTCCCACTTTGTTCTGTACCTCTTGGATGGCTCCTGTCCAACTGAAGCAAAATGCACAAGCAGAACAGGGAGGCTGGGAAAAGGCAGAGATCATTTTAGGATGAACAGAGCTCTGCTCCATATGAGCCCCAATTTGGGGCATAAACGGAATGTACTGTTACAGAAGGGTTGGTTTTGGTTTCATATTTTTGGTGGGGTAGAAGAAGAGTTTCAGGTCAGTTGTGTCTCCGCAAAGCCTCTGTTGCTACTCTGTAGATGGCCTTTAGTAGTTTTCAAAACACCAATGGGGCTTTGCACTCAACCTCCTAGAGTGGACGAGCCACCCTTTAAATCATGTCAGAAACTGAGTCCCCATGACTGTAGCTGTGGTTGATGACATGGTTGTCTGGTTAGGTTTAAAAACAGGTCATTAAGCCTTCCTTCTATAAGGAGACATGGTCTGGTACAAATCTCTGCTGACCTGGGGTGCTAGGGCCTACCTGAAGTTCTGGATGTACTCAGAAATCTGCCCTTCTGCATTCAATCTGATGAATACAAAAATATAACACACAGTTTGTACTGTTGGCTTGGGTGTTTTATACTTGCAGAGGACAAAAACTGAAGGGAAAAATTCATGAGGTCCTTTAAATACCATCCTCTCACATAATTTCATAAATTCTTACCACATTTCTCTGAGAGTGCAAGTTAAAGACATACCTTTGGCCTGGTATCCTGTTCCTGATGATGTACTGGTTGACTGGGTGACCTATAAAAGTCCTTCCAACCACAACTGTTCTATGATGTTCTGGAGTGACATCTGCATAGAAAATAGCCTTTAACCTTAATTGAACAGAATCATAATTAACCAAGAGTTAAAATTCAGCCCCATTTAGACCAAAGAGAAATCAAAACTGGACAAGATGGAGGAAACAGTGCTGAAGAGACATTAGAGTTCTTTGAACATGTCTCTTGGCTATTTTAAGTCCTTAATTTTCTTTTCCAGTGTGGGCTCTGGGTAGATCTGGTGGTGATCTGGTTGAGGTACTGGTTGCACACAGTTTGTGGGAAGAGACAGTTTTGGATGGGAAGCTCCTCCCACTCAAATTCTGCGCTGGTGTATCTCTGCCAGCTTTAGCATGGTTTCTGTGAAAAATCTCTGCCTTGTCTCACATTTTCTCTTCCTCTGCTATCTTTTGAAATCTGAGATCTGTGTGTTTTAAGATTTTGTTTAATCTGTGTCTTTTTCTATTCCATTAGTTACTGCACCCAAAGCATAGCCAGCAGTGGGAAATGCTTTTCACTTCCATTTATTTCATGACTCATCTGAGAATGAGTGGGTTCATGGCCAATGCAAGTATCCTGCTTGAGAAAAAAGGCCTAAGTCTTGTTCAGTGCTGAAGTGAAAAGTGTCCATCCAGGATATAACCAGCTCTCACTGCTACTGCTCTAAGTCAGAGTATTCTTGGTGCCAAAGAAATTGAGAAATTGTTTCTTGCTTCTGAAACGTAAATGAAAATGAAAGCAATTTACTCCCAGGGTGATTCATAATACCAAAGGCCTTTCTGGCCATAAGTCAGGCTGAAAAAGAAAACTTATGTGGTGCTCTTGGGTAAAGAAACTACATGGTCATTGCAAGCAAAAATGAGACTGAACCCCCCTTCACTGAAAGTTTTTAAGGAATATCAAGCTCTTCTCACAAAATCTCCCAAGCTATAAACATAGCTTGGAAACATATAAACAGCTTCTCAGCCATTATCTGCTTAGATTAATACTCATACATTTGAAGATTCAGCATGTGTAACTGAAGATCATGTAAGATAAATCTTTCTAGAATTGCTATAATCAGGTGATGTATTGACAGTCATGAATTGAATAATTTGTAACAAGATTTTTTTGTCTGTTTGTTTCTTTGTTTTTTGGAGCCAAAGTGCTTCCATTCTTGCTATGGTGTTTTATTTTCTGGTAACAAGCATATTTTTTTGCAGGATTAAAGTCTCAGTTTCACCTGTTTGATTTATACCATGACTTTATCAGGTTACTTCGGGTACTGATAGCAGTATTTATAATTCAGCTGGTTCAGAAATAAGGGCTGAAAAAGCTGCATACAATGGAAAAGGATATTGTTTCTGAGCTCTTAAACATCCACAGATTTCAGAACACCAGCTAAGTCCAGTAACTGATATTTGAGTTGGGAATGAAAAAGAGGAAATGGGAGGGAGATATTATAAAGAGCAATGCATAGAGGAATGGAACTGGAAGGGTCATATATGCCAGAAAGAGGATCACGTTGCACCCTAAAACTAGAAGGAGATTTTGTTCCTTTTTGAGTTTGTTTTACTACTTTCTGACAGGAATAGAGCTCTTCTGCCCATCTTCTCTTCTGACCTCTGTCTTATTCTGTGATCATGACAAAGTGATGATTTTCAGTGCATGTATCAACCTTTAGATCTTCACTTTTCCTAGAAGGTATTTATTCTCTGTTATGCTTGTGGACAGCATTCACAGCTCTTGAAGCCTTTGTTTCACTTCTGTTTGCATCCTTTTGGAAGATGAAACTGTTAATTTCCTTAATTATCCTGATTACCTGCTTGTGATTCAAATGTTTTTCTGTTTAAATAAGACTGCCTGGAAGTGTAATGCAGTTGGTACCTCTGTGACACCTATGAGCTCTGTAACAGCATTAATACTTCCCTGTTTCTACCAGAAACATTTTTTACCTGATAGCAACAAGGGCTGTATTTACACTTTCCATCATGGCTCAGTCATCCTGTCTTCCATGAATAACCCTCAGGCCTTTTTCCCTGTCTGTCATCACTGACTAATGAGTTCTCAGCTCAGACAAAAGCTTCTTGTTTCTAGTCTGTAAGTGCAAGCTGATGCCACTTTTGTACTAGGCAATTTGATTCCATTTCCACTACTCCTGCTCTTGAACGCCTCAGGTCCTGCGCACGCAATATGCTAATGGTCATCTTAACCAATGACATCCCTCAGCAAATGTCATAGCTCCATCCCACTTCTAACCAACGTTGTTACACATATGAAGATGTGAGATGCGAATGATTCACGCTGATCTTTCAGCTACAGCCATGGTCAGCTCCATTTTGCCCAAGAACTTCCATTTAAAATCCATACCGCTGTATTTCTTCCACCAATCTCTGCCTTTTCCTGCTTAATAAATATTTTACCACATGACATTTCATCAAATGCTTTTCTCATGTTAAGTTGATGAAGGCCCTGCATTTATTTCATCTGTAAAGTCACATATAAAAGAAAACTGGTAATTTTATTTTGTGTTGTCATCCAAAACGTGCCCCTGATCATTAACTCTTCCATGGGCTCTTTTTCCTTTGCTGCTGCTAATGGCAGTCTATGTAGACCTAAATGTCTTCTGGCAAGACAACTCACCCATTCATTCAAAAAATCCTGTGCTAATTTTGTGATGTCTTTTTGTCATCTTTAAAAACTTGTGTTCTTTCTTTGTATAATCTGATGAAGGTATGCCATCAAATCCAGGTTGTGGGAAGACTAGAAGTCATGATCCTTTACAATAGAAATGCCTTAGGAAATAAAAGTCGAGTTCTCTCATTCTTCAAAGTTTAAGGCTTATTTGGGCTGCCACATTATTGTTTTCTACTATTGCCACATGGATATTTTTCTGCACCAAAGTGCCTCAGACAGCTAGAAGGACAATAGCTAATTATCCAGCTAAAAGACACCCAGTTGAGAAATAAATGAATTTTTTTTCTTTGGTTCTTTTTTGTCTTCTGATAAATTTTCAAGTGAAACGTGGAGGCAGAAGAGTAAGTTTGAAATAGCATCTGCCCAGGCTGTGCTTGGTTTTATCTAGGGCTCTACACACCAGCCCTTCTGAGCTTCTAAATTCATTCTTTATTGCGAAAGAATGAATTTTAACACTACCTTTCATTTCAGTCTTGACATTTCAGCAAATTTGCCTCTCTGAATCACTAACTGAACTCAACAAAAGGTTTCTATCTGCTGATAACTTTCCATCTGAGAGATTTAAAGTTCCAGATGACATTAGCTCTAGCTCAATGATGTTATTAAATTCTCACCTTAAATCTCACATACAGAAAGCTCTTGTCAGGTCACATGAATGAGATGATTGCATTACTCATGCTACAAGACCGATACTCATTCCACTAAGTTCACTGTATTCAGTCTGAAGTTTGATCTATGAGAGGACACTTCATATCTAACATGATGTGGTTTCTTTATGCCGTGGTGTTTTTACTAGTTATAGTCTTGTCAATGCAATTTATACCCTCTTTGCTCTGTGGTAGGCAATCCTCAGTATACTTGCTGTTTTTGTTAAGATGCGATCTGCTACAGTAAAAAGAATGAACCCATGATTAGTTTATTCAAGACATTTCTTCTGCTCATAGTTCAGCTTAAAACTAACTCTACACTTTCGAAGTACAGTGTCCCTGAACTGGCCTCTGAATTGCAAAAACTAAATTAGCATGAATGACATTTTGCATGTGGGAATTTATGCAGGGATCTACTTGTGAAAAGTTTAAACACACCAGCTGAAACATTGATGAATTATGAATGATTATAATTAAATGGTTTTATTTCTCCATTGTTTTTATTTCTTTTCCTCTTTTTTCTGGCTTCTCTTAACCCAGTAATATCCAGATGGTTTGGGATAGCAAGATTTCTGCTTGTGTACATTGATCTTGAAGCAAACCAGTGCCATTGACCAGATTTGGGGATTAGAATGAATTTATCTATGGATTAAGACCTCCATATGCCAGTTTTCGTGGGTGTTATGAAATAGGAATCAGCTAGCTACAGAATTCCTAATACACTTATGTGCTTTTATAGCCTAAATCATCTTAGTATCAGAGCTCTTCAGCAACTTGAATGCACCTACAACACCCATGTGAGTTAAAAGGGTTATCTCCTGATTCTCCTAAAGGGATAACAGAAAGTGCAGGAAGATTAAACAGCTAAGTCAAAGCCAGTAAGAAATCTGCAGCAGTCTTAAAGCTAAAAGACAGTTCTCTGTGTTCCAAGTCATTGCTTTGAACAGAAAGTTGTTTCTCCCTCCTTGCATAACAACCTTTCTGAAACCAGCAGTGCGCCTCCCAAAGTGTTCTGTGCAGGAGAGCTCCTTAGGCAGGTGCCTGTCCTCCCTGTTTTCAGACCTGTAAATCTGTTGATAGCTTCCTTTGTGGAAAATCACAAGCTGTTTTTCAGACTTGGATTGTGCCTTCCAGCCCTTCTGGTAATTACAGGAGGTTTGTAAGTATCAATGTTTTATAGCTGATGAAAAGGGAAGATGGGCTTGGTCATTTTATCACTGTAAAATGAAGCGGTGTATGAGCCAGCCTTAGACTTTTGCATTCCGTGAGATTGTCCCATGTCTCATCTGCCAGGCCCAGCATCATCTCTGAACCCCACCTCACTGATCATGCCAAGGAAATAGCAGCAAGGCTCAGCAGTGCAGCAGGAATCATGCAGTTAATTAAGATGTGCAGATGGTTTAAGAGTAGATCTTAAGTATCATTGGGGTATTTGTGTTTTGCATATAAGTCTCATTAGTGCCATGGTGATGGCATTGCTTTCTCTGTGTTCCTAAACTCAGTTGCCCCAGACTCCTGTTAGCAAGTGTGCCACACCAGCTTGTAATACAACCTTATTTCCATGACTCAGAAGCGTGAAAACTGTATACCTACATATACCTGTGTCACGTTTGTGAAGTGAAAATGTAGTTGAATTTCTGTGCTGAACAAAACCAGATATGCTTATTTTGGTGTCTTTTTTTTTTTTTTTTTTATGTTATAGGTTCCAAACAAACACCACATGGAAATTTCTGGGAGTCCTAGGCCACCACCAGATGTGCCTTTCTTGTGCTGAGGCTAAATGTGTGCTTCAGCAATGAGTATTTTGTATTCAACCTTTTTTATCATCTTACCTTTTCTCTTGCCATTTAAATATTTTCCTCTTGCTTTTCCCTATTCCAAATTTATTTCCAAGACTAATAATAATAATAATAATAAATAATTTTGATTCACACCACTGGCTTATTCAGTGTATTTTCCATCAGGCCTGGGACTGTTACTCCTGAGTTTCAGTCCTCAGCTGGAGTACTACTTCCACAAGTCTGGGTTTCACTCTCTCCTGACATCCCAAGCTCTATTTTTGCTTTAATCTGCTGCAGAAACAGAGCACTGCAAGACATAATTTTTGATAGGGTTTTCCATCATTTTACCACAAAAAGTGGGCATTAGCCTGTATTTTCTTGGTTTCTCACCAGCTGTGGCTGAAGAGTGCTGTGCCCGTCTTTTCTATGGACCCATGCTGTTTCCCGTTCTTGTAGTGATGAAATCAAGGGGTGACTGGGACCATACTCTGGGCTGGTTCCTGCAACACCTTCCTCATTCCCTGACCTCAGGACAGTGCCTTTGCACCGTGGTCTAACAAGAGCAGTCAATGCTGACTACTCGAAATAATCTGTGCAAGCAGAGTTTAATGGTTGCTGCTGCCTTCAGAGCAGTAGTGCAATGGTGCCTGGTTCCACAGGATGCCATTTCTCCTCCAGTTTAGTTTGACTGTGATCCAAATGGATGAGGTTTAACCTTTGTAGATGAGCAGTGTTACCCTTGGGATTGACCCAAATCTATCTCTGCCCTGTGCTGGTGTGTGAAGTGACATAGGCATGTCACATTGTGTGGTGTGTCACCAGTCTCTTGTGTGTAAACTTTGTGCTTTCAAGCTTTTTGGTCTTCCTGGTTGCTGACAGGGAAACTCTCTAAAGCTTTTTCAGCTTAATGTACTGGCATTTATATACAGCTCTTCTTTGACCGAATTTTATATTATTCTTTCATGGGAAAATATATTGTTCACAAAAGCAAGGGACTAATAGCAGACTAGAGCTAAAACTAGTAGAAGCAGGTGTTATGCAATTTGTCACCACATGACTCTGCTAATGCATCTTTAGTCCAGGACTGCGGTACCCCTGCCATGTTTTAAAGTGCAGAAAGATAAGCGTATGCTGTACCCTGGAGTGCCTTAGTCTATAAATGTAATTCAGAAATATGGGAAACAGTGCTCTGAATCTGATGGCCTTTTTCGACACAATTACAGGAGCAGCGTGAGGTGTTGAACGTTTGCAGCAAGGCTGCACACAGCAAACGGGAAGTTGGATGTGCAGGCTGTTAATTCAAGCCTAGATAAGCTTCTGACTAACAGGGTTTTAATTTGTTTTTTACCCTAATATGATGCTTATGCGGTAGCAGTTTTACCAAGAAGAACCTATTACAACCTATGCTCATCTGTAGAGCTACATTTAATGAGGAGGATACCTCACAGCTTTTAATGGGCCTCTACAGATTTCAAGGATATGAATCTAAAAAAGCCTTGAATATCAAAATGTTTTTATTTGGCTGCAGATGAAGACACTTTAATGTGGAAAAAACTGTATGCTGTTTGAAATGAAATGAAAAGTGCAACAGATGAGAAAGAGTATTTTCTCTCAAAATAGAGATGGAGACAGATAAGGCATTTGATCCCTCAGTGCCTCGTTTGTGTCTGTCTTTGTGCTTTTGGGATCACTTTCACGGAAGGCACCAGGAATATCACTCCAATGCTCAGTGTTCTCAAACTCCTGCTGAATGAATGGGGATTGAAGACTTTCAGTACTATAGAAGTGAAGCTTAATTCCAGGTGTCACAGGTAGGAACGCATATGCCTAGGCTCCAGATGCACACCCTCAGTCTTAAATCACATTAGCAAAACAAGCCAGGTAAGGTTGTGCTGGCCACTAACAATTTTTCAAATGGTTGGACGGTGACAAATCATTCCTCTAGTTACCCACTGAGACTTCAGTGAATAATCAGAGCCTGTAATAAAGCCTGGAAATCAATAATCTCTGGCTCATGAATAGTTAAGAGCTAGACAGAGGATGGGCAAAGCAAGCATCAGCAGGTGCACCCTTACTGGGAAGGCACAGTCTCCATCATTTCATGCATATAGAATCAGAGGAAGATTTTTTCTGATTTCACCTGGCAACAGGTGCATGTGACAAGTTGAGCTTACTGGTGTATTTGGCTTTCTGTTTCTTAAGTGCATTATGTGAACTTATGTGAATTATGTGAACAGGTAGATGGAGAAATCTGTTTTTCATGCATGGCTCCCTTTGATCTTACCTGTTGGAAGTATATGACGTCAAAGCAGTTTTCCTGGCAATGAGTTATGACACTGTCTAAGGGGATGGTTTTGGGGTAGGCTAGATCCTTTGATCTATGTGTGTTGCAGATGAGTGATCATACAGCTGGATGGCAGCTCTTTAAAGTAGTATCATTGGAGAAACACAATGCTCTTGCTCATTATATATATATATATGAGTGATTCTCTTATTAATATTTTGAGAATTTTTTGCTCCCCTCACAGTTTTCATTCAGCAGAGAGTGTGAGAAATAAGATATTTTCTTTACATTCTAATGGTGAAACATTCTTGGGACTGGTTACCTTTCAAGTGATTATCTGTAGCAGATGCTGGACCTGATGTTATTTGGCTTTGCTGCCTTTTTCCTGACTGTACAGGTTGTGTATCTCCCAGCACTCTGTGTGTTTGACCAGGCACTTTTTCTACAAAGAGCAGAGATTTTGTGCCCTGGGGGAAATTTTGTCATCAGCCCCAAGGATTGCTCTGTAGTTTTCCCAGCTGTAAGGAATGTGGTCCATCCAGGCACTGCCACCAAGCATGGCAGGCTGTCTCCCTTTTCCTCTCATGCACTTGTGTTGCTACGCCTGCATCAGGAATACTTATTCCTGGGCAGTGTCTGGTATTTTGCTAATATTTTGGCCCAAGTTTGGATGATGCTTTAAAGGTATTTCTGCAAGAGAAGCTGAACCTGCCAATTTTTGCCCTTTCTCAGCCTTGTGGACCATTCTTCAGGGCCATGCAGACATAGAGGTTCACACAATTATTTGTCCTGGCTGTGGCTCTTCCTACACAGCCTGTGTTGAGCCTGTGATGGTGATACAGATGCAAAGGAGAAAGAATGTGCCTGTTGCTGGAAAAGGGAGCTCCTGCCTCTGAGGATATCCTCTGTACATTTCTGCTTCAATCAATCCTTCAGATATTGCCCTAAAGATTACTTGCCTTCTTTTGCTATGCCAGGTAATCCCAGTGTTTAACAATGGAGCATGGTGTTTCTGGCTGTTACTAATTAATATATTTTAACCTGACAATAATTAATGTGGAAATTAGAAAGAATAATGCTGTGGAGGCTACAGCCTGAGATCTGCTGCCTGGCAACTGTGGATGTGCATATCCGTTATATCAGGAAATTAGAAACTGGAGCAAGAACTGATCTGTCTGACATTTTGGAAGATGATATAAATGGCCCCACTCAACAAATACTAAATTTATGTGAGGGTATGAGTGATATGTGTCTGGGGAAAAGATATTATCTCTTTTATGAAGGTGCAGTTAATACCAGACATCAATTAAGTATAGTTCATTAAAGCCTCTGGGTAATCTTATTTTTGGATGAGATCAGAGGAGCAACTTACAAGGACTGACAGAGGGGTTATCTCGGTAATAATCTCCACTTTTGCATCTAGCATCTCTCATAGGATGAGCTAAGTGAAGTAGCATCTAGACTGTAACAACAATAACCTTTTCAGATGGAGAGACTGTGCAGTGAAATGCAATAGTGGCTTTACCGTGTTTGAAGTAGCTACATTAGATAGGTTTATTGAGATATGCCAGTAGTGCTGACATGATAATGGTTGGTTTATGCACTCACTCACTGTCCTCAGAGGGGTAGATTTGTCTCTGCCATGTTCATGGGATGTGGCTTTTCTAAAACATTTCATTTGTACACATGGAGTGACTGCAGGCAGGCAAAATGATGGTATACTGTTAAAAGGGTGATATTTTATTGCTTCTTCCTACTCTGGCTAAAATATTCCTTTATATACTGAGTGTTTTAATGGAATCAGTTGTTTTCTTGAATTGGACCCGTTGTCTCCACATTTTGAATCCCAAGTGTAAGGCAGTGGTTGCAGGAAATAAAGTATTCAATATGTGAGGTGCTAATGACAATTAAGATCCCGTGTCTTATTTCCAGTTAGTGATGCAGCTGTCAGGAAAAAGACAGAAGAAACAAATTTCTTCAACACACCTGGAAGAAATAGGGTAAAGCTTGGCATGGAGCCTAAATTTGCAGGGTAACTTCTGAGAATGTCTCACTTTCCTAAGTTCTGCTGCCAAAACAGGTTCCACACTTGTATTTTGACATTAAAACTAACCACTTCTGGAAATGATTCCTCTTTTCTATTTTTCTGGTCTTTCTTGTGAAATCCTCTGTGTCTCCTCGTATAATTTGTGTCACAGCTGCTCCTGTGGAATGAAGCATGCGGGCTGACTGCAGCGCAGGCTTGGGGCTGCAGGAGGCAGCGAGGAGACAGGATCCCCGCAGGCACAGGGAAACAAAAGCCCCCAGGGTCTGCTGGAGGGTGTCAGGAGGGAGAGAGAAACGAGGATGGACTGCGTGCCCGCGGCAGAGCTGGGCTCTTTGGGATCATCCTTTCACCAGGGAGAGACAGCTAAAAAGGAACAGAGAAACACTGCTCAGGAGATGGTTGTGATTTTAAGTCTCTAGATGCTAAGACAAAACAGTGTGCTGCCTTTCAGAAAGCAGCTTGCTGAAACTGCAGCTCTTTAAGTGGGATCATTTTTCCACACCACTTTTTATGTCTTTGAAGCAAAAGCTTCATCAGCGTTTAGCATTACCAGCGCTGGCGCTTCCACTTGCAGACCCTATTTGCAGGGGAGAAAAACCATCTTCATGCTCCTCACTTCCCCCACTCCCTGGAGGTGAGAAGTCATTGGAGGGATTAGTACCAAAAGCTGCCATCCATACAGCCCACAGGGTCCTGCAGAAGACCAGTTCTCATTAAATGCTGTGGTGTCAGGTACTTTTTGTTAATTGCTGTGGCTTTGCCATCCACATCTTCCTGACTCACCACCTCCTTCTTTTTCCCTTCTTCCTGCAGCTTCAGCCTTGCTTGCTCTGGGTATAATACATCTACAGCTCTCTGAAACGTGACACAACCTAAGTAGGCTAGGTTTATGGCAATGTATTTCAGCTAATCCTTGTTCATATCTGGGGTTTTCTGTTTCAGAGACAAGTCATGTCAAATACTGTATAATGAGAGAAAACTGGAAATGCTGACTTACTGAAAGGATTATTTGCCATGGGCTGTTCATACCATCATGCATGGTTTTTGAGTTTTCTGCTTCCCACAACTCTCCCCAAAGCTTTTGGGATCCTCAGAAATCTTTTCCTAGTAATTATTCTGCTTGGTGGATTTGGGTCTTTTCCACTACCTGTGTTAATTGCACAAACAATCATGCACCTGATCCAGAGGAAAGAGATAATCCATGGAATTTCTTGGACTTGAGTAGGATATTCAGAATAGCATAAAAGCAAATCTGGTGATACAACATAAAGCAAAGCATTTCCCAAAAAACCCAGCTTGAAACATCCCTATTAACAAAGTTTCTGCGCTCTAAAGACCTGGCAGTAGTATAGCCTGCTTCAAAAGCACTCAGTTTTACAGTATTACCTGCCTTGCTGCACTATAGCCAGCACAGTTCTTTGTCAGTCCATACTGTGCTTCAGTCCATAGCATCTGTCATCTCCCATGGAGGAGAATGTAAGAGAGAAATGTATTTCATGGTGCCAGTGCCCAGTTTGCCCTCATTTTCAGGGCAGCTCTTATGCAGATTTCCTCTGTGGAGGAAAATTTTGAAGCAGCAGAGCTGGGAAAAAAAAGCGTCTGCGGGGCTGCCTCACCTTTTCAGAGCACAAGGATAAGAATACTCACAGCTTCCTGAAATGGAAGGATTTTAATTAATTAATCTTTCCCCCCGTAACACCCCTCTCCTGCCTCCCCTTCCCCTCCTGGCAGCTTTTCTGCTGTGTTCCTACCTGACGTTGTTTTTCAGGTTTATTTGCTTATACCTACATACGAGAACCTGATGTTTTCCTTGCCAAAGTGCTGTCCCTCACAGTAGAGCAGACTAAGCCAGATTTACTGAGCCAGGTGAGGCAGAAGGACTCTGTATCTCTTCCTGACACCTCCACTTTAAGCTTAGCCTTGGCCGCTGCTGCTACTTGTCACCACCTGAGGTCCCACTGAAACCTGAGTTCCTCTTCCCTGCAATGTACAGTTAAGTCAGTGTTATTCCCCAGAGTATGCATGGTGCAGAAGGAGGAAAGACAGGAGGTGCAGAAGACAGAAAAGGGTAGATGGTGAGCTAGTTATCCTTTCTATTTAAGCTCTTAACGAGGTGAATTAAGAAAGGCACATTTAATAGCAAATCTCACTACAGCTTTTTCTGAAATATCTTTGCTGTGAGGCTGAGAGAAACTTCTAAGGTTGATGTTCTCATTAGACAGTGTGCTACTGAAGGGCAGCTAATTAGCAAAGCCATAGTATTGTGGCTGCTGTGGTAGGTTCAATCACATATTGCAAAAATATGGGAGACAGGAGCATCTCCCAGACTGTTTTCAAAATGCTTACTTTTCTTCAGGCTGGCTAAATACATAATTTTAGGGTTTATTCCAGTTCACATCAATATCCCAAATCCTCACAAAATATATATGTAATAATTTGCTGTTCCAGCACTGTATCTGTAAACATTTAATCTCCCACAGTTTTTTGTATATGTGTTGCCTTTTTCCCCACTGCTTGCATTCACTGGACATCTATTAATGCTCTGTAACCAAAGGGAAGAAATAATCTTTTGAAGCCTTGGCACTGGAGGCAGACGCTTATAATGACATAAAATTATTGTGGTGATTTGTTTAAGTGATTAAAATTTTTCCAGATTAGTTTTTCAATTCATGTGTTTGAACCAATTATAAAAACCAAACAACAACAACAACAAACCAACCAACCAAACACACCAAATAAACAACCCCCCTTGAGCCCCCTGCAACTAAACTCCCATAAAATAAATTAGTATGAAAATATGACACATTCATTAGAAGACTCTCAGATCTTTATATCTCCATTAAAACTTTGTGCAGTTTTGTTGAGCATGATGAGTTCATCTCCTTACACTGCCTTCTTGGATTTCTACTTAATATATTATTTTTTTTCAACCACAGTTCATCAAGATTATCTCCTCTGTAATGTCAGAATCCAGATGATGACTGTCTTCTTTCTCATCTAGCCCCATTGCATATCTTAGGGGTCTCAACAAGCCTTAGAATAAAAAGTGGGAGCATATGACAGCAAAAACCTATGGAAGGCATAAACCAGAAAATACTTCACAAAAAGTATCTGTGTCCTTTTTACTGAGTGGGTCATTGAGATACAGCAAAATGCTTCAACCTTGGTCACCCAGAAGGGAAATAGCAGAGCCAGGATGAAGACCCATGTATTCTGAGCTCTGATTTGACTTACATCCTACTGTACAGCCCTGCCTTTGAGGCACTGTCATCCAGAGAATGTTGGTTTTTCTCTTAGTAAGCAGCAGACCCCCACAGAGGTCTGGGAGAGCAATCCTACTGAAGGCAGTGAGGATGACTTACTTGGGACTTGTTTTCTTCCCCCAGTGGTAATGACAGAAAAGAACATGAATCCCCCCATTCAAAATAGAGTTAATAGGTGGAAGTGTAACAAGATACTGTCTTATGCAAAGAGTGAAAGATACATGGGCCAAGAAGGGACAATGAATTACATGTTGGTGTTAAGTATCCGCTCGTAGTAGTATAATTTTGAGGACCAAGAAATTCCTGTCCTGGATATGTATGCTGATTCACTAAGAAAATGTGCAGTGTTAAATCACTGTGTCATACTTCTTACCCACGCTGGGGTTAGACCAGAGGTTATAAGCTGGGTTGTCAAAACAGCACACATGGGATTTCACCACTGTGAAATCTGGCTCTTTTAAACACCCATTCAAAATCTCTCTTCACTTAAAGAAACTAGAAGGTGGGAAGATGTGCCAGGGGAAGGATCACCCTGCTGCATGTGTGTTTTACAGCTCTATTTCCCCCATCATCTTCTTCTGGCAGCCATCTGAAAGCAGGCTTCAGATGAGGTGAATCTCTGGAGTGAACCTAAGGATCCATCCATATATTTTTATACGATGTTTCAAGAACCTAAAGCAATAAGCAGTGAGCATGCACGGCACTAGAACTTATAAAAACAACACTCTTGTGCTTAACATTTCCTCTGCAGAGTTCTTCAGCATTACTGTAAAAGTAATAGTGGATTATGCCCACAATGTGCAGTAGACAATTTCCTTTGATACCTTTCGGGATAGAGTGGAGGAGAGGGATTTTCACTACTATCATAACTCATATGGCTCTTGTGATTCTCAGTGTCATTTTGTTCTCAAGGGAAATAGCATGATTGAAGAAAATGACAGTCTTGTGATGTCTTCAACTCTTATTTTAATTTAATTTAATTTAAATTTTTTAGGACTGCTTGGTATCAAAATGTAAATGAAGACTATTAGCAGAACCTAGAGTCAGGAACTTGCCTGATGATTTGTTGAACTTGGACCTTAGATTTCAGTAGCTTTTTTGGTTTTTTTAAATTTTTTTTTCCTCAGACACATTACTATAAATTATATTAGGTCACACATAAACCTTAGGTATTTAATGCATTTTTTCTTGAGGGTTAACCTATATATAGTGAGAAATTAGTGAAGGCTACTTACTTATTTTGGAAGAATTGGGTTAAGTACCTTAACTGGTCTGCTACAAGGCATTTGCCCTCTGACATATTGATTAGAATATTGACAGCTACAGCAGAAATAGCTATTTAAAAAGTGCTGAAGGATTTATCAGTAATCTCATTGAATTTTTAAAATCTTAATTTTCCCAAAGTCAACACCGAGAAAGATGCCTCCACTCTTCTGTCTTGCTGTTAATGTGAGCAAAATTTTAAGGACTTGATAAGCACCAAGATTGTCCTCTTTCAAGTCAAGACTGGTGCATGTTAGTAAATGATGTGATATAGTTTTCAGTATCCTCTCTGCTCAGGCTTGGTTTGGCAGCTTGCAGTGGTGCTGGGTGGTTGGAGCATATCATGTAAAATTTTGACCTTTCTGTGACCTCTTGTTGACTCTTTTGTAAGTACTTCATTGGAATTTTGTTGCTGGTCTTGCAGGCTCAAGTAGTAAATTGTTTAGCTATTTTTAAAAAAATTATATTCCAATTTATACTTCAGGTCTTGTTCCTCATTGCAGGCAAATGCATATTAATAGCAGGAATATTATATGTTTGGCAAATTATAACACAGCTGAAATCTTCACATGCTGTACAAAACAACTATTTGTGCTGAGATGGATGGATGATTATTACCTCTTTGTTTTCTTTTTCATTATCCTTTTGAATTAAAATCTCCTTGTAAAGCCATTATCCTTGCTTTAACAGCTCTCTATATTGAATGTCTCTGCCTCTTCTACTCTTTTTTTTTTGTCTTTGCCTAGATTGAGTTTCAATTTTCTGTGATTTCTGAGCTCTAATTTCCTTGTTGTTTCATATTTCTACAGTGTCCTGTTCAAAAATTCAGTATGCCCATACTCAATTTTGTTTCTCAAATGCATATAGGCCAAAAAGTAGCAGGAACCTTCTCTAAAAACTATATTTACAGGTCTAGTGGCAAGCACTCTCCTCCTACACTGGAAAGCTGTGAAAAACTGTCAAGATGTGAGTGTGCATTACAATGCTCCTGACGACTGGAGCTGGTTTATTTTTTAACCATGGCTCCTTTTTGTCAGCTACACCAAATAGAACAGGAAAGAAGCTCTTCCAACAAAACCCAGCAAAACAGACTACACAACTACTTAAAATTTCAGCATCACAAACTACCCCACCTTCTTCTGTAGTGCTTCACAGTCTCAATACAGGCACAACCACACCAAGAAATACCAGTTATGACAAGGTCAAATTCACTTTTCCAGTTCCAAAATAATCAGAATATCTCCCTGAGCGTGACAGTACTTGATGACTTCCAAAATTTTTCCTACTACCTACAAGACCCACTTGAGTACCACAGTAGAAGAGGACCTCAAAATTGCAACCTGCCACAGGAAGGAAAGAAGAATGACTGTGGTTGTCATTGGTGTCATAGATCCCTGCAATGACATTAGGTGTACTCCTTCAAAATGGACAGTGTCTCATAATACAGAGGAAAGCAAATAACTTTTCTGCCCCATTTTGGTCTCTTTCCAATGTGAACAGGAAAGGAAAATCTCTTCCTGTCCTTAATTTAATGGTTGATTTCACCCTAATCGTCTGATGCATAGGTTTCATCCTATACATCAGCCAGGCACCTTTCCCAATGTGAGGATAGTAAAGGAGCTAACTTTCCTTAACTCCCTCATACGAGTTGAATTCTGACACTCCTCATGCTGGACACTGTTTTACCAAAGTCTGGTTAGTGCAACCCTTGTCTGCAATTACAGCATATTTGGAGTCAGTCTCTAATTTAATAGTCCTGTTAGAGTCAATGGGATTTCTTGTGACATGATATCATTAATTGGAGTAAAAATATTGTGATGCAGCTTTGTATCACCTGGATGAATAAAAAAATTATTTCAATTCTGTATATGTAACATTTACCTGCAATGTCACATTTTCTTTTTCTGCAATGTTTTCTGTACTCAGGATACCTAAAGCTGTGTCCATGTTCTAAGGGGAAATATCAAGATACAAGAAATTATTTTTTTCCTTCAGTTTGTATAAGAACTTGAACTAACTATCCAATGGAAATTCAAAAAAATCTAACAGTAGAGAGAAAAAACCACAAAGCCTTTGGCTACAGCCCTTGTTTGTTTTCTCCATTTTATGGTTTTAAACTGCTGGTGGTATTAAGGCTGAATCCTCTAAAAGCCCATCTGAGCTCAAAAGTAGCTAGTATGAAATGAAGATAGGAGCAGTCTAATACTGAGCTTCTGTCAAAAAGATGCAGGTATGATGTCTGTTTTCCGCAGATTTCTGTGACAAGTGTTTCTCCCCTGTGACATGTTCTCTCCTAGACAGCTTTCAGGTGGACTTTTTTTTTTTTAAATTCCATGAAACTTTAGGTTTTGTGGGGTTATGGGTGTTTTAATGGCTGATTTGATTTTGCAAAGGTGTCCCTTTCTAAAACAAAACTTCTTGCCCTTATTAGATGAGCTATCTTTCCATGGCTAAATGAGCTGCCAGGCTGGTTACCTGCTTGGTACAACTGGGAAGAAAACTTCCCTGACTTTTCAGCTGAGGATTAAGCACTCTGAAACTTTTTGTCTCGTTTGTGAAATATCTCCATCATTGGTCTTTCAGTGACAGATATCTTAGGTGCTTTCTGTGTCTGCTGAAGGCAGGCCTGCATTCAGCTTCTTCTCATGGGATATTATGCACCATTCTTCTCCTCTTGGGTTTCTCCACCTCTGGAACTGACAACAAAATGGGTGTGCAGCACAGGAACTGGGAGAAAGGAAAAAAATGTGAAAAATCTCCAACAAGGAAACACAGCATCAAGAAAT
This sequence comes from Cyanistes caeruleus, assembly GCF_971803275.1. Taxonomy (NCBI): domain Eukaryota; kingdom Metazoa; phylum Chordata; class Aves; order Passeriformes; family Paridae; genus Cyanistes; species Cyanistes caeruleus. The sequence goes on from NC_141701.1 coordinate 103,989,565, forward strand.
GGTAGCTGCTACCTCCTTTGCTAGGCAGATGATGGATGGGAAAGAAGGTTCATGGAAGGGTGAAGAAGTGCTAGATTCAGGTATTTGGAAATTTGGGAGCTGGAAAATTATGTCTGAGCAGTTGGTTGGGCAGCAATCAGAGGTGGGGTAAGAAAGAGCAAGCCCAGTAAGGGCTGAAAGAGATGAAGGGACATAAAAGAGAAAGGGACAAAGATTTAAACTGAAGAACAGACATAAGCAAAAGAGATGGAGGTTATTCAGAGGCATATTTTCACTTTTTTGTATGCAGTGTAAGAGAGTACTGGCTCTGAGGAAGCTCCTGCTGGAGAAAGGATGAGGAAAGGGAATGGATGTAGGAGGGAACAGGTTTTCCAGTCAGTGTCTGTAGGCCTGACAAATAAAACACCTTTTGTTTATCTGGAGAGTACATACAATTTGTATAGACAAGTGTCATTGTTTATTTTCAGCGGATAAATAAGTTTGCTGTGGTAGGTGGGCATAGCTGCTTGAAAGTCTGTTATGGGGACATTACTCAACACCCCTTATCTCCCCTGTCCTTCATGTTGTGAGTGGGTTACATCTTCAGCAAGGACATTTTGTTTTTCTAGACCTTAATTGAAAAACTTGGCAGAGCGTTTTAAGACTGACTTAGGAGCTACAAATGAATGTCACACCAGACTGGTGTTTTCGTGCATCGGCACAGCTTTCCAAGTGCTTCTACGTCGTCTCTTGTAGGATTTGTTGTTATGAGAAAAGGTTCAGCTGTCAGAAAAAGAATGCAGGGCACAGACAGTTGGGTACTGACCCATCAGATCGATGGATTGTCAAGAAAGCACACAAAGATGCTTCTGGAATTTTCAGGTTATGGTCTCACTGAATCACTCAGAATAAGGAAAATAATTTATCAGTAGCTTACATTTGCTCTAGTTAGACTACAGTGTCCTCTCAGGGTGCACAGAGACAGATGCCTATGTGAAAGGTGCAAGAAATATTTTCACAGTCAATTAAGGATGAGATTCGCAGTAGAACTTTTCTCCTAAATTTCAGCAGCAGCTAGTTCATGTCCTGGGGCACAGTCTCTTACTCTTTGTGTAAACATTGCTTTGATTACATGGTGTAATAAGAGATTAATATCTTGGTGTCCCTTTAACTAGAAAAAGTCTGGATAAAGTTGCTTATTTCCTCCTATTTCTGATCATTACTCTTTCATAGGTGTAAAGGCCAGTCTTGTTTTATACACAGCAGTCAGTAGGGTGTGGCCCTGTTATTCCTGTTCTGTCAGTCCACTAGTCCATTAATGGAGAACAGTACTGAATGTGGGATGTATGTGTGATCAACAAATCACTCTGGCTAATCCTCTGTACATTTCTTTTTAACAACAAATATCAGTCAGTCAAGAAATGAGCAAGACAGCCACAGTAATTCTGGCCATTTTCCTCATTTTACAGATTTTAGGAGGTGGGTTTTTTTTGTTCTTTCTGCATACAACCGTCATTTTGCTGCACAGCTTGAGATGCTGATGTTTCAATATGGGTAATGTTGACTTTTGAGCCAATTACAGAATTTTCTAAAACTTGTTTTGGGGCATGGGCATCACATCATCCATCAGGGAAATCAAGCTTAACACAGTCCTCAAATCTGTCTTAGCTCAAAAATGAGAAAGATCAGTGGACTTAAGCAGACATTTATTTGCCTTATTGAATGGCTGAGCAGTTGATAGACCTGAGAAATTGGTATGCCACAGGGAGGAAAGGACTAATACAATTTCTGATAGGAAGTTTCGTTGCAAGTATGGGCAAGTTTTATAAAATCTCATGCTTTTAGGGTAATATACACCCCCTACAGCAATGGTTTTATGAATGACGGATAATGATAATAATTCTAAGGCCTTTCTATCTTGTTAGCAGAAATCAGCAGAGTCTGGAAATTGAAAGGATTTACTGCAGGGCCCTCTCTGCTTTATCCCCCAACATCTACAGTTACTCTAACTTCAATGTTAGTTTCCAAAGTGTTAGCTAAGTGCCCTAGATTCAACATGGAAAGTTTATATTATTTGTATCTGAAACTCATCTTAAATAAAAGCTATGTTACAACATTGATATACATTGAATTGACATGATATTCATTGATTTTTCAGCTCATTGCCCCTTGGTTATCAGCAGAAAAAGAGAATTATAAAGCAGCTCTGCAAGACATTTGAGCCTCTACTGTTTAATACTAGATGAACAGGCTTCATGCTTGCTGATCTTGTGTATGAAAATAAAAAATATTTGGTGATGTTCAGCTAAGTAGAAGGTATCATTTCCTGTTGGACAATGACCTAATCACTCCTGCTTCTAACTGCCAGGTCTGACTGATTGCTTTCTTCAGTGCTGAAAGAAACAAATTTGCCAATGAGACCTTGGCTATCCCTTTGTGTTTTCCAATTTACTTATTGTTTTAAAAAAAGAAAAACAGGTGGGCAGTGTTTCCAACCAACTGGGAGTTTGGTTTAAGGGGAGGTGCTCAAGCAGAGCTGCACAGTGCTGATGTAATGCAAAAAGGAGAGGTATCCAAGCCAGCCTTGAAAAATAATTTTGAAAAATCCTTTTAGGAGATGTATACTCTAGTATCAGAAGAGCTGTGTGCCTGTCCCCTGACTCCCATAAGACCGCTAGGACCCAAACAAAAATGGCACGTTCCCAGACCATGCAATTCAAGTTCATAGAGACTTCATTTTGTAATGTCTCTCTTTGCCAGTCATTTCTGTGCAGCGTACAACTACATAAACATTTGTTTGCTATCCTCACCACTTCACACTTGCCTGTTTAGTTTCTGATGGATTGGTAGCAGAACACTTCACGTCTGGGAAGTCACACCCAGTCACACAAAAGAGTTGCGGTCTCTGCAGTAATTCTCAAAAAAACGTTGAAATGCGTTTCTCACAGGAAGATCGTGGATGGGTTTCACTTGTGAGATGGCAATAGTAATCCTCTCTTTGGTCTGTCTTCAAGACATATCGTGTAGTAAAGAGCTGAGCTAATGTCCTCCCCCCCACCCACCAACTCCCTTTCTGAATGCTTTACTCTCTGCTGGTGTTTCTGCCGTTTTTCGGTTCCTAATGTGCCAAAGAGAACAGCTCGCTTTTGACAGCGAAATTACATTTTCAGGAATTGACAAAAGAAAACATTTGTCCTTATCTTGTTCCTGAAGACACCAACTGCCCCAAAATATGCCATCCTCTATATTAGTTTTCTCAGTTGTCCTGGATGGATTCTCTCTACACCCTCACACCCCTTCCCTCCTGTCCCTGGCATGGGACAGGGAGAAATAGTTCAGAAAGATATACCATTTGCACTGTTTATTTATAGATGAGAGGAAAACAAATGGAGAAGTAAGCAAATCATGAAAGCAGGTTTTCTGTCACACACAAATCAGACTGGATCTGTAACACAGCCAACATGCTTAAATCCAAAAGACATAGCATTTCAGTGAAGGAGTGGGATCAGATAAGGGAAGAAAAACATTCAGGTCTAAAGCTTAGCTAAAATGTCTGGTAGAAATGGGAGCTGACATGGGTTCCTCCTCTACAGTTACACCAGATAAGAGAAAGCAGAGCGTGGTGCAAGTGACTCGGGTGTCAGAGAAGGCACTGCTTCTTTTCCTGCACACAACTGAACCAGCACTAGTGCTGCCTCAGTAGGACAGACACCATGAGGGGATATTCAGACCTGGAAGTGAAATATAATCGCTACTTAGAGATGGAAATAATCTATGCAGACTGGCAAAACAGTGTTAAGATTGAACTGAAGTTATTTTCTGAAATACCGTCTTCAGTTGTCTCAAAAATCTCAAGGCAGTGACAGAGAAGAGCAAATTTTTTTGCCCTCTTTCAATTAAAATCTTGCATTGCATTTTGAAAACTATGGGAAAAGGAGCATAGGTGCAGAATGAGAGAAAAGAATGCAAGAAAAGCAGCTGTGTAAAACTGAAGCAGATACTGGAGAGCATAAATGACAAGTTAACAGGTTAGAAAGACAGTGAAGCACAAAGGAGATACCAAAGACAGATAAATGATATATATAAAAAGTTAAAACCAGATTAGAAAATATATTTTAAAACAGAACAGAAACAATTGGCATTGCCTAAATTCTTATCTCCACACTCTGTTTAGCTTGTGATTATAATTTAAGTGACAGATTTGTATGTTGGGCAGGTAGCTACAAGCACAAACCCTAGTTTCTAAATATTTTTGTGACTTGGGATGATTAATGTTGTTTTCTTTTGGGGTACATAGTCTTTCTTTTGTTCCCTCCTCCAGGTTCCTTCTTTCCTTTCTGGCTTGAAAGAATTTTTCTGCATTATCTACTTTCTGAGAAGTGTCAGTAAGAAACACATTGTTTATCTATCATGAGGAATTAGCAGAACAACCAAATACTGTTACAAGATCCCATCCTATGGTTACACATATGCATAATCTATGTGCAGATTCCCAGTGACTGGAGAAGGCATTGGTCCACACTTCTCATAGAATTGTCACTGAAATAAACTCTTTCTTGTAAAAGTTTATTATGTTTAAAGTAGAAATAGAAATTTCACCCAGTTCTCCTTAAAATAAATTCTACTAGCAAAATGAGAGGTATTTAAATGTATATTTCTCTTAAGCAAACAAGTATTTGCAAACTTACTGCTGGATTTTTCACAGGGGAACGGTCCAGAATTTAGTCTCCCTGGGCAGCTAATCCTCACCCTTTGAAAAATAGGAATAAATCAATATCATTTCACAGTCTTACAGGTGGCTAAGCTGAAGCAAAGCTTTCACTCCTTGGACAGTACAGATGTAGTCAGTGCTGTAGATATGCAGTCTTTGATCATGATAAAATAGCTATTTCAATCCTGAGAAAGGACAGAGCATTTGTGGTGTAAATGCAGAAGAACAATGCAAGAAAGCATGTACAGAATGGTTCGCCTTTCTTAGAGCTGATTAAGAATTAGATAAAGAATTTACTTTTTAGAACTTGGGTAATTTTAATTAAACTGTAAAATCAATCTTCTGATTGTTTAGTCATTATTCCAGAGGAATGGAGATTTATTTACAGTCTCTTTCATTAAGTGACTTTACTGTCCTTTCTACAAGTTATGATATTTTTCAGGAGGTTACAGTAGCTTTATGCATGAACCAATATTTCTTCCCAAGCACATATAACATATTTACTTACATGGTCTATGAACTGGACTATGGGACTGTGAATCAGGAGGTCCCATTTCTTATTCCTGATGTTAGGCTATGGAGTCTTGGGCAAATCCTGTTAAATATCATTGTGTCTCTCTGGCTTTTGTGAGAAGGTAGATCTGTGGAAGGGATATGCTTTTGTTATAGAAGGGTTGAAAAAATAAATTGGGGTTTTATTTACATAAGTGCTCATTATGCTGGTGAAAGACTTGCTATTTGATCCTAACAGCATAAACTTCAGGATTGTTGTGGAGATTCCTTAATCATTATGTGGCTACAATAATGGTGATACCCATGACATTTTTTTCTTCTGAAAGGTTTAAAACAAGTCATGTTTCAGGAAAGATTGTTAAGCTGCGAAAAAGAGGATTGTAGTCCCTACCCATAATCAGGCTGTAGTAAACACGTTGCTAGTGTCCAAAATTTTCTATCAGGTTTTTTTATCTCAGTTTCAACATGCAACGAAAATCTAAACTGGGATATGTGCATCATGTTTACTGAGCAGATCAAGATGGAGTTCTTTCTTCTGCCAAACTGGAGATCTTTTCTTCTGCAACTCTTGTGAGAGAAATATGCATTAATCTCTACAGGCACATTCATTGTCTGTTGGTCTGTGCATGTGCAAAACTGAGACGTTAGCCCCAGAAACAGAGCACGTTTTTTATGGATAAGGTGGGAGACTGGGTGTTGACTGCCCACTCTGTCGATTGTACATATGCAAATCTGAGTTGGAGAATAATGTTTGGTCTGTGGAATTTTGCTTGAATTTAACACCCAAATATGGCATCAGGGAAGGCATACTGAGAGGAAATTTTCTATTAGACATATGCTGTGTGTGTGTGTTTGTGCATATGTATTCTATGGTGGTGTCATATATACACGTTATATATTAGCTAGATGTGGATAAAAAGAATGCTTTTTTAAAGGTTTAATTTCTGGGGTGTTGAGAGAGAAAGAATGGATCAATTTAAAAAAAGAACATACAGTAAAAGCAAATCAAACTGACAGTTAAAAACCCTATAAAATTTCTAGCACATTAGGAAAGCATTATGTATCTCATTACATTCAAGCTATAGGAACAGAGCAAAGAGAAGATGGCTAATTACACGTGCTGAAACAGAGCACTTTGTGCAGATTGGATAGGATCATGAAATTAATCAAGTATACATGTTGAATTAGCCTTCAAAGGTCAGAGAAAAATAAGCAGGACATGTGTGAAACTGATCTTCCCCCAAAAGCAAGTACACAGTACAAATTAATGTCTGCATCAAGACACTTTGTCAGCAGTTGACAAGACTTTCACACATGCTCCTGTCTCCCTAGGTGTATTAAATTTCCCTTCTTCAGAAAGAACTTAAGGAGTAGGGAAAGAAGCATGTGATCCCTTACAAAGGACATATGGAAGTCAACCAAGGAGACCTTGTTATGAGTCTTTTTGATAGAACGTTCAATCCTCTCCCCCATGCCCTGCCTATTAAGAAAACAACATGATAGGGAACTTGGCAGAATACTGAATCTAAATGTGTGTGAGACTGCAACACCCCCAACAGCTAAACTACCTCTGCTGCTGAGAAGCCAGAAAAAGTCTCTCCTCCATTTGTATCTACGGGGAGCTTAAAAAAAGTTTTTGGACTTATGCGCTTTATTACTTTTGTCACTGACAAGAGAAGTATTTGCTGCCTTAATTTGATAATAAAGACAAAGGGAAGATTTTTTTGTAACTTCTCAAATTATATATCTTGCACATATAATTTTACATCTTTTCTCAAAAGTTCCTCTGCTAATGCAAAAGACCTCTATTTTGTCAGAAAGTGAGCTTTGCAAAAGTCAAGTTACTATAACAACCAAGTTCACCTTTTCAATCAGAAATCATGCTCTTATGCTGATGTTCCTCTTTCTTTTAGAATCATAGAATCATTTAGGTTGGAAAGGACTTTTAAGGCCATCGAGTCAAATCATTATCCTAACACTGCAAAGTCCGTGATGTTTGTATAAATGCTACATCTACATGTCATTGAAATACTTCCACTCCACCATTTCCCTGGGCAGCCTGTTCCAAAAAAATTGAATAACACAGGCAGATACCCTCACAGATGAACATCAGGTTTACATAGACTAAAAAAGTTCCACAGTTTGTACACATAATTGAGAGACATGCAACGTTATGCAGACATATTCCTTTCCTCATCTCTACAACTAATCTAGAAATAAAGGCAAGAATAGAAGAAGAAAATTGCTCTAATTGTTTCTGTACCAACATGCCTTTTTAATATGATCCTTCTAAAAAGCTGGTGGAGAATATTAAGTAGGATCATCATTGGATGAACTGCATTATTTACCTTTGTGGCTGGGATCCCACAGTACCTCTTCCTTCCCTTTCTGTGCTGTGGCTTCTTGAAGCTGCTGGCAGCTGATGGAAGAAGAGCAGTCTTCAGAAAACGATATATGTTAGGGGACTAACTGAAGCAATTTTTAAAACAGAAGCATAGGCAATTTGTGTAAATTGTCTTCTCCCCATTTTCCTCACAAATTGCTCTCTAAAGTCTTTAAAAATACTAATAATTGGACCCTCTAACTGAAATAAGAGGGCACAGTGTAGTAAAATTTAGTTTATGACCTATCTGTTTGCTAAGCACAGTTACCTTTTTAACTTTATAATTCGCTGTCTGAAAAAATACCAATAGTCTTAGGATTACATTGTCAAAAATGGAAAAGTAGCACAGATGAATGCACACAAAAAACTGCAGCATGCAACTCAGCCTTGACCCTCTCCAATTCCATCTGTTCTCCCAATGTAAATTATTACAGTGTGGGCTCTCTACTTAAAGAGCTGCTGCTTGTGAGAGAAAACAAGCTGGTGTATTTCTATTAAGAAAATAATACTATTTTGGCTTTAAGGCTAAGCAGAGAAAAAAATAACTTAATTTGGGCCACTCAGAGATTTTCAAATCTGGAGTTGATCTACTCTGGTGTCTATTAAATGAATAGGACCCCAACCTTTCTCCAGAGAAGGTTTTGATGTATGCCATAATGATTAGTTTATAAGTTGTTGAAGGCAGCAGGAGTGAAAATACTGGGGAAAAGATCTGTCCTCCAGGGCTGGAGTGTTCTGGAGAGAATCTGCTGCAAAGAACCATTGTGGTACAGGAATTTTCTCATGGTCAGATTGAGACTTGAAAAGCAAAAGTGCCTTTATATGCACATCACAACATTTTGGGTGAGTTGTTCCATGTTGCTGTGTGTACCTTTGCCCAGCTGGACTGTGGCCTTCCTATATAGATGTGAGCAAGGGATTTGGAGGATGAGGTGACAGGTGAAAGAATGAAGAGCTGGCAAAGGATAGCTAAGACGTGATCTTTTTTTCTCTGGAACACTTGCTAGAAGTCTGAAAGAGAAGCCTATTGCTGGTGCTCGGTTAAGTGAGAGTACACTTCATGTGCTCTGCAAAACAGAAGCAAAACATCTTGCAGCATTTAAGATTTTAGGTCTTTAGACCTAATGTCTTTAGACATTGCATTTCCTGACTACTGCACAGAAGAGGAAGAAGGACAAGTCCTCATAATGAGTTGACAAAGGGATTAAAAAAGAGGGAATCAGTTGTATTTTTTTCTTTCATGTTTACTGAAGGTAAAAAATGAAAACCCAGTTGAGATTCTTGCCTGTAATAGTGCAGAAACAGAGAAAAAGAAGAGCTGATAGACACATTCAACATTAGTGATCCCACCAAGACTGTAATAAGCTTCATAATGGAAACAAAGAAGTAGTATAAGTCCTCGATGCAGGATCCATGTACGCTGTTCCCTAAAGAATGGCAGTAAGACACCAGAGAAAGGCATTCTGTGATCCTCGGTTTTGCTGGGAGATATAGAAGGGAAAGGCCCTGCTTCTCTGCAATGGATGTGGAAGTCTGTGTGCTATTCTGATCACCTCTACTTAAGACAGAGAATTCCAGCTGGAAAAGATAGGAAGGAAGGTTATTAGAGTAACTAAGAGAATGGAGATCCTTTTCTTACAAACAGAGATTAAAGGATATGCTTCCTTTAGATTAGCAGTATTAAGGATGAGCAGGAATGGGTGCCATCCACACACACATCAAGAATTAAACACTGTGGAAGGATAAAAAAAACATGTTAAGACAAAGAATGATGATGATAAATGTACAAAAGGCCTATGCTATCTGTCAATGAGAAAAAATTAGAAATTAGAATTAAGTTTTCAACTATCAAGGCAATGTGGAAAACCCCTTCTTGAAGGTTTTAAAAAAGGAATTTGGTAGGTTTATGAGAGGAATTACTTGGCACCTTGTTAAAGGTTTAAAGTGATGTTCCTGATGGATCAGACTTGCCTGCCTCATGGCATGTTCCTGGAGTGAATAGATATTTATGTTATCAAGATGAGATCTCTGCCCTTCTTATGTTACTTTGGAAACGTAATTGACTGACTAATTAGAGCCAAGGTATGACCACTGATATATGTTTACAGGTGAGATTCTAAGAAATCTTGTTCAGCCTTAGAGAAAAGCAGGCAAAAAACAGGAGGAGATCAACTGTACAGAAAAAAATAAATAAAAATTATCAAATGAGGAAAGCAAGTAGTGGAAAACAAGTACAAGGTCTTAAGATAAAAGTTTAATGGTAGGAGACAGAGAATCTGAGAATTCGGAAGTCTTGCTCTTGAGCATGAGTTCTGGGGAAAGTGATGGAGTGAGTAAGGTCACTCCTTAAAGAATCCATAAAATGAGAAACAGGAAAACTTTATGAACGTTATGAACAGGAAGAAAAAAAGCAGGACAGCACAGAAAGGATCGATGGTGGTGTGAGTGTGGCCCTGAAGCCGTGCTTAAGTTGAAACTTCCCTTGTATGAGAACTGTTAGATAACAATTTGTGCTCAGATGAAAACTGAATGAGTTTTATAGCACAGGTGGAGAGGAAGCTCCAGACTGGGCTATTTTCTTCGTATGTGCTGAGCTGTTGCATAGAGTTTTCTCGACTAAAGTTGACTTCAGGATCTGCCTTTGCAGTGACAGCAGGTGGCTAATGTTGAGTTGCTAAACTGGCCATAGAAGTCCCCCTAGAAGGTATTATGTTGTATTTGGCACAATAAGACTGCACTGGTGAGTAGACAGGGAATAACACCCAACATTTCTTCTGAGCTTCAGGTCTTCTGTTTTGACTCTCTGGCCTGCACTCCCTAGGTATCACAGAGACATCCATGCAAGATGTCTTCAAGATGTGTAGAGAACTTGCATCTCTGTCAGGCCCAAAGGGTCTTAGTGGAACTGCTGGATGAAGGAGGAGCCAACAGAAACTACAGAGAGCATTATTACATCAGTGACCAGATAGGCTTCATCTTCCCTATGGCCCAGCCTCAGTACAATCCTGGCAGTGCTGATAAGCAGTGGGCCTAGGTCAGAAAGAGGTGAGTAGATCCCACTGCTGTGGAAGGAAACCATTTAGGGGCTATATATGCAAGATGCTGTCAAGAAAAGCAGCTGAGTATCTTGCCAGACTAACCCAGTACATGAAAAGATCCCCAGCTGAATGTGATCAACATCTACTGTATGTGTTGCCAAGACCTCAGCATCTTGAAATGAAGATGAAATGTTACCAGGAAAAGACATTACTGATGGAAGGTACTGGTAGCTAGAAATAACTATCTGACTACTAGAGGTAGCTATGTGGAGGAGGAAAGACAGCACACTTGTACTAGATGCTTGCATTTTTGTCAGGAATATGCCAGTGGTTCACAAAAGTACTGAACAGGGTGTGTTACATCAGGCAATTGAAAGATTCATCTTGCAGTTGTGAATAGGCCTCAAAAAGTAAGCAGCACAGGAGATTGTATTTTAGGATTAACTGTGGGTGCAGAGTGGGATTTATTTTAAAGGGGTGAATGTGAATTTCAGTGGGGTTAGGAGTTAAGTTCATTAGGTGGATTAGAGTTTAGTATGCTACAAATTTCTAAAAAATTTGTGTGACTCAAATTATTAATTTCTTTCTGTCTTTGCCCAGGAGTTTTGTTTGATGGCTGCATTTGAAAAAAATCCACTTCATGCCCAAATTTGAACTTCGAGAATGGCAGGGACTGAGATCAGGCAGCTGGAAAAGTTAGATGCAGCAGAAATGACATAGGCTTAAGAAACTTTATCTGGTAGATTTCTGAACTCTCATATTGAACAGAGTGACATAGGGTTTAAATAACTCATATGAAATTTGGTTAGATATTGTATACATTACAGCTAGTCTAAGATGAATTCTTTATCCTGGAGCATCAGATTTGTAAAAAATTATTTTCTACTTATAGGAATGAAATGGAAAATATATGGATTTTTAGAACTGATTGATATCTTCATGGTACAATTCTGCAAATCTGGCTGAATATTTTGGTCTTTACACGACAGTAGATATCTTCTGAAAATCTGTCTTTAAATATATGTTTCAAAGATACAGAGGCTATAGCTCTTGTAAACAATCTTATCCAGTGCCTAATCTCTTGCTACAGAAGCCTTACAGACTCAGGAGTTTGTAAACTCTGGAGTCTCACAGACTCCAGAATAAGGTAGCAGTATACAACCTCCCTGGAGAGGATGACATGTGTCACAAAGTGGGCTTGGGGACTCTTGGAGAGCCTGTGTGCAGGCAAAAGGCAATTACTGCCCAGTGCCTGTGAACCTTCACCAATGCTCTTTATTGCACTCACAGTGATATAGCCCCAGAGGCTAAACTTAGAGCTGCTGATGTAGTTTTGGATCAGTTCTTGCACTTTAAAACTCAAAATTACGGTCTAACCCAAAACCCAAATCAAAATGAAAAATTCAGGATTATAGCCCTGTATAGAGCTGTGGGAGAAGAAAATCCAGAAAGCTTTGATAAATACATTAGATGGTTAATTGTTCAATTTAGTGCTTGGTTGATAAGGAAATCACACACATATGGTAATAAGGCTGTTTTTTTACTATTATAAGACACTTTGGGACATTTTGAATATGCAGTGTGCAATGGTATATTAAACCAAATTGTAGTTCTGTATTTGACAATTTGGCTTTGTTAGCATAATAAAATTTGTTTTTATTGTAGCAGTGAAGGGGGAAACATTTTTATAATAATTTGCTTTCATTATCCATTTATATTGCTTCTTCCTACTCAATATTTTATTTTTTAAGCAAAACAGAGAAACTTTACAACCAAAGGAGCTGACTGAAGGGAAAAAAAAAAAAAAAGAAGAAAAGAAATCCCAGTCTGATTAGTTCTGTTTTCAATAATGTTTAGTAAGGAGACTGTGGAAATAAAAACTCAACTATAATATCCATCAACCCTTCACATATTCCAAATATGTTTACAGGAAAGGCTAAATATTATATTTTTAAAATCTGCATGATAGTAAAAAGTTATTGCACTTGTGATTCTCCTAGGATGTAAGAGGGAGATGGTTTGCAAGAAATTATATTTTTTATTAGGTCAATGGGTATAACTGAAAAAAAAAAAAAATAGAGGAGAAGCATATGAGATCTGCTTGGTTTTTCCAAGCTGTATCAGTCTTGTCTAATAAAAGGTACTGTTTCTTCAAATCTTGCCTCTTTTACATATCTCCATGTAAAATCTTACTAAAATACCCTTTGCATCTTGCTAAGGTATTATTTATATCCCTTAGTCTTTTCCATTCCATTCAACTAACCCTAGATCGGTTAATTTTCCTTCAGAGCCCAGTCTTCCTCATGCAGCTGGATTTTGGCCATCTACATGGGTGGCCATGGATAGCTCTGCCACTCCCTTTCTGCTGCTGATGCCTTGTCTTGCTTTTTCACAATCACCATTCTCTTATTTTTCCACAGTGTCAGCCTCAGCAATAAAAAAAAATAAATCTTTTCTCTGTCGGTGGTCTGCTGAACTTCTCTGTGTTTTGTCTCTAATCTGAAGATGGAAGACACACCAGGAGAAGGTTGAACTGTTCTTTTTGTTATTTAGACTTATACCCCAAATGTGCATTACATTCCTACTGTGGGCTTGCTGTCCCCCACAGGGGCAATTGTAAGGGCTGTGGATCCTGCTAAATCTGTGTCCAGGAGATACCTTTGTAGTGGTCTGGTCCATACTCATGTGTCTGATGATGGGTCCTACCTGCCCACAAGGAAGGATTAATTGCAGGTGTGACTTAAAATCCATGGCTGTGCATCCTTTTCTTCCTTCAAAAGGAGCCAATGTCTGCATTTTGGTATCCAACATTAACCGGCCTTTCCAATTCCAATCTTATGGCTCTGAGTCGCTCTTTTTGCAATGTAGGCATAGTCTGTTCCAGCTCTTAGCTGTGGTCAGTCATTAAATAAGATAATGTTTTTCAGCTAATTAAAAAAAAGTCTAGCAGGAGAATGGAGTGTAGACTTCTGCAGGAAGTACAATTAACCTTAAGTGAGTGAGGAAGGGAAACATCAAATTAACAAACCAGCTGCCATTATTCTGTAACCATGCTTGGCTTTCCTCTCTGTGTTAATCAGACAGATTGTTACATGATTTGAGAAGTTTAGCTGACTTGCCGTATCAGCACAAAGCAGAATCTCACCAAGGAGATCACATAGTGTTTCCAAAAGCATCTGAAGGAATTTATAGCTTGTGAATTACAAAAGCAGCTCTAATTAGTCCCAAGAGGCAGTTGCAAAAGAAAAACTGAAAAGACTGCCTCGTCATATTTGCTGCCTTCTTTTGATTTTCATAGAAGATTCTGATAATGAATGTTTACTAACAACTGGAGCTCAGAGACTCTATGGTTAATAACACTCCTGAGCAAACAGCGTCCTGTATTTGCAGTCCCACAAAGATAGGTCGGATACTGGTGCTTCTGCCATGTGTCAATATTGCCACAGAGCCATAGAGGTTTCAGCTGGAAGATTCTGTAGCCACCTGAGAAATGCCTGGAGGAAAATGTCCTGACAGTCTAGCAGTAGCCAAACCCCTTGACAATGTGTCATTCTACAGTATGGTTTTATTTTCTTTTTTTTTTTCTTTTTTTGAGGTGTAGGTTTTTGTTCTAAGCTCTGGAGGTCTGAATTCTTCTTGGTGCTTTTCTAATGGAGTATGTTCCTACATTATGGTAATGAAAGAAGTTTTGCTATGGTATCAGTGATTACAGAGGATCTGTACCGCAGATAAGGGTGAAGGCAAACCATCACTCTTGCATATTTTTAGGTCTTACCATTCCCTGTCCTGTTCTTAGATTTTGAAATGATGAAAACCAGTTACCTACAAAAATCTAAGGACCCTGAATTTAGAAATGCCTCTTGTGCGGGATCAGTTGTATAGCAATTAGAGGGTGAGGCCCTTTGAGAAATGTCTGTCAAAGAATTCCCTAATCTGTTACAAAGTTATGAGTTTCAGTCTAGTAACAATTTTCTTGCAGCTGGCTTCAAAAGCAAGTGTGAACTCATGAAGCGGCTACCCTAGGCTTTGATGGCATACATACCTGCATGCTTTGATTTGCCAGTCATTAGGAACACTTTTATTTGCTATTTGCTTGGGATCCCTCAGGTCAATATGCATAACTCAGTGGCACCATGAATCATTAGGTTTGACATTATATGAGATGTACGAAGTTATCTTCTTAATCCCATAATTTACAATTGTCATAAAAATTTCAATATTTTTCATTTCTTATATTGGGGCAGAAGTTTCTCAGAATAGTTTTTCTGAAGTAAATATTTTCAAATGTGAAAACCCTCAGTTAAGCATTGTGTATAAGTACTCAATTTTTCACTAGCAATAAAGAAAACAAAGTGACTAGGGAAATCAATGAGGATTGCTGGAAGTTCTGTCTTTTTTTTTTTAATTGGGTTGTTTATTTGGTTACTTATATATGGATTTATGTGCTTGTCATTAAGCACCAAAGTACAAAACTCTTGGCCTCGGGTAGTTTGTGATTTCTCTTCTATTTATCTTGATTAGTGGATGATTGCAAATCGCTTACAGAAAAGTGAAGAAAATGTTAATTCTCTTCACTAGTGAAAAAGAAATATTTGAATTAACAGCCTGATGATTAAAGAGTTTTATTAGTTTTAAAGGTGAAACAGTACCTCAGAGGTTCAGGAGAGAAAAGTAGGGAAAAGAAAAAGATATGCACAGTAGGAAGAGAAATCTGAATAAATGCAAAATGAGATTAATGAGAGTACTTCTCATTTAAGGTTTATGTTTGATCATGAATTAAAGGCTTTGGAACTAAAAGAATCTGCCGTTTTTTGATTGTTAATTAGCTTTATTTTTAATTCTAAATTCAATGGCAGGATTCCTGATCAGCATTCAGGTGAATCGGGTTTTCTGAAAAGATGTGTGCAGAACTATAATACTTCCTGTTTCTCAGTCATGGTCTTTGTTATGTGTAAGGTGGTCTCCTATTGACTGAAACACAGAACAGGGACACCTGTGAGATCACATTTCTGAGGTGTGCTGAATGCCATTGAAGCTCATTGAATCCTTGAATCATCACCTCATGCAAACACACCTCAGAAGATCAAAATGCTGCAGGTAAGTAACAATTCATTGGAAAACTTGCACTCTGCTGCACCAATAGATTTATTTGATAATTGCTTATGCTGTACATTTCTTTAAGTACAAATAACAGAGTGTTAGCACAGTATCTTTGTTCTTACTCTAATAGAAGATAAGTGATCCTTTTGCAATGGTATTTGTTCATTAGATGCTCAGGAAAGGTGATCTATTTTGCCGCTGCATGAAGTTGTAACACTAATGTAGTCCTCAGGCATTAATTCTGCAGTCCTATATGCTAAAAAACATATTTTCTAGGCCATTAAATAAAATATGTAAAACGTTGAATGGCTTTGAATATATCTGATTAAAAGCCATTCAGCTCCATATTCCACTGACAGTGAAATGCCATCCTAACATCCCTCTTTCAGATTAAAACACAACTACTCAGAGTCTGGACATGCTTTGCTGAGAGAATTGCAGCCAGGACCTGTTTGATCACTGAAGCAAGAGAGAAAGGACCATGATAAAGTCTTGATCTTTGTCTGATCCTTGAAACCATATTGGGTAATCGATCACATCAGCAGCATATACAGGTCCTGGTAAAAGAGAAGTATGTCAGGTGTTACAGAGAGGAATGACTTTTCAGTAGACCCTGTGATTTTGGCTTACTTGCTTCTGCCAACAGACTGCCCAGCTGGCACTCGTCAGGTGATGACCTTGCAGAAGATGTAACAAAAAAGAAAAGCAATGCTGGTAGGAAAAGAAAAAAAATCCTTGAGAGAGAAGATGTTTTGAAGTGTCTTGAGTTCTCCACAGTTAAAGGACCCTCTGGTCTTTCTATACCAGAAAGGTCTCTGGTATAGACCCTCTGGTCTTTCTATTTCTTTCTTTTTATATATGTAAGCAAATAAGTTTAATGTCTTAGAGTCAGTCAAATGATGAATTGAGACAATGGTTATCTACAAAAAGGTTTATTTACTGTACTGTTTATCTTTGAGGCTGTGATCTTTCTGAGAAGATCTGCAGATGGCTGCCATTTATCTAGACAGATGAACTCATTAACAGGAGAAGGAGAAGCAGAGACACACGGACATTTCTACTGTGTGGTTTGAAGCTACAGTGTAATGCCCAGGGTCTCTACTGCCCTTGGGATGCTCATCTGTGAAGGTGAGTAAAATACTGAATGGGTATAGGGGAAAAACTACTGCAAAGGACAGATAAGGACCGTGTTCCTGTGAATCCAATTCTATGCAGAGATGAAAAGAGGGTGAATGCCAGATGACTGCTGACACGCCATGTCATGACAGTCACCTTTGAAAGTGAGATAAATTGGCAACAGACTTACTTTGAAGGGATCTCGATGGCTGGGTATGAATCAGGAGCATGTGGGTGGCAGTGTGTGGGTGTCTGTTGGCAGCTCTTGGCTGCATGTGGATTCTGTGGGGCACAGCTGAGTGCAAAACAGGCCTTTCTCAGGTAAAGATGGAGAAAGGACATTCAGAGAGAACAATGAGGGGAGGTGGGGAACCTAAGGAAAGTGTAGGAAAAAGATGGAGGGAGAAGTGTTGAAGAAGGTTTGAGAAGGGAGGTAAGAGCAATGTTAATAAGCAGGCAGTCTGCAGCCTTGAAAATGAGAGCTAGGCAAGAGTTTTATAATCACTTAATTGAAAGAATGACAGTGATCATCCAGGAGACTTGACATGTACCAGTTAGATTAAACAGGTAGAGGAGGGAATGTTTATGATAAAGAACAGCACCCAAATGCTTCCTAAATTTGAGGGAGAAGCACAAGAAGAAAAATGTTTGCAATGACTTCTCTGAATCATTAGCAATGTTCTGCCAGGTAATTTCTGCACTGTCCAGAACTCTGAGTCCTTGTTTCTCCATTCAGTCTTTTCACTTATTAGCAGTTTTTGGCTCGATTGTGCAGGTTTTATTCAAGTAGATTTCCCTTTCAGTCTCAAATTAGCGAGAGTTTTGCCTAAGTAATGGCTGAAGTATTTGGTTCTTCAAGCTGTTATTTCAGTATTGTAAAGCCATTACTCATCAGTAGTTAATTTGTGTGTGTACTTGATGTGCCCCACCCGAATTAAAAAAAGGACATTGCAAGAAACCGTAAGACAAAGCTTGGAGCACTGTCCATGAGCAGTGCTTTCTAAGAAATAATTTTCACTGATTAACAAAGTAAGATTTAGTTAATTTCTAATGTTTATAAAAGTTGTACTGTCAGTCAAAGGAATTGTGCTTAATTGAGCAAAAATGGGGTTGTTTTGGGTTTTTTTAGTGGTTTCACAGTGTCGAAAAATTCAAGAAGTACTTCAAATTCTGAACAGGTATATTCAAACTTTTTCTGTGATAAAAGGTATAAATGCTGAAGACATCTGAAGTGACTTTTGGTGGGTTTCTACAAAAATCAGAACATTTTTGAACTCTTTATCTCAGTGATGCGAAGGAAGTTTTCCTTTGCTTTGCTCTTGGATGTCTACATTTCTGCTGCCCTTAGCAAGTGAAGTTCTCCTCATGACTGTGTCCTTTGCTGAACTTTTCAACTCTGCCACTGGCATCAAAATACGTTTTAGATTTTCCTCTGACTCTCTGCTAGCAAATATCCTTCTATGCTCACCTATATCATGGAGGTGAATATCTCTCCATGGGTTGCATTAGACTCATTGCAGAGTCTCTCTGATTTAGAATGCATTTTTACTTTTACTTTTTTATTTTATGATGACTTTGGCTTTTTTTTTCTTCCCATTTTCCCAACTTTTTTTGTAGCTGTGTTCATTTACCTTAAACCTGAGTTAACTCTCCTCTACCTTATCTGTACGTGTTTTAGAAATAAAAATAAAGCCCTGTGATGTTACACGTGCTGTGTGATTGGCAAGAACATTCTTGCAACCTGTATTTTTTTGAAAAACAGCTGAAGAATATTTTTTATTTTAGATTCATGTTCTTCAAGAGAAGTGAATCTGCATTCTGGCTCAGAAGCTCATTTCTAGGAGCAGAGACTTTATGTTTACTCACTTATTTTCATTGTTTGGTGCCATCTGGAGATGACTTATTTTGTGGGAAATGAAAACGAAACAAACTTTGCATTGACAGAGGACTCCAGGAACTTCGATTGCGATCCAAAATATTTTGATAGCTAATAAAAGCAGACAACGTGCCATTTCTTGATGATATCTCTCCTCCTCACACATTTTTTTCAGAGCTAATCCAGTGCTCTGAGAAAGGGTTCTTGTGTGTGATAAAAGGAGTCCTTCATTGTCACAAGCCTTCGCATACTGCTCTGGTACACGTGCCCCTGAAACACATTTCATGCCTCATCTGTTACCTAAATGAGATGTGAAAGCAGTTCACACCTCGTTTACATTTGTGCAGTTTTACGGAACAGCATAGATGCAGTTCCACTGAAAGTAACGAAATGAGGTCACCAACCCCCTTCTCTCTCCTTGTATTGCATCCACACGGCCTGATCCTTTCAGTTCACTAAACTGGAAATGAATCTATTTCTCTGAAGAAAGTTACTGCAAAAAGCCAGCATCCTCCAGCGTGCGGCAGTCATTGGCATTTTACAGAGATGTAAGCTGTCCACGCCGAAAATAAAAATGTAAGCTATGCATTTACATGAGATATCTGAACCCAGAGTGATTTCTCCTGCACTGAGCAGAATATAATCAAGGTGAATAAACAGGAAAATTGACTAAACTGATGTGGGAATAACACCACAAAAAAGGCAATAAGAAATCCATGCACCTCTGCTACCCTCTCCTTGGCTGAGTTTGCAGCAGAAAACTGCCAGGAGTGTCTCCAAGGTGTCGAGGGCAGCTGAAAGTCGGGACAGTTCCATGACTTTGGAAATTCTAGGTGTTAGTCCAGATCAGTCTCTGGAGAACTGCAGGGATTTTACCTCAAACAACTGTGTCCTTGCTGCCTTATATTTTGAACCAGCAGAGAAAAGTACAAAATCCTTCCTTTAAAAAAAATTGTAATTTTTGAACTTTTTTGTAAACAGCTGTGCAACAGAGAACAGCGAAGGTCTAATAATGTAGTGGCACAAATTCACCCACTTCTGTTCTTTCATCAGCTGAGCTCCCAGTGTTGAAAACAGTGGAAATATAAAGCTTACCAGGTGCCATCTCTGTTTGTCATGCAGTTTCAGAAGACACAAACTGAAAATACTAACTTTCTTTGCAAGGAAATCCTTGTTTTTCTTCTAGTGCTCTATGTTTTTTATGTGATCAAGATGCATTGGCTGGACCTCAACTCATCTGACTCTGAGAGTATGAAATAACCATTTACATCTGAGCAGTCAGCCTTGACTGCCTCTGTGAATGGAAAGAGACCATATTTCAATATCATATTTTTTTTCATAGGAGAATATGGATCATGGTATAAAGCATTATAAGAGGCTAGAGCCCTTTACTTTCAGCATCTACAAAGGAAATCTAAGTTGCTTGTGTGTGTACTTATGTTAGGCAAGATGAATACCTCTCCTTTACCTTCTAAAGTAAGGAAGACATTAGGATAAAGGAGAAAATTCTCATATTTTCCTGAGATGAGGCCATACACACCTTTTCACTGTCCTGCACCAGAGATGCTAATGGTTATAATTTCATTTGATATCTATAGGAAAGGCAAGGATGCCAGTGCATAAACAAAGAAGCAAACAAACCAAAGCTGTTTTGGCTCCCACCTTGTGACAGCAGAAATATTATTGGCCAAGTGGAAAAAAAGAATCTTTTGAGGAAGAAGTGCAATTTCCAAGCCTTATAAGAGGAATCACAAGCATTAAGAATGAATGAACTGGAGAATATAAAATACTGGTTGTGTTTGCAAAAGTAACGAGAAAGAATGTAGTGGACCTGGTGGAGAAATGTGAAAATATGCTGAAATGCTTGTTTTACAAGGCTCTGGGCTTAAATCACTGTATGAGCATGAAGATTTAATGAGTAGATTTCTTTTAATGGCTGTCTCTGGCTCAGTTCTGTCTGGTGCTGTGGCCCCTCAGGCACCACTGGAGGAGGTGCTTGGAGTGATTCACAGGACCCCTCTCGTTGTGCTCAGGAGTAATGAAACAGGGAAAATTGTTTGGTTTGCTCCTTTGTACAAACATATCTAGAAACAGTGTTAATGCTTTTCTCTCTCTCTGCTCAACCTTTCATGTTTTTCTGTTATTATGTGCCTATTTTCTCTGCAGCTTTCAGGCAGGGCCAGTCTGTGAAGTGTCTGTCCTGTGCTACAAGGCACTTGCATACGTGGATTAACAAACCTCAAAGCCGACTTGAAGTACTTTTCTCTTGTGTGGGCAAGTGTTTTGGCTGCTTCACTGGGGAGCAGCACCATGCTGACTACACTCCTGACAAAATACCCTCCCCTTATTTTGCAGCTTGCCACACCATTGTGAGGTTCAGGAAAATCCCAGCCCAGTGCTTTTTCTGGCCACTGTAATGCTGAAAGTGTCAGCTGTATATTTTGTTTCCCATTTTTGTTGTATTTCGCTTTGCTTTCACTTTGTTCTGGCTGCAACATGTTGGAGGATTTAAGCCATGATTCCACCCTCGCTTTTGCTCTGCAAAGAAACCTTCCTGGGAGGTACCCTGGGAACACGATGCTCCTTCAATTCGTAGCTGGAAACACTGAAAAGAGGAAGCAGTATACTCATTGATGAAGAAAAATGTCTCCAAGGCTAAATTACTGTGTGTGGATGGACTGGAAATATTTACAGCGAATCCTGGTGGATCTGAAGAATTAGGTGCAGTGCCTAATTTTACAGTGAGAAATTTGACTAACTTTAAAAGTACTAAGGAGATTTATTCACACACTCCTGGAAATCCTGTATTTGAAGTTGTTTCAGGTCAGTGTAAATGGGGCAAGCAGTTAAATGGGGCAAGTGACATATTCCCTGGCTTGGTGCCAAAGTCATACCAGTGATCTAAATCGTAAAGCTCAATGTTATGAAAGAGCTTCACAAAGCATATTCTTCAGGTTAGTATAAAGGTCAGAAGTAAGTATCCTTGAAGGGTTCATGTTGATCTGTGGTAAAAAGTTTCATGGCTTTAGCTCTGCAGTTTCCAGTGCTGACCTCAAATCTCTCAGACCTCTGTACCAGTTGCTTGCAAGTGTAGGAGGGTTTATACAGAAACTCTCCATACTCTGAGCTTTTGAACAATAAAAATAATCAGATTTGAGATTTAGTCATATCTGCTGAAAAAAACCCAAATGAAGGCCTCTTGGAGCAGTCTTGGACCACCACATCTCTATCTAAGGCTAGGCTGATGCTACTACAAATGCTAAACTAGCAGCTTCTGTGGAGCAGAAGAGAGGGGGAAAGGGGAAAGGAATGGTAAGGGGAAAAATATGGAAGAGAACTTCTACTAAATGGATAACAGGATAAATGAAGAAAGGGAGATGTAAAAAATTTGGAAAGGATAAGGGGAAACTCTGTTGCCTAGCTAAAGCCAAATCATTCTGATTTTGCATGGCAGAGAACCACTTCTCTAGAATAATGGCGTTTTTTGTGCAAACTTCAGCATTGGAAAGATGTGTTGTTTCTCAAATGGCTAAAACTGCAGTAAGACCCTTATGTACATACAGACTTCTGTGAAGAACATTACATCTGATGTGACACAGAAGACTCCTGACCTCTAACTTACCTGCCTAGTATTCAGTTTCTCCTGCTTAAATTAGCCTTTTCAAAGAAACTATTGGGTAATTGATTTGGGAATGTTTTCCTGTTCTGTAAAATATTAAAGGCATATGGTAGTGCTGCTAGAAAATGCCACCTAGGTTCCATTTATATTCTACCCTAACACAGGGGCAGAAGTTACTGCTACCTAGGAAGAAGGGAGAAAACTTGTAAATGCATGGATATTTACAAAATTTGGATTCTTTTTCAACCTATCTGGAACTTCATGATCTCACTCTAAGGGTTATGGAGTGAAAAGCTAATGAAAGTCAGGGGCCTGAAGAAATATTTTGGTTTTTTCCATCTGTCCATTTCTCAGCAACTGTGTCTTGTGTAGGCAGATCCCCAACTAAATTGTGAAATGTTGCATCCATTATCGCGGCATTTACTGTTTAGACGAACATCTTAAGCTGCCAGAATATTCAACAGTGGAGCCCTTAGCGAAAATATAGTGTGCTCCATCAAGAACTTGGCTGTTCTTACATGTCAAGTGCTTTTCAGAAAGACAGTGCTTTATTTTTGGCTTTATTTAGAAGAACATGGAAGTGTCAACAATTTATTCACAGTGTGAGACAAACAGATATTAATAGAATTTTAATGAAGGCCTTTCAACAGGATTTGAAGGTTTTTTTTACTGAGTGATTTGTGTGTTCCTGTTAATACTGGGAGAGTGAAAAATGCAAGCGTCATAGGACAAGTATGGAAACAACTTGCCAGAGACAACAAGAAAGAAGAAAGTAAGGAGGCAGTTTCAGCTGGACAGTACCAGGGGCTCTGTCATCACTAAAGCCAAGGCAATTATTTCCAGATTTCCTTACAAATGGTCATGTAATGGAGAGAACAGACTTGGGGACACTTGAAATGCGTCTTCATGTATTACTCCAAGGCTTTCTTGTTTTGAGTTCATCTTAAGTGTCTTTTAAAAAATTTGTCAGTTCTGCCTTTTTTAATATATGTATTTCAAAACAGCTGCTTTCATTTTGTTAGTGAGAAAATCCTTGCTGTGAACTCTCTCATCTCTGACCTTGTATTTTGTTACTGTACTGTAATCTTTTTGCACTAACATTAGCGCTAATGCCAACTTTTTGAGGGCAGGGCATGATGTATCTATGGAAGGCAGCTTCCCAAAGACTTGATGTCCTTCCCTGACAAAAGACCCCTTCATTAGCATACAAGAACATAAAGGTTGGCTGTCACCAAGTGCATAGGACCAACCATCTGAATGCAATAAGGATCCTTGTGACTTCTACTGTGTTAGTCTGTAGATCAGCTTTATAATTGTCAATTTCAGTTCCAACACAGCACATTGCTGAAGGGCACAGTTTCAGATGCAATTCATTCTCCAGTGAACACTGATAATTCCATCCCTTCTAAACCCTTCTTTATTGTCAGAAACATTACCTGCTCTTAATGTAGAGTATGGCTCAGTTACATCTCCTTGGCTCTCTGCAGTTAATTTAGACAGTATGGTGGCTTTCACCCAGTCCTTTGCTTGATGGGTGAGCACTTGAAAAGGCATAAGATGCTGCTGGGGGTGATGTGGGTGGGTGCTTATTCAGGGTTCCAGGAAAAGAAACCAGATTGGCAGTAGTTATTTGGTGGGATAGGGCTAGGTATAGGACTAATTAACTTAAATCTTTGTATCAAAGCAAAGACCTGTATAGGTAGACAATTTTTTCCTCAGTCCCAGGACAGATTTCTCACATGTGGCACTGCCACCTATACTTGCCGTGTTATTTGGGCTTTCAGTATGGAGGCTACAGGGAATCAAAGCCTAAAAACCTCGCTCTTATATAAGGCTTTTAAAGGAGTTTAGTTTCAGCTAAAAAGTAATCATACCGAAAATAGTTTACTAACCTCTTCAGGAAGCCAACCAAACTCCTGGGTTTAATTCAGAGAAGGGCTTTGTTGAAGTCAATAGAAAAAAATTAATATCCCTCCCTCCTGCACCCAAGGACCTCAGGGTACGAAGCCATCACTGCAAAATACCATAGTGATGTCCTAAAGGGAAAAACCAACACAGCAGCTCCAGTTTGGTTTGCTTTAACAGCTTGTGCTCTTAGGAGCAGCTTCCATTTCAGTTTTTTAAACTTTTATCTTGGAGGGCAGGGCAAGTTCACTGCTCACATCTAGCAGGAGCTCCTGCCAAAAGTACAGTTCAGTTTGATTCCTGACACTGCACACAAGCAAAAGAAAAGAAGAAAAAAGGATTCACTGGTTATGAGGGAGCCTGTGTTTGCAGAAACCTTTCTTCTCTCTCCTATTTTTATTACTTTCACGCTATACAATGGCAGCTTGTTTTGCCAAGATTTCAGCCTGTGAAATAGCTGACTACTTTTACAGTCTTTTATGCATGTTCACCTGCATCAGGACAACAGAAGCAACAATATATTTCAGCTGCATCTTGGGGGAAATGCATTGCAACCACAAGAGAAACCAGACAGATTCCTTTTCTCCATTATACTCTAAGAAGCACTCCTGCACCTGCTCATGCTATCAAACACCCGTGGTCCCCCTGGCAGTGTGTGAAATGCAGCTTCTTTTCCCCAGTCTTCAGTGCCCCCATCTTCTACCTTCCATTTAATTATGCAAGCCTCACGGGTAATTGCCCAGTCTTTCCAGCCTCCTATGTGCATGACCTTACCTTTAAGATTTAATTCTGAAGGCACTTAAAAAAATAATCTATTTTCTCCTCCTGCTTTCCTCCCTTTTATTTATTTTTCTATGTGTGTGTCTCATGTGCTGAATATTAAACAGGAAAACAAAGATGTATATCATCTGGAGCACAGGTGCACCTACCAGGCGAAAACAAAACAATTCATTTAAATGGTTTTGATTCACTATTGTCCGCTCATACTTTATTCGACAGCCTGATATGACACCTTGAGTCCACCCACACCTGCATGCAGCTTACAATGGAGATGTTTTCCTGGCTCCTCCACATTGTAAATTTTTTGCCATGGCTCCACTTGAAGTTGTTTGGCATGGGTACTTTGCTATGTATACTAAAGAGGGGGAAGATAGGGAGGAGGTGGGAGAAGAGTGAGGAGTGAAAAATGAAAAAAATAAAAGAAAAAACATGAAATGAAAAGACCATCTCAAATATTTATAAATTTATTTCTTTCTCAAATTTTCTGGTCTCGCTCCTATTGCCTATAGGCAAAGTTTCCATTCATTTTCCCAATCTGAGTTTTTGGTGTGTGTTGGACAATCCTTTGTTTAACAGGACATGAGAGCAGAGATTGCCTCTGGGTGATTTTGGCTGGAGGCTTGAGTAGTAGGAACTGAAAAACAACTTCTCTGTAGAAATCTTTTCTTTTTACTTATCAGCTTAAGTTTTTTGTTTTTAGAGGAACAAGTGGTTAGTCAAGTTCCCCTAATATTTTATTCTGTTCTGGTTAGAGTAGGCAGCAAAAATGACTCTTACATGACTTAGGGGTGGAGATGCCTCTCATGGTTTTGCTCTGGCTTGCTGCATATCCTTGTAAGGTCACTTCATTCCTTTTTCTTTCCTTTCTTTGTCTCCTAAGATTTTAAGATCTTTTTGAGTCAAAATCTTGTCTTTGATGTGTTTATTTTATATCTTCCACACAGGAATTGGTGAACTCTGTGGCAGTGGTGGCATGTGGGTGGAATCTGCTCACTCTTGTCTCTCCTGATAGAGAAGGAGATGAGATGTGAATTGTTCTGGTACCCATGTCTGTGGCCTCACCCCATTTTACTGTCAATCCATGGTTGAATTCTGTCAGTTTGTTTTATTCTGCAGCTGGAGCTAGAGAGCAGCACTCCCCACTTCTGCCCTTTTCTAGGATGCTGTAAGTGCACACTGGAGAAATGGAGAGTTAGAAATGCAGTGACTCCCACGTTATTTCTGCTGTAGCTCTGCCTCTGCAGGCTGTGGAAAGATGTATATATAGGGAAAAAAACCTCAGCATCAGGTTATATGTCTATGGACTCTGAGCTAACTGTTGTCCCCAGGAGCAAGATCTTGGAGTTTTGACAGATCCTTCAAATCATAAGCATTTTTTTTTTAAGTAGAAAACCAATTAAAATGTTAGGAATTGCCAAGAATGGATTAAAGAACAAAACAGAAAATAACCTTGGTTCACTCCTATCTTTAATACTATATGCAATTCTCATCTCCTTGTCTCAAGGATAATGTAGTGGAATTTGAAAGGATTCAAAGGCAATGGGGGTGGGCAAAGATGACTAAATAAACTAGGACTCTTCAGTCTGGAGAAGACACAGCAAAATCTTGAAAGGCACCGAGTAAAGCCTATAAGAATTGATTATGTGTTTGTGCCAGTGGGAGAGCTAAATGCATGGGGTGAGGCTCAAGAGAACAAGGCTCAAACCAAACAAAAAGCAGTAGGGGACTACTCATGCAGTGGGCACATCTGTGCAGCTTTGCCCCAGAGTTCCAAGGGAAACTGTATAAATTTATCCAGTCCGTCAATTGCTGTGGCTTCAAGAGAGTTAAAGCCTTTCACAGCAATAAAAAAGATAGTGGGCATGGGAGGAGCCTAAGATCTGTGAATCTTGGACAAATTCTGAGTGATCACTTTCCCTGAGGACTGCTGGAAAGAGCACTAATCAGCACTTGGAGTGAGTGCTTATACCTAACCCTTTTACCAAAATTTTCAGACTAAAGGCCAAGGATATTAAATAGTTATAGGAACTGTTGGAATAAGATATTTCCCTAGGGCAGGAAGAGGAAGCAGTGAGGAATAAAAGACAGAGCAGCATATTAGGATAAGAAAAGAAAACCTGGGAGAGGCTTCTATGTGAATTAACAAGATGCTAATAGAGGTTTTGCCATGCTGCCTGGCAGGACATTGACTCACATGTTTCATAATCTGCTGTGGCAGCCCTGGACCTGGTTCGTGGCCATCTCTGAGCCAGGAGTGATACACTGGTTTGGAAGGGCACTTAATGAATGGGCTGCTAGGGGAAAATCACAACCCATTTGCAAAGAAAGATAAAAAGCGCAATAAAACTTTGGATTTGGCTGAACTACCAAGAGAAAAGCAGGAAGCTTTTTCCTCTAAAAAGAATTCATTCTCTTCAGTGGGGATGTCTATCCCTGGCAGTGTTTAAGGCCAGGTTGGATCGGCTCTGAGTCTAGTGAAAGGTGTCCCTGTCCATGGCAGGAGGGTTTTAAGATCCCTTAAAACCAAAACCATTCTATGATTCTTTGATGACACATCGAGGACTTTTTTTTTTTAAGAAATTTTCCTAAAATGGTGTGTCAAAAATTGAGGAGTGTGGAGGGCAGACTAGCTACGTTTAGATGTCTTCAGTGGGTTAAATGAGAGAAGGACCAAAGAAAAAATCCTTATTGAAAACCATCCTGTGCATGGAAAGAGCATACCTAGTTGACAATGGTAATGCAGTATAGCCCTAAAATAAATAACAGAAGCCAGAACTCAAGAGAGTAAGAGTTAACCAGTTATTCTGAAAGATAAAGTTCTGGAAAAATTACACTGCGTTAAAATATGCTTGAGTTATAGAAAGCACCCAGGTAGGAACTGGAAGAAAATATATAGTCACCATATGTATAAATCATAAGTCATAAAATTTAAATCATAAAGAACATGATGAGCCACATGACTAATTGCCTCTGACCCTGGTCCTATGTTTGTAGAGATGCAGTCACTGAAGGCTGAGATAATGGTGGATGGTGGATAATTGCCATGTTGATTTATTCCTGCAGTTTTCAGGTTATTGTGATCAAGTTTCAGTGTGCTTTGGTTGCTTGAAAAAGTTTTTCTGCTATTCAGATAAGCAAAATTTGAACTGCCTATGTCAGTGCAAAGCTCATCCATCCACGTGAGGGCCCTTAGGAAAGGTGAACGTGATTGTGCTTTAAACTGTGTCTGTTCCACTGCACTAGACGTTGAAGAGGGTGTTTGTATTTCAATTTAAAAAAGTTTTATTTCAAGTTTTTTTATTCTAATACCAAAACAGAGCCAAGAAAAGGAGGAATTGCAGTTTTACTCAGGAAGTCAATAAATAGCAGTCAGGAAAAAAATCCTGAAGAATCCCCTGTTGTGAGAAGGCCTGTACACGCTTTAAAGAAATCAAATAATTTGTTCTTCTGTATTCTGTGTGTGAGAACTTGCCTTTCTGTACTACTTTCCAAGCATCTGCACAGGAGGAAAAGAGTAATCACATAATTCACATAATAAGGTGAAAAGAAGAGCCTATACCTTTCCATTTCTATTCTCTGTCTTGATCCCACTGTGCACGGAGGGAAAATTGACGGCTCTAGGCACTCGACCAACTGTGTTTACCAAGCAGTGCTTAACCAGCTTGATAACGATGGCTAATTCTGAGTCAAGCAGATTTATCTATGTAACTCAGTCTTTTTGTGTGCAATAACCTTTCTGCATGAGCTGCTTTTCCAAGATGGTTGGTGAAATGAAGTTGGATACCATTTCATTTGTACATCTGCTACTACTGTTTTTATTTACTTGAGCTGCTAAATTTTTGTGCAGCTTACAATACATGCAGTGTTTTATTGGGGGGTTTGAAGAAAAAATGTCACATCTATGGAGATAAGCAGAGAGGAAGAGGGAGCCAGTGGACATTTTTCCAAATTCATAGGGAAGAAATGGAATGATTTGCACAACTTCAGAAGATAACATGTGCCAATACACTACCACTGCAGAGCATGAATTTGCAGACTGGTCTTCTGAAACCTGCCCAGAGCCATTGTCACTTTCCAGTTTTGAAATCTGCCCATTTGGAATAGAAGCACATAAATCTCTAAGGCTTGTGATGATACATGCCAAGTGCATTTCAGTGGAGTTTGCTGTAATGACTGGTTTTCACAAATCAGTCTTGGAGTATAGCTGTGTCACATAAAAGCATGGTTACCTGGAAAGTGCTGGTAGTGGAACGTGCCAGAATTCTGTATTTCTGACATTGGTATAATCCAATTATGATGGGATTATTTTGGACATTTAAGCAAGAGAATGGGACAGAATTCTATTTTGTGAGTCTGTTTTGCAAGTGATAAATTGAACTTCTGTACCATAAGAAAACCATACCTACACTAGAAAGCTTCCCAAATGCCCACATACATCACAAAAATGGTAGACAGTCTGTTGGAAGAGAAGTGTTCTTGTTAAAAAAAAGATTAGTAACTGGTAAAACACCAGATACAGACTTATTTTAAGTGTTACAAAAGGATTTATTCTTGAACTGGAATTGTCAGAAGGTATACTTTGCTGCTGAGCAGTGAAGCATTGTATGACAAAATAGACATGATAAAAGGAATGATTTCTTATTCCAGCAGATTTCTAGCTCTCTAGAAATACCAACCAATGGTATCTAGAAATATCACTGGAACTGTTTGAGAACAGCTGGTTAGACCTGGAAGAAATGGAATAGGTACAATCCACTTATTTGACTGCTGGAGATCAAGTCCAGCAAGAAGATATTGATGATCCTCTGAAAGCAACAAAGATAAACCAGTGAGTGCATGGGTGATTTCAAGAAGAACAGAGTGATGCTTTTGAAACTGACCCTTCCCCAGTGACATATGACCAGGTGGCCATTATGGAAGCAGAAATAGCTGATGGAATCTTAGAAAACTAACTTATGCAGAACACATTTTGATTCTTTTGGTAAATGTTGCTCAAAGATGGAGGAAAGTGTTCAATAGGATCTGTTCTCTGGTTCAGTGAGTCCATAGAGAAAGCACACAAGGAAAGAGAGACATGGTACAGACTGCAAATGCTGCTGAAAATGCCCTCTTGCCATGTGGTTACAATGAGACTGCTGCAGCGAATAAATGGTATACCAGAGCGTTTCCACAGCTTATGCACCATGCTTAATTGTCAACACTGTGTGAAGATGAAGAAAATCCTGCAGAAGTGGTGTAACTTTTAAAGTTTACAGGAGATATCAATAAAAACTGCTGAGAGACGCAAAGTAGATCTTAGGCAAACAGTTTTTCAAGAACATAGCAGCAAGACCAACACCTAGTAACACTTTTTTTTTCCACCCTCACAGGTCAATAAAGTCAAGCCTAAATAGATCCTTGAACAAAGATTATGAGAAAAATAAACACATTAAAGAGAAAAGTTTTCAGTGTTGTACAAGAGTTCCTATGTAACCAAAACAGTGGTTTGGTGCTGACCAAAGAACACTGTGTGGAAATTGAACTCAAACCGTCTCAGAAGCAAGAATAAGCAACATGCATTTAGTGACTCAGATGATGACTGCACATCAGTTATATCTCACAAAATAATCAAAATATTGATTCTAAGGAGGAGAATGATGTGCACTATCATATCAACAGAGGGTATGAAAAGTAGACTTAT
The DNA here is from genome assembly GCF_971803275.1 of Cyanistes caeruleus. NCBI lineage: Eukaryota > Metazoa > Chordata > Aves > Passeriformes > Paridae > Cyanistes > Cyanistes caeruleus. Next base: position 104,020,265 of record NC_141701.1, read on the forward strand.
GATACTATAAATTTGAAAAACAGTTTCTTCAGAGGGGTTTACAGCCAATCTACATGCTTTCACTGACAAAAAGCATGTACTTACATTTCTAATATTTGAAAAATTATTTTTGCTTCTAGTTCCTTAATTGCTGTAGGAATTTAGGCTCTATAATACATATGTAAATTGCCATAATACGAAATAGATTTGTCAGCATTTAGGAAGGTACTGCTGCTGAGAATATAATCATATGCACAATGGGCAAAGATTATTATAATTATTGTGGCTCTATAGACAGAAACATCTGAAAAATAAAATTAAGAAAAAGATCTCAGGTGACAATAATAATAAAATTAAGTTTTGTGTTTCCTTGACTTTTAGGAGAACTTGGGATAATACAGAAAGTTCTCATGGCTTATTGTGAGACATTGATGGTAAGACTGTTACAGGCTGGAGCTGGATAAAAGTTTTAGTAAAGTGGCAAGGTATTATTGGCTAGAGTTGAAGTAAAATAGAAAGCAGGTAAGACTCTGATCAAAGGGAAAGTATTGTGTTATGCAACCAGAATAATTTTGTGTGACTTAAGATAAAACATTTATTTTTTAAATATTGCTATTATTTTGTAACTTTTTTTACTCCTGCTGTTAAATATCAGCTTTTCTTAAAAGCGTATGCAGCTTCACAATGATGATCCAACTTTTAATGAGAGAATGATATGGGAAGGGTTTCCTCAGGTTTTTCTCTCTTTCTTGTCTCCCTCTCTCCCCCCTGAAGTGATGAAACGCAGAACAGGAGACAGCAGCTGAGGCAGCCAGTCAATAGGAAGCCCTTCACACGCCTCTTCTGCTGAAGGCAATTCTTTGCTGCCTTTGATCACAGGGAGGAAGTGGCCAGAAAAAAGTTGAGTCCTGCCTGTGTGTGGCTGAGGTGGTGGTTTGCAGTGTTCCTACAAGTTCTTTGATTTCTTGGTGAGGTGTCTTCCCATTGTGCCTCCTCTGCCCGGCTGCTCTGGCCTCCCTGGTGGACACCAACTTTGTTGCCACATGTTAGAAATGCTTCACCCTCTCATCAGAGAGCAGCACTAAAATGAATGTACTTGAGAGGTGCCGAGGGGCTCGTTCAATGAAGGGTGCAGGCAGCTGGCCTGGGCAGTGAGAGGAGCACGGCTGGGCCCTGCTGGAGGAGTTGGGGCAGGCCGTGAGTGGGGAGCGCAGGAATGGCTGCGGCCTTCCACTGCGGCCTTCCACTGCGGCCAGGCTCAGCAAACCGTATTGAGCAGTCAGGCTGACTGATGGGGTGAGCGGTCTGCTCTTTTACAGCTGGGGTTATACGCCTAATTGTGTTCTGGGGTCTTTTCTGCAGTGATGCAGTGATGTCCTTGAAAGGTGGCCGTAGCTAAAGTGGGGGGAGCTGTGGTGCTGCAGAAAAATGATCCCTGAAGTGACAGCATGAGGGTGTATTTCTTTACCTGGATGTACGTTTCTGTTTTATGGAGCAAGAAATTATTGTTCTTCCTTTCACAGAAGAATCACAGAATTATTTAGGCTGGAAAAGACCTTCATGACCATTGAGCCCACACTTCCACCAATCACCACCTTATCAATTAGGCCATAGCACTAAATGCTACTCCAGTTGTTTCTTGAACAGTTCTAGGGATGGTGACTAAGTAATCAAATAGTTCACACAAACCCAGGAGCCAGGCCAGAACTAGATGATTTAGACGTGGAGCTAGGTTTCAAAAGCTCCAAAACCAATTTTTTTCAGCAGACCTGTGTGTAATTTTCAGTTTATTAGGAAAATAAAATCCAGCTGGAAAAACTCCACATGGAGATCCATTTCACAGCTTCAAATGTGGCAGTGGAAAACAGTTTTGGCTTCAGATTTGTCTCTCTTTAATTCTAGCAAAACTGGATTTTGTTTTTATTTTAGTTGTGCAAGAGGAAATTTAAATTGCCGCTGAACTAGTTGGCACAACAGCGGTGCAGTTTCCAAAGTCTCTACTGAGTTTATCTGCCAAATGCAGTGTTGTGCTGAGTTCCAGGTAAAACACCAACACATTGCTCCTCATGAAGTTCCTTATCACGCCATTAAATGTTTGGAGAGAAATACATGTGCAGCTGAGTGATTAATGGATAACTGAAAATCACTTCTGTCAACATATCTTTAAAATACTGAGAACCTATTCTTCTTCTTCAGAAGAGTTGTAGGGTCAGGATGGAAAATGAAGGTGTAAACCAGATTAACTTTGTGCTATCCTTTGTGTGGCTAGTTCCTGCCTTTCTACTTGCAGGCTGAGGTGTGCACCTTCCTTCACTCTCCTTGTACAAGCAGGGGATACACATAAAAACTTTTCTTTCTGAAAAGCCATCACAAAGGAGAGCATCTATGTGCAATCCCATGCAGTGGTTTCTGGTAGCTTCTTTTTCGTGTAAACCTTCTAACTTATTTTTTCATTTATTTAATTTCTCAGTGGAGCACTTGGGCCAAATCCTTAAGTGGTATAAATCACGCTGATGCCATTAGCAATGCTGACTTCAGCAAAGCTGTTTTCTGATTTATAGCAGCTGAAGATCTGGACCCCTATTAACAGCAGAGTTTTTGCAACTCTGAATTCCTGGACATTATTGTAACCCATTGCTTAGAAACAGATATAGCTGAAATAAATAAATAAATTCATAAAGGCAGGAATATTATAGGATGTGGCTCTGTTTCTGTGGAAACCTGATCTTTTTCTTATCCAGTTCTTTTTTTCTCAGTTAGCCAATGTAACCTCTATTTCTGTCTATTAAAACTCCTCCTCATTAAGCACAAGGTTCCAGGTTTTTTGCAAGAAAAATGTAGGCAGAGAAATATCAGCTTTTGCATCTGTTTGGTGAATTTGAAAAAAAAAAAGCATCTGAGCTGTAAGGGAAAATGTGGAGGAGGGTGAAGGTAGCAGGAAATGTAATCGTATTAAAAATAAAAATATGAATCAGTTTGAATAATCAGTCTGTAAATTGGTAGCAGCCATGCTACCCATAAAATCTGTACCTTTTTTTTTCCTGTATTTGTTCCACTCCACATTATATTAAGAGTTGCTCTGTCACTTAGGTGTACAACAGGGCACAGCTTGGAGTAATATGACACAATATTAGTTACATAATGGTATGTGACCAATAACATTTAAAAGCAGAATTTGCTGGCTGAATGGCTTGATGGGTTGGTGTTGGAGGGGAAGTTGGATATTGTGGCAGCTCTCTGTCTCCTCATTTTAATTTCTGAGTCACCTTCTCAGCCATGGTGACAGGGCTTTCACATTGAGAACTGCCAATAAAAGATTCAATCCTTTTCTGAAAGCCTCCTTGTGCTAATTAATTTGTACTCTGAAATGCACCTTAATGACAATGGAGGCTTCTGAGCTGCTCCTGAATGCTTTCTACCAGAATAGGTTGCTCTTTCTATCATAATTTTGGACATGGCTTTTGTCCTGTCTGCACTCCTGGTCATATTACAGTGCTTTTTCTTCTTTTTTTTTTTTTTAATATGGTAATCTGACACAGCACTTGAAGCAGTGACGTTGTTTTCTCCTCCTCTGTTTTTTGATTGCTGAATAATGTAGTGTACTTCAGTGGCACAGTGCTGGACAGTGCCAGTGCCCAAGTGAAGAGATATTACAGAAGATTGCAGAAATGTTCTGCATTTTTGTTACCCATGGCATCCAGTATTTTTAAAGCACATCTTGTGTAAATATATTGTTGTGGTAAGCTCCAGGCTGTTCCTGAACTCAGTATAGCCTTATTGGTCTTGTCAAAGCTGTGATTTCTTTTCTGTAGAGAAGGGTCAAGCAGTTTGACCATAGGTGAGATCAGAGGGCATGAAAGCTCCACAGGGGTGAAAACGTACTTTTTATTTTCTTTACTGAAGGAGCATTAGTCAAGTTTATGTGCTATATATAAATAATATTCATCATGAATTTTTATGATATTGCTTGTATATCTGAGAGAAAGACTTACATGCAAGAAATGCTGCCTTTTTTTCCTGTACCTTTCATACTCCCATCAATTGTAATTCTTCCTTTACTCTGCCTGATTTCAGGACATTACTTCCAGGGAAGTTTAACCCAGCCATGTCTGAAAATGCATGTAGGAGTGGGGTGGATCAACCAGCCTCCTTTCCAGAGCTTCATGCTTGTACTGCCTCCCCTGACAGCGAGGAAGAGCAGCTGACTTCCACATTGCTGCTGTTGCTCTCTTCCCTTGACAACATTCTTTCAGTGTCCAGTGAGCCTGGTTGCCAGGAGGGAGCCAAGGCCAACCAGAGACATATGACCACATTTCTGACTTGCTCAAGGAGCAGTTGTGAAAGTGGTGTATGTGTTGTAAAGGTGTTAATGAGGCCTGTAAGAGAGAACCTCAGATGCAATACCGCCACTTTTCTCTCCCAAAGTATTCAGCAGAGCTTTGTGTCAGAGAAGAGAGATGTAAAACTCTAACTGAGCATGTTGTGTTCATTCTGGATTTGTTGAGCCATATGCTTTGCAGCCTGGGGGGCTCATTTAAAGCAGCCTGGTTGGATTTTCAGAAAGTCTTCTATCCTATACCTCAATTGCTAGTCACTTATCAGGGTGTGCAGCCCAAGGAAGGTGTTAACATCCGATTATTGAGAGATGATTTTGCCCAAATTAAGGTGCAAATTAGACCATAGGCCGAAGTCAAAGTCAATAGTATAAATTTTATTTAACAGTGAATGCAAGGTACAGAGATAGGAAAAAAAATAGAAAAGAGGAGTGGAGGGAGAGAGGGAGGGAGGGAGATAGTCACCACCCATGGACCCAGTGGCCTCCTTGGTAGTCCTTGGGCTTCTTGGTCGTGGAAGTCCTGAGATTGTTCAATACTTTTCATTATATGTACAGTTTTACAAACAAAGAAATTAATGCTTCTTTGCTATATAGTTCTCTTATTCTGTTGGTTAAATGATTCCCTTGCTTCTGATGCTGTTTAGGCCAAGGCTCAGTCTTTCTCTTCTTTGAGCGGGTGGGTTGTGAGTGGGTGCCAGAGTTACCTTTTATCCAGCCTGAGCTGAGTTGACTTTCCTTATGGATTCTTCATGTCCATTTTCAGTGATATGTTCTTCTACCCCAGCTTTGTTCACCTCCTGCTAGGTTTGAGGTGTCTCTTGGACAAAAACCTGGGGTGATTTTGTTTGACCAGTGATATGTGTATGAGCAGTTGCCATCCCACATAATTTGCCACAGTGGGAACCCTTGCTGGGATGCCTGGATTACCCAGGATGTGCCAGACCTCACCAAGCCTGGAGCCAGTGCCATTTTGTTGCTCCATTCCGTGCTTCTCTCGTGCCAAAGTCCTTCTGTGGCAATAATGCTCGAGACAGACAACTGTGAGCTTCAGGTCCTTACACCATGCAGTGGCTCAAATGCTCTTTTCCTGGGACTTTTCCCCAGTTCACATGAGCTGTGCAGAGAGGTGGTAAAGATAGTGGAGGGTAGGAGAAAAGACCGAAATAGCAGAAGCAATAAAATGAGTAATCATACATCCATCAATAGCTACCCCAGTTGTTAAAATGCAAATCCAGTTTCAATTATCAATCCAATTCTCATTAGCCACTGCCCCCACCCTGTGCATCCCAGAGACTGGAGTGTTCTTTAATGTGTGGCGGGTGTGAGGCAATGCTGTGCCTGACAGATGTGGACCCAATGTGTTCTGAAATTAGACATAGAATGATGCAGTGGGCCCTGATTTTTAGATCCCCTAGAGGGGTATCCCAAACAGATCTTGTATAAAGATGCATATTTTCTCAGTTAACCAAATCTCAAGGGGATCTTCAGGCCCTGTACTACAATTGATTACTTTTGCGCACTGGAACAAGTGTAAATGGGTTTGCTGAGAAGATGTGCTCACATATTTCAAAGGCTTTAAAATAGGGTTCTCTCTCAACCACATCCACAGAAGAATTTTATAGCTAATGCTCCTGTCCCACTGGGTAATGAAAAATTAACTTTTAGTGTACAAAATTCTCATACAAAATACAAAAATGTCATCACAGAAAAGATTCTGATCTTCAGAGTCATTTGGTTCCCATGGAGATGCCAATTCAATCCAATATATATCATTTCCTCTGTTTATGCCTTGGATAAACATGGTGGAAGCAGGGCATGGGATGGGGGAATTCCCATGGGAAGTATCATAGATACTCTTGATTTAGAGTCTTTTCTTTACCCATGAAGATGCGTCCTCTGGTAATTCTAGGATGCCTTTGCTCTTGCACAAGACTTCTCTTTCAAAAGGAAGAGAGATCTCGAGATTTTGCTACAGGAGTGTTCTGTATCACCGGCAAAGTGTCCAATTACAGACTCACAGATAAAAGGGCCAGATGGAACCATTTATCTTGCCTGAGCTCCTGCATAACACAGAACATAGAATTTCATCCACTGCTTCCTGCATCAGGCCCATAATTTCTTCCTAATCTAGACAATCTTTTCTGTATGCTCTGCATTTGTGCTTTATTTTGGATTGTGGGATTGTCTCGTTCTGTGGATGTATCCCCAGAGAATAGCAGCTACACTTCCCCTTGTTCCCCCTGCCTTCAGGTAGTCCTCACAGTGCTGAGGGGCTGAGGGTAGGACTGCAGACCTCTGGGTTGTGGTGCAGGGATCTAGACAGGTGCTCTGGGGGGACACTGGGAGTGCAGGATTAGCTGCAGCTGCACAGAGATGGGAAGCCACAGCTGTGGAGGGTGTGGAAATCTACTTGAAGCAGTGTGGTCCAGCAGGAACTGGATTGAGCTGTCAAATGCTTGTCACATAACCACTGATCGCCCACCAGGTCATTATAGAGCTTGAGGGGATTTATGAGGACAGCTCGGGGATTTGATTCTTTTTTTTTTGTTTGCTGTCATTCTACTTCTTATGGTGGAGATTTTTTTATTAAATGTTTACCTGCTTAGAATTCAAGTATGCATTCAGATGCACACTATAGTAAAGCAGCTCTGAATACTGAGCTAGTAATTCTGCTGAAATACATGCCTGAGATGACAGCTCACATGAATGCCAGAGAACAACAGGTATATTTAACTCAGTAGTCAGTCGAATGAACTGATAAGGAAAATATACCTCTTTAATCTGATGTCTATCAAGAGCATACTTCAGGCTCCTACATCTAGTTTCAGGTCTGTCTTTGTTCCGAATCAAGCTTTTTTATTTAAATGTCTTGGTTCAGCCTTGGAATTAACCAAAATGGTGATTGCCATATTTTCTGGAAAACAGGAATGAGCACAGCTTCCTTTGCTATCAATTGCTCCCTGCTTTCTTCTGGTGATACCAGCTGTTCCCTGGGAGGGGTGTTTGCTCTGGAGAAAACAAGGAGCGAGATCAAGACAAAATATAAGGAAAAAAAAAAGGTGAATTTTAATTCTGATAAGTAAGGAAGTGCTGTGGATATTGCAGCTGTCCTAGTGCAACAGCAGTGCTTCACCCCAGCCACTCAGACTTCCAAGGATCTTGGTGGAGCTTTAGTGGATATGATGTAGGTAGCTGAACTCCTTTGTGCTTAATGAACAGTGTTGTGTGCTTGGTAGGATTTCTTCTGCATTCTAGAGAGCTCTAGGTATGCTTATTGGGCCAGCATGAGCTTTTAGCAAGCTATGGTGTGGCTCAGGCTGATAGCAGATGGGATCACAAGGTGCAGGGTTGGAAGACAGAAGGCTGTGAACTGGGTGACTTTGTTGGAGCTGGACTCTGGCAGGAGATTAAATCACTATGTTACTTGCTGAAATGCTGAATAAAATTCCTTGTACCCCTTCTTAAAAGCATTTTCCTAACTAATTACCAAATCAGAGCTGTACTGATAAAAGAAAATGTGGGAAGAATAAATCCACATTTTATGGCTGAGGCAGAGAACAAGGTAGAATGTGCTATTCTTTGCTTTTGCTAACATCTTTTAAATTAACACTGCCTAAAAAACAAGCTTGTGTGCTTCTGGCAGTCTGTTCTCTTCACAAACTCCTGTGCACCTGAGTCCATTTCTTGCCAACCTCATGAAATCCAGGGAATACTTGACACTGGATCTGTGTTAACATCACGTTTTGTTTCTGTTGATGGTATTTGCCAGGTGTTTCATCTTTAACAGCTATTATGGCAGGAGTGTTGCCAGCAACCATAACTCTTGGGGGGCTAGTAGCACTTAAGGTCGTTTTTAATTTATTTTTTATTTCTGTACTGTGTATTTCTTTGAAGAAGTTTTTTGGTTTGTGTTGTTGTTTTTTTTTTTTTCAGAAATGATCTCTTCTATTCTAAAGGTGTGAAGGAAGTTTGAAAATATGAACCTTAAGGCTGAAACCCACATTTTAAGAAATGTCACATAAAATTTTGTCAGATCAGAGGATGTGATCAGTAGCTTCTTAATACTCTGACTGTAACTTTTCTTAGGTAGTCTTTTACTGCTTTTCACTTTTTTCCATGGTAGTCTTCCATGTTGCCTTTTTTTTTGCTCTGTTTTGTTTTGTTTGTTTTTTTTCTGTTTTTTGTTTTCTTAAACAGTGCCAAAAGAGAGAAAAGAAGAGCTCTAGTATTTGGCATCTGCTGAAATATGTTATCAAATAAAAATAAAAATCAGCACCACAATAGCTTAATTATATCATAAACGTGAGAGTTCTGTGTTGTGTTGACTTCATTATAGTTACTCCAGGTGGAGTTAATTATGTTAGGTGTGCCAAAAATCAAGTGGTTTCAAATGACTGAGCAAACCTTTAATTGACAAATGGAGATGAATGTCCTCTGTCCTTCAAAAGCCCCCATTTAGGAGAGAAACTTTTGCCACTCATCTTTGAAATCTCCGCAATAGTTGGTAGCTTGGCACTGAATAACCTGATTTTGCTGGCACATATATAAAATCTGTTTCTCCATAGCAACAAGAGATGATAATGGTAAAAAAAATGCAGCTAAGCCATATATGTGCATTTTATTCTGTTGCTCTCTATCCAGTTTGCCTTAAGTGACTTTTCTTTTCAAAGTCAGTATAAAGCTACCAGATAGACTTTTAGGGAGAGGCAGTATCAAGACACATGGTTAAGCTTTACAAAATCAGGATGAATTTAGCTGTTATCCTTCACAAGCATTGCCTTGAATAGGACATTGAGAAAGTGACCATTTCTCAGTGGAAAGCAGCTGGAGTTATGTACCAGGATAAATTTATTTGCAGTTCTTTCAAAATTCTGATCTTGCTTCTTGCTCCAAAGTTCTTTCTAAGCATCTGCTAAATTCACTGGAACTTCTATCTTATTCCCATTTTAACAGGAAGATGTAATCGTGGACTCTAGTTAAATAGAAGATGAAGGAAATGAATTCAGTAAGAAGAGGGAAGGGCAGGATGGCAGAAATAGTTCACTTGCTTTGGCCAGTAATGTGTAAATCTCTTCTTTTTATTCTAAAAATGACAAATGTTTTTGGTAAATCTTCAGAGTTATTTGATAATGTCATTCACTGTTTTCACTAAGTTGCTTTAAAGCTTTCTGCCTGAATGCCTAGTGTCAGGAGGATATACCCCCAGCCTGTGGACCCTATCCAGTTTACAAATCCAGTGGCTTCATGCCAGTCACAGTCTTTCCCAGAAGATCTGCAACGCCTTCCCCTCTTGACTTGCAATAATTCATCCATAATTCAGTATTTCAACAACTCAGACCTCCGTGTGATTGCACCAAGGCTGTGGATCCATTCCCATCAGATCTAGAAAACATAAGGCTTTGCATCACCTCACATGCTAGCAGAGGGCTGGCTACTATGCAAAAGAACAAGAAAAAGAGAGTGTTTATCACAAAGGGCTTCGTGTGCACACACAGAAGAGCAGCAGTGGGAAGGGCTGGCTGTACCAGTAAGAGGCATCATTGTTCAGGAAGGAGGGCAATCATCCCAGCCCACCTACCATGTTTGTATGTCTCTGTGTATGACTATAAAACACAGTTTCCTATCCTGCACAGTCATACCCTAAATAGTGGGGTTGTGGCATATGAAGTGTGAGCCTATGTTGGTAAAAATGTACTTTAAAGGGGGCTGTATCCCTTCAGCACATTTCACAAAAGACCATTATTTCCCTGTGGAGCATCCTCTGCTCCCCTGTACCTGAGATTTTGTAACTAAAGCTTTAAAAATCTGCAGCAGGCAAATTTTAAAAGCAGATACACCATCTCAGCTGCCAAGAGACAGTACTATATTCATCCAGATCTTGATACTCTACACAATGGTGTAGCCTACCTAATTTTTCCTTAATGATTGCTTTCTAACATAAGAATTCTTCCCTCCTAAAGTGACTCACTCTACAGCAAAAAATACACGTTCAAGTGGAGACTGAGAGTGATGAAGAGGCATCTGACCTCCTGCTGTAGTCATATCCCTGCTCAGGAGAGAGCAAGGAAAGGTCACAGGGAGCACAGGGCTGATAATGAGTGACTTGAGGAAACTGACCATACAGCCGAGTCACCTTTTTTTTTCCACAGTTTGCAATATTTTGCACTCAGAATGTCCTTTTCTTCTAGCATTTAATAAAAAAATAAATTAAATTGGCTCAGTCATATAAAAAAAATCTGGACATTTATTGACACCAAGTGATCTGAAAAACAGAGTTAATATTTTTTCCTGTTTTCTTTCAATGTATCTGCATCTTCCGTAGATCCAGCACAAGACACAGTCACACTGCGAAGAACTGAATTATGATTAAGCTTGTAAGAATAGCAGAGACATCTGTCTGTTTTGAGCAATAGGTATGCCAGACCTCCTTGCTTCTTCTCCTGAAGGAGAATTGTATGAAATGAAGGAGGATGAGGTAATCATAATTGTCTCCAACTTTAGACAAGAAGGCAAAGCAGAACTCTGATTGTTCTTTACTGCAGTGACACAGATTCAGATGCTCTTGCATGCCATTGCAATTGTGTATAAACTCAAACCCAGAGAAGAGTCATGACCTTTTTTGTTATTTTGGATCTATTTTTTTTTAATTGCATAAAAAGAAAACTTTTTTCTTTTTCATGATATTAATCATCTGTTTTGATGTGGAATAGTAGTATATGGTTGTAGGTAACATACAGAACACAGGTGAGACAGCACTGCCAACAGAGATAATGAAATTGCTCAGATATAAAAAGTTAGGTTTGAATACTGCTGTGGATCACAATCTAATTTTGTTAAATTTTTATTTGATGCTCAATTTTACCTGTTTTTAAATTACACCACAGTATAGATGTAAAAGAAACCAATATTTTCCTCTGAAGAAGTAATTTCACTTAAGCTATAAAATAATTTGAAGCTTGAAGCAATTATAACACCAAGCAGACTTTCAGAAATGCTATTTCCAAACAAATACTTTCTTGGACAAATATCTCCTGAGCTGCATTACCTTTACAACCTGAACACCTTACATTATTTTTGATCAGAACACTGAAAACGTTTCACTGGCCCATCACTGTAGTCTGAATGTTCCAAGAACTACATTTTATTAATCCCTTTTCTTATCTTTTTAATAAATGCCATTCTGGTTATTTCCTGCATTAAAAAAAAAAAAAAAATCCTTTCCTGGATAACAAGCTCTATGCATTCTGTCACATAGTCAACATTACTGCTGATGGACAGCTTAGGCTTTTTCTTTCAACCTAATGATTTCATTGTCTAAAACTCATGCTGATATTTGAAACATATTTTCAAGTTTGAAATCCCAAATGCCAGAAATATAAAGTAAATGTGGGCATGGCAAACCTTTTCAAAATAATTGGGAGAACGGGAACAAAACAGAAAAGTGAAACATATATAGCAATAGCTGTTAAAAAAAATCTTTTAAGCCAAATGTCAAGAGAAATAGTTAAGGAGTTTCTCCTTTAACTTAAAGCAATGATGAAGAAAGAATCTGCTGCAGCACAGAGAGCTAGAGAGAGGTGAAAATGGTGGTGCTTAGTGCCCTGGATTTTATGGCCAGATCTCCCCGACATCTCACAAAAGAATATATCAGTGGTTCCAGAGCAGTTTTGCTGTCAAAGCATGAGTGCAGGAAGCAGGTAGAGACATTTCTAGAAAGGCAACTCCAAAAATCATTCTGCTTCTTTCTCCTCATGCTGTGTATTTTTTAAGCCTCTCCAGAAATCTCTTTTATAGGTGGGAAAAGCAAACTGAACAGACTGGGATGTTTCCTTGCAAGACTGCAGATGGAGGCCATGTGTGCACGGCACAGGAGCCCAAGCTGACCCATAAACAAGCTATTAAGGTACTAAGTCTTCCACATCTGGTTATTGCAGAGCTGGAATGATAGACTGATATTTGTGCTGTTCCTTGAAGACTGATTTAGCTTTCAAAAGCCTCATCATTTCACACAGTACAGGTCAAGCTTTATAAATGCCAATTTCCTGGCACAAGTAATTTCCAGCATCTCCTTACCTGCTCAGAGTCCAGCTCCACATTCTGATAATTCAGTTATCCTGAATTTGAACAAGTTGCTTCCAGAGCCATTTGCAGGATTGGGCTCAATAAACTAATGCTTTTAGGTTTTATTGCAATTACAACTACTTGTAATTAAGTGCTTTATTTTTTAAAGGGTAATCCAGAGATTAAGAAAAAAAAAATAAAAACTCTCTTGTTTCCCCAGTAGATGAGGGGATCTAGGCATGTGAATTTGGGGGGTGAAGATAATTTCTGGTGAGTGCTTATCTGTCTCAGGGTTCACCTGCAGCCTGATTGTGAGTACAGTTGCAGTGCTGCCTCTTTTTTTCCTCATTTTTTTCCTCTGTGTATATGCACATGCAGCTTTGCTTTCATTAAATACAGATTTCCTTGATGTTTATGCAGGATTCAAGTGTTTCTCTATCAAATCACTTGCCATGGTATATGCCAAACTTCCCAAAGCAAATACAAGCTGCCTGCTACATATCCACTAGAACATAACACAGAAGCCAAATCTCATCTCAGTCCTTTCCTTGGGAACGATTAATGCTCACTCATCTGAGTCCAACTTTCTAGAGCTCATGTTACAACGTTCCTACCCAATTATGCTTAAAACACAGTGGTATATGGCGTTTCTATATAAGGAACATGCTAATGTGTTTTGTCACCCAACACATGGTAAAAGTGTTTCAGTTCCCAAGAGGAATGGTCTGTGTGTGTGGGAGTTCCAGCCGCACAAGTCCAACTGCATATATTTGCTGCAGCATGCTTCACTTTTCTGAAAGTGAAATTACACCAACTCCAGTAGTATAATTTTCTTCTGCTTTAAAGGAAAAAAAAAAAGGACCAAGTCCTGGTAGAGGACTAAGGAAACATGATTAATGGTATGCATGCACTTACAAAAGAGAGAGAAAGAAGAAATTGAGTTAAAGGAATGAATTGGCCTCCTTACGTTTTGATATTGCTTACAGGGTAGCACAAGGGAAGATGTGTGTAGTTTTGTCACGGACTTTGGTGGAGGTGGGTATCTGAGGAAAGCCAATGCAGCCAGATTACTGTGTATGATATGCACTGTGAAGTATCACTGTGGGGTTATGATGAAAGATGTGGCTGGTCCAGGGGGAGCAGCTGAAGGGGGAGGATTAGTTACTGCTATGCTCTGTGCCAGACTGCTTGCCCATTTGTCAGCTCCTCAGCTTTGTCTTGCTCTATGCAGTTCCTAAAACGGAGCCCCAGACAGCAGTTAGGCAGCACAGAAAAACGCACATCTATAATAAGCAAAGATTTGCAATAAAATCCCCCAATATGTTTCCCAGCTCTTTCTAAATGCTGTTCGACTTTCCCTTACCGATACTTGTTTAAAAGAGACGTGTTCTGCAGTGTCTACACACCAGTCCTGAAGAGATGCAGCCTTCTTTCTATCAGTCACTGCTGCTACTTACCGTTATCTACTAAAGGCCTGCCTAACCTTATGTTGCCCTGTAAAACTCACAAAATTATCAAGAGACTGTTCAAAATAGACTGTGCAGTGCTTATGGATCTGGGACAGAGCTATTTAAGGCCTGTGCTTCTGTGGGTGTAGGTCCATGATCCCTGGCCTTTTCTATAATTACTGTTCAACTACATTGGGGTTTTGTCTTTGAATAGAAGAGTTCAGTGCAACAAAGCAGGGGGAATTAATGGAAAATCAAACTAAAAAGCAACAGAAAAGCTTTAAGAAAGTATATTTGTCTGGTGGGGAGAAATGGGGGAAGAAGGAGACAGTGATGAACTGTGATGTAGGTGATATTCCCAGGGCTTCCTCCCAAGTCATTGCCAGGACTGGCAATGCTGCCAAGGAGGTCATTAACTGCCTAGCAGACTTTTGCAGAGGAGGAAAATGGGATGGTTTATCCATATAGGATATATGAACCTGTGTTTTTAGCAGGATTAGTTGAGAGCCCTCCAAACTGCCTGCACTACATCAAACACCACAGCTGCATTCCCAGATGTGTTCAGGGGTAAGGGGCAGGTTTGCATCCATCCCCATCCTGCTTGGCCTTATGAAGGATGCCTCTGTGTTTGTTTTGCAGAGGAGGTGTTTTATACTTAGAGCAGGTTCCTGGTACCTTGAGAGACCTGAGACATGGACTCGTGAGTTCTTCATAATTCAGAAGCAGCTGGAATTTGCTAAGCAGCGTGGGTAAGTTTTTGAGGCTGTACCATGTGTAAAGCCTGCTCCTGGATCCCCATGCCCCTTGCTTGCCCTCACAGGGTTGCCTAGAGCTGATCTGAAATGAGGACTTAGCTCTTTGTGGAGAGCAGAGGCAGCCAAAAGTAGTTTTTTCAAAGCAAAATAGTCTTTCTAAAGTGAATCAACATTTCTCAGTCAACTGGCTAAGCACATTGCTTGGGTAAGGGCTCTGCCTCACGGCATCCTTCTTGGGCAGAGAGCAGCACATCTGCTCAAGCTCACTTTGTCAAACCTGGAAAACATTTATCAATGTCTCTCTCACACTTACCCACCACATCTCTGCCTCACCTGCTGCTATCCTCACAGGACCCCTCTGGCCAAGCTGAGTTCCATGTTGGAAAGTGGTTCTCAGAGAGGATGCTGCTTCCACATTCTCTTCAGAGAAACTGTTTATCCTTCTCTGCTCAGTTCCAGATGGCTCATTTACCTCCAGTTCAGACAAATGAAGGCAAATGTCCCATTTTTTTCCGTTGGACTTTTTAATACCACCTTAGTAACTAATTGTTTCGATCCTGACACTTCAATTTGTAGCAAATATTCCTGCCAGAATCATGCCATAGCCCCATTCTTTAAATCCAGCACCTTTCCCAAGTTTTTCCATCTGCTGCTTCATTTTTGCATCCCTCCCACTCTGCCTACAGCAATCACTTCAATTTCTAGTCCTCTCCCCATTGCAGCCCTTTTAATCACTGCTTCCTTAGTCTTTTGCACAGCTTCTTGCATGTCTCCCTGTTCCTGCAATCCTTTTCAAAACACCTTTTGGCCCCTTTTGTAAGAGTCCCTGTTCCTGCCATATTGCCTTCTATATAGCCACACCAATACTGTGAGTCACAAGGGCTTGGCAGTGGGTGCAATCCACTGGGAGATGTGATTCTGATGTTAAAATGGAACCTGAGCCGTTTCCATGAGTGCTTTAGTTTGGTTTAGTTTCTCCATCAGAAAGAAAAGTGATCAGGTGAAAACAGTGGTTTTGCATTATACTTTTTTTGTGATATTAGAGAGTTTAGAAGGGTTAAAGTAAAGGTGCAGAATTTCAGCTTTGAGACAAAGTAATTTTTTTCAGAGCATGGATATATAATTTTCATTCATTGATGGCTTAAACTAGTTTTGGTATGTTTAAAATAAAACAAAGTTTTAAATATCCACATTTCCTTGCATAATGAAACTTATTTCACATTCTGAATACTCCTGCCTCCTACTTCTTTTAGAAGCACCCATTTTAGATTGGAGTATTCTGAGATGTACTTCTACATAACTTTTTGTGGCGATTTTCCTCTCACCCAGTCATGGTGCTACCACCCAATTTAGTGTTCCAGAACCACAGCTGGAGTGGTACAATTCGTGTCCTCAAAATTTAATTTTGTGTAAAATAAACAGAAATTGAATTCAAAAATTTCCCATTTTATCCCAGAGAAACCATTTTTGTAAATCTTAAGCCTCCACTCAACTCTCTCACTTTTCTTACACCACAAAATCAGGTCCTTCTTCTCCTCTACCAAAAGGTAAAAAAATATCCTTCAGAGACTCCATCAAACTAAAGGACAAAACTGAGCCAAAAAACCCCCCAACCCAAATGCTTTCAAATTCCCTATAATTTCAGAACTTGCCTTGATATTTACCAAACTTCTTGGAACAGGAGAGGATAAAAGGTAACAGAAAACAATCTTATACAATATCTTTTCTGTGTGGGTAGCTAAGGGACTTAAAATCACATCAGTGTTTGATTTATTATAGTAAAGGTGATGAGTCTAAGCAAATTTTCTGAATAAGAAACCATTAGGGGACATTCAGAGCTACCAATGGGATCTTCTTTTACCTATGTTTTCCGATAACATTTCAGAAATGCTCAAGAGACTTCAGCAGCTCAAGTGTTGCATCTATTAAAGGTTCCAACAGGCTCTAGTAAATTATTATTTATTATTTTTATTACACTATTGCCTAAATGTCAAATTATTCACAGCTGTTGCAGAAAAAGAGGCACAATCTTTTTATGGCATCCTTCCTACATTACAGGAATTTATAGCAGATATTTTCAGTCTGGGCTGCTGCTGAGGTGAAATTCCTACCCCTTAGATAGCTGGTGCTATACCAAGTTGCATTCCATCACGCTGTGTGTCATGTCACTTTACGCCCTACTGTGACACATGATATTAATAAGAACTTCCTTCCACATTCCCTCTCCCAGCTGGTGATGCTATTCCCCTGGGGAGAATGGGCTGCGGATACAACTGTGTGGTTTAATACATCCAGGCACCTGGTGGTCCCTGGAGGGTTTGATGAGTAACACTGATGAATGCTCCCTGGATACCGCTGCCACTTTGGCCCCTCTCACAGTACTGGTGCTCCGGGGCAGAGAGGAGGGGAAAGCAAGCGGAGGGCTTGGATTCCAGCTTTAAGTCACGGGAATTGCGCTTTCCCTTTATTCCCCAACTTCATCCTTCATCACCTATCATGCAGCTCTCAGAGGAAAAGAATAAAAGGAGATTATACACTTTGGAGAAGAAGCAAGTATATTTAGTTGCTGCTGATCTTGTAACTTTTGTTACTTTGTATGTGGCCAGCCATCCATTCTTGCCAATTACCAATGCGGTGCTTTGACAATAGCGGAATGAGATTCACAGCTACGCAGTCACAGCTTGAGACTTTGCAAATGAACATTCATAGCATGCTTCTCAGCTTCCTTTTTATAGAAAAACTGGCACTTGCAATTATATACTTTTTAACAAATACTCCTTCTGCATCTCTAGTCTCCAACTTTGCTTTGTGATCCTAAGGGAGCATTCTCGCACTTGGACTAAACTTCCCAAAAATAAAATGAGAAAGAGGCAAATTATGTCCTCTCATAAGCAGAAGTAGCTAACAGAAGCTATTAAATGAAGATATCAGTCATATGATTCACTCTTTAAAAAATATTGTTAATCTAAAAGTTTTACTATTTTTGGCATCACCAACTGCATCTAATCCAAGAGAAAAGACTTTCAAGCTAAAAGTTTTTATTTCTTGGGGAAAAAAAAAAAAGATATGACACATTAAAAGCATGAAAAACCTCAAGGCAAGATGAAACAGTTCAATGTCCTTAAATCTACAGTAATGCCTGCTAAAAAGGAGGTGATAACAGACCGGTACTAATGGTCAGCAGGTAGACTTGGGGTGCTGCAGGTCACAAGAGACTAAGGCCAGTGAGGTTTTAAAGTGAATGTCTCATTTATGCCTCACGTCAAACTTAGAGTAGCCCAGAGCATATTTATTTCAAGTTTTAGCTGACTGCAAAATGAATTTTAACTGAGAGTTACTTGCTAAATCAGCTGTGGAAAAAACCTGCAACCCCTTAACAAGGGATGACCGAGGAATGCATTTGTTTTGTTTTGGTTCTGAGTTTGACTAGAACAGAGATGAGCAAAACCTTCTTCCCTTGTTTCAGACAACTGGCATCATGGCTATGTGGTTGCAGGGCAGGGTGATCCCTACTCTGTATTTTTGATTGATTTTTTCTTCCTTTCTTTCCTGTTCACACAGACTTTGTGTTTCTTCTCCTATATCCTCCCAGCATCAGGCTGGGTCCTAGTTACTGCATCCCAGCTTCAGTCCCAGCTTTGTCGGGGCGGGGGCTGACCCCATCTCCTTCCCAGGAGAAGCAAATGGATTTGTCAGTGATAGACAGATTTCCTAGCTAAACTCAGGCAAGCAAACATTATCAAACCTCCATTTAAGATGATGGGGTTGTGAGGTAAGAAAAAATCTTCACTTAAATCCTCATTACTTTAAACCATTCACACTGGGAAAGGAGGAAAAACTTCCTATTTTAAACCCTTCAACAAGGTCTTCCTTCTTGCTCCCCATCAGGCACTTTGTCTGCAAATCTGCCACAGACATTCTTCTCTTTAAAAAAGTAGCTTTGTTTAACCAGATTTTACCCAAACAAAGCACTTTAGCTTGTAGTTTCCTGGGTGAGACTGGCTGTCCATTACAAGTGCAGTGAGGTTCTCAGGAGGTTGTCAGAGACAGAATTTTCCATAATATGCTTAGGAAGTCTTGTTTTCTAACAGCCTACTGTTACATTTAGCCATTGTAGTCAGACAATGTAGTTCAACTGCATGCTTTTCATAAATGATTAAAGAGCTATTTCCATCATGTAGTACCACTTCCTTGCGTCATGGACACCACCAAAAACAAGGTGGTAACATCTGATATGGACATACCTATCAGAACTGCAGACTGTATCCATAGAAATAAATAGAATTCACTCAATTTAGGATTGTAAAATATCACTGAAGGTACACTGGTGAGTCACAGTTTTTAAAAGGAGTTGGGAGTACAGGGCAAATAATGAAGAGCTCAAGTCTGAGTTATCTATCCTTGCTTATGAAGACTATCATTAGAATTCTACAGATGTGCCAAATTGAAGAATTTCTAGGCATAACTTGTTCTCTAAGGAGGAAACATATTAATAATCAGTCCTTTACAAAATGGAATTAAAGTACATTGTTTTTCTAATTTTAAGGCATATACTGCAGTCCTAATTCACAAAACTGCTACATCATCATGATTCCTGTGATAATAGACAAGAAATCGTAAGTCCTTATTTTGTTGTGTTACAAATCTGAATATTTTAGCAATATGACTATGAAGTAGGTGTGGACAAGTTCTAATTGTGTGGTTATGTATTCTTATTAAGAATCTCACTTTCAGGTTTTAAAATAGAATGTTTCCTTTTATTTTTTAAATTTGTTTTGGAGTCTATTATTCACAATTTTTTATATTAATTCCACCCCCCCTTTTTTCTGTCACTGAGACTAATAATATGAGTAACATTTAAGTTTTTCTACTTGTTATCTCTTTTTTTTTTTCTTTTTAAAATGTTTACTCTTTCCATCTATGGGATGCAACTTTTAAAATTTAAATTACTGAATAGGTTTTAAAAATTTATTTCTCCTTTTGTTACTCTGCCTTTTCAGTCTTGCTGAACTTTCTGATGATTCAGAAGACGGAAAAAAAATCAGTTCTGTTCACTCAAATGATTATAGTCACAAAAGAAGAAAATAAAATGAAAAGTCATGAGAATTTTGAAATCTACTGAAACCAGAAGGCTTATTTAATTTTATATAATATATCCTGTTAAAAAAAGAAAAAAGAGACTGCTTAAATAGCATTTTTTAGCCAAATCTTGTTCTTGACACAATCCCATTTTTTTTACAAGAAAAACTTCCAGATGACAGTTTTCAATCTTAACAGTTGCTAGTTGTAGGAATGACAGAACAGTTGGAGCAGTGAAGCTTTAAGCTATTGTTCTTTTCCTTGGAGTAGCCTTGAAAGAATGCATTTGCAGCCTTACCAAGGATGAACAGTTTTTTAACAGATGATTAAAATTTAATTTCTTTTTCATTGACATCAATCACCAAGGAAAATATCTCGATTCTCTACTGCATGTAGTCATTTGGAGGATAAGTAGAAAATACTTCTAAACAGTGTAAATGGCTGCAAAAATTCTGTGCTGTCTATTATTGGTATATATTTTTGCTGAGTTTGCCTAACTACAAATCTGTGTGATATAGTAGAGCAATGTACAAGAAATGGACAATCAAACTCCATACCAGTATTTTGACCACATCAAGGAACTGAGAGGAGCCTGTTCTGTTTAAGAATCATAAGATTGTCACACATGCATGTATTATATTATATATATATATCAGTAGCTGCAAACCTCATTTTCTCAGGCAGCGTTACATCATCTAAAAAAGAAAAAAAGCAGCCTTTGCTGGTAAACTGTTAATAGCCATGACAGTCAGATTGGATTAAATAATTAAACTGGAATAATGGTATTTAATTAGGAAGACACCATTAATTGGCAACTGATAAAATTGGATCAATTTTCTAGCATTGGTGAAAGGTTTTTATCTTGAAAAACTAACCTTGAGATGAAAGCCAGCTAAGCTATAGACTTATGTGGACAGACTTTGGCTCAGCATGTAGCAGCGAAATTCAGCACAGCTTACAGTCCCATAGTCATGATTAGGTTTCCAATACAAAGCATGGGAATTCAAAAGTTTCTGTTTTGGTAGTCCTTTACATCTTCAGGAGCCCAAAGGATGTAAATCACACATGCTGTGAATTTCTTTGATAAGCCAAGATGCCCTCGTTTATCAAAGAGTGGCATTGCACATCACAAAAGTGATGCAGCTTCTGCCAGTGTACTCGGCCTGCACTGAAATTGGTGGGCTGAACCTGGAATGAATTTTTCATGTTTCAAATTCCCGCTCTTCTGTGTGCCACACTGACTCTCCTTTCAGCTTGTCAGCACAGTCTGTCTGTGTGTATGGGTAGCTGCCACCATGTGATCTGCACTTCCCTCTTCCTATGTGTTTGTAGCCTTAGGGACCACTGAAAATGATACCTGATGTCTTGAAGGCCTCTGGGTGCACAGGTGTATGTACAAATTTTTATATTTATAAATATAAATGTATACATACATGTGTATATGTATTTATACATGTATACGTATATGCGTGTGTCTGCATGCTCATGAAATATCACACGCATTTATGTCAATGCCCAGTTAAACAAAATTGTGGTTAAGTTCTATTCCTCTCTGAAGTTCTTGCTTTGAAAGAAGGCATCCTAGGTGCTAAAAAATGTACATGGAAATAATCTGTGATTTAAAATCATCCCAAATGCTGAAATATCAATAGGTGTTTTATGTCAGCGGGCTTGTAAAAGTCCTGCCACATGCTGATTTGTACCTCTAGATCTAGTTCAAAAGTCCTGTGATCCTACTCTGTTTGCCATATGTCAAATCTCACATTGTGCTATGGTCACACCAGTGTTGACTCGAGAGAGGAGCCTTGCAGGTGGCTGAGTAGCCTTCGCTGCCAAGCAAATTGGGTACACATCAGGGCTTGAGGGAGATGGACAAAGTGGAAAAACAAATTGTTATAACTGAATTGCAATGAGAAAGACATAGCCCAGTGCTAGAACCTAGGATAGCTATGCTTTTGCACAATATATAAAAGAAGGGAAGAGTGATAAGTATGATAGCTGTGAAGTCTTTTGTTTGGTTTGTTCTAAGGAAAAATGGTGTGGAAGGCCTTGTCCCCTCAGTCTAGCTGTTGAAGCACTGTTTGAGTACTGAATTTTTATCATTTGGATTTCCTATGGCTGTTAAAATAAATGCTAGCTGAAATACTAGTATGAAAGCCCAAAGAAATTCATCAAACATCTGTATTTAAAATAAGCAGACTATTTCCCCTCTGCCTGGATTCTCTATTTGGATAATGGTTTCCATATACTGAAGTCTAAGTATCACCCACTGTCTCTTTTGCTGTAAATTCTTTTTTGGATGAGGAGCAGTATTTGAAAGTATTTATGTAACTGAAGACAGAGATTTGCCATTAGTAAAAGTTGTTTTAGAAGTGCAAAGCTAGTTACCTTAACCTCAAAGTCAAAACTTAATTAAGCTCTACTTTAAATTGCTACAAATGTAGAAATCTGGTATCTGACTTGCAGTCTAAGTTATTTACTTTTCCAAATCATAATGTAAATGTTCTGGTCTGAAAAAGACTGAAAAGAATGTCTGGCACATGTACAAAGAGAGGACTGAAACCATTGGGATCACTGGCAGGGAGACACTAAAGTGGTCAGAGATATTTAGCAGTCTTTTAAGGCACTTATCTATAATTTTGGAGGATGCAAGTATCTAGAATTGTCCCTAAGCTGCTTAGACTTGATAGTGCTGACACTGACACCTCTAAAAAAATTTAGGGCAACTTAGGGGGACACTGAGATGTAGCTGACATGGGCTGCTCCCAAAGAAGTCTGCCTCTGTCCTCAAGAGGGAACTGAGGAACAATCACTTCCCTTGGCTGAAGCTGGTCTTGTAAATACTTCTCAGAGACTCTTAAAGCATTTTAGTTCTTGTGTATTTTGATTCCTAATCCAAAACCCTGTGTGGGTTGGTTCTGGAGACCAATACAATTGGTACTGTGAAAGCAAAGCTGCTTCAGAAGCAGTGCCAGGACACGGTCTTACTTTCATAGATACAGTACATTTTATTATTGTGTGAGCAAGAAAAGAGTGCAGCTAAAGCATCAGAGCTAGCCAATAAAAAATGAAGCACTCTACAGAAGCATTAGGGTGCTTAAAAAATTAACTCCAGGCTCATGTATGCAAAACTTAATTATGTAGGCTTCAAATCCCATCAGAGTCATTGTTTAACTGCTCTCCTCAGAAACTAGGCTAACTCTTGAAACCTTTCATATTTATCATTTATTTTAAAAACATTTTAAATGCAGAAAATGTTTAAACTTTAAAGATAATTCAGCTTCTTTGTCCTGGGTTAAGTTTGTTATGAGGATTTTGTTGTATTGCCATTTAGACTGATTCTGTACAAATACAGATATGAATGAAATAAGACCCTTGAGCCCACAATTAAAATGAACATAAGCTGGCATTGCTTTATTAAAGCTCATGGGGGCAGATTTGCATTAGTAGAAGAGTTTGCTCTTGTCTAGTTTTGAAAATGTTATTCAACATGGCTGGCATCCTAGTCAGAAAACAGGAGTTTTCACAAACCAGAAAACCTGCAGGAAGAAGTAAAGAGTCATCCTATGCTAATTTTTTGAGATTTTTTCTTCACCAAAACCTAGAGATATTCCTGGGCAGTGGATGCTCATTGCAGTACAAAAAAACTGTTTTGAGATGTTATAAACATTTTTTAACCTGTTGACATTCAGTGTCCACACAGATATTTAAGAAATGTAGCTGTTTTAAGGCACAAATAATGAGCTCAATGAATCCTATATGAAAATGACTATATTTGAGGTTCTGAAACAATCCAGGATGTAATGACAAATATTTTATATCTTATTTTTATTTTTATGGTTGAAAAAGAGAAGGAGTAATGCTACATCTTCCACTATCAGAAGAATCAACTCATCCCTAATAGTTCTTTGAAAGATAAGAAAAGGTATTTTACTTTATCTCCAGTCCTGCCCATGCTTAAGTAACATTAGTGTTTGATGATAGTACTTGTTGTGCAGCAGCATTGGGGTCTGCCAGGGTCTTGGTCCTGCTAGAAACTTCTTTGTTTCAGTCCCTCTTTTCTCAGTTGTTCAAGGAAACATATTCATAATGGGAGCATTTAAGATACAGCTGATCTTTTAATGCTCTGCAGCTAATAACAATGTTGGGTGTAGATGCTGGCATGCTTTTTAGCACTGTTGAAGTGCTTTATAAGGGATTTTGCTGCCTGAGTCCCGTTAAGGTATATGGAAACCACATGGCCAGATTATCAAGTACCACTTAAAAAAATGTAGGTTATTCTGTCTGTAACAGAGGACAGGATTTTCAAGCTATGCAGTACTCCTCTTTTTTTAACCTGTCTCAGGTTTTATTTTCTGCATTTAGCTCATGGAAATTGCTGTAGATAAAGAATCATCCTGCAGGCTGGATTCTGGGTCATACCCTGCTTGCCACTGCTTTAGTTTACCACCACTGACTGTGTGGACGTAGCTTCTGCTGAAGTTCTTTTAACAACATGCCATTTGGGGCCACATAAACACATAGCTTGGCCCTGTTCTAAACATTGTTTATTAGATGTCTTGGAGTCTTTGGCACTTCTCTTGAAGAGTAGAGGCAGGTAATCGGTTATCAGCTGAGGGTTCTTTCTCATTTGCAAGCTTCTGAAACCCTCTGAAATTTAAGCCTCTGGTTTCCCTCTGCTTACCCTGACTAATATGTGTTATTTAAAGTTTTTATTCCAAAATTGCTAACCAAATTTTAGAAAGACCTTATGCCGTGTGAAGCACCAGGACAAAATCCCTCGGTTTTTAGGTTTTAGAGTAGGCATGGGATGATCTTATGTCTACTCTAATGTGGGAACAAGTACAGGAGAAACCCCCAGGGAAAATGGAGAACTTGGGTTTTGATAAGTTAAAATACAGAGCGAATACTTCTTGCAGGTTTCCAGAGCTACAGAGAAATCCCAGTCACACATGCCCTGGGAGGCCACTGGGACAATACCCATGTGGAGGCCTTTGGCTGAACCCAGATGGCTGCTATCACCAGGGATGGCAGTGGGGTCACCAGTGCTCAGCTTTGAGCTAATCCAGTGGGAGTGATAGCTTGAAGGGGCCCAAAGAGGTTAAAAAGTCTGCAGAGGTGACAATGTGCATAACTGTCTATCTATCTATCTATCTATCTATCATCTATCTATCTATCTATCTATCTATCTATCTATCTATCTATCTCTATACATACTCGTGTTTTTCAAGGTACATATAATCTGGCTATCAAAGCATCTCCCAGCTGGTTCTATTTATCCCACCTTTACACTCTCCAGTATTGTATGAACTGACAGGGATAAAAACCCAAACCCTTTAAATAAGCAAAGAACAAAAAAAAAAAAAAAAAAAAAAAAAAGAAAATAAGATGGGAGGAGATGATAAAAGAGTACAACTAGAGAAGATGACTGGCACAAACTGCCAACCTATCTCTCTTAATTTCTATTTATTCCCTGACTCCACTCATGTGGACTCCATGGAAATTATGTTTGGGATCTATTTGCAGCTGGCAAGGGGAGAGTTTTTCCTATCCACATGGCTGTGTTTACACTGCACTTGAATATTATAAAGCCTCCTTCATGATCCAGCCACTGTTGTGCAAAAAGTACCTATGAACAAAGCAAATACAACTTTCAGAGATCCTTATTGTACAATAGTGATTATGTAACTTGTATAATTATGATTGATTTTTATTATAATTCTCTGCTTCTGAGAATTATAGAGGCATAAACACCTTTGCACTTCTTCAAGATAAAGGCTGGAACTGAATTTTTAACATAAGCTGAAATGTTTAAATGGTGCATTTTAAACCTGTACTTGTAGGTAGCTGAATGTGCATAAGACTGTTGGCAAATAAGTATCAGTGTTCTGTGTACAGATATGACTTTTGCACATGTGATTTTACAGCTGACAGGAGGGTCTATCACACATTTTAGGCATAATTGTTAAACAGGAACAAATGGAGAAAAAAATAGTCTTTGATTCCCCTAAATTCCTTTGAGTGTCTTCTGAACGTAATGACAGCCTCACTGGCCTGTAAGGACCAAAAACCTGCTAGAGAGACCTCCAGAGACAATACTTACTTCATCCCCTGTCATTCTGAACAATCCTTTATTTTTATAGTTTCTGGATACCATAGAGACTCCCATCGCTCTTTGCTCCCTGTCCCACTGTCTGCCTTTTAATTTGCAGTCATCTGTGCCAACCCAGCTAAATTCTTGCTTAACATAGCTGAAACTTGGTTGCAACAGCAGGTTCTTGGAAATGCCCAAGACAATGGACAAATGCCCCAATTCTCTCAGCATCTGTGCTAACCTTGAAACTCTACCTGGTAGGCACAGTGCAATCAAAAACTAATCAGTGAAATCAAGCTGAGATTTGGTCTTGGGAGCTAATAGGAGAAAAAAGAGATGACTGTGCAAATATGGTAGGGCTTTCAAGGGGGAAGATGCACAAAGCCATTCTTAATCATCAGTATCTCAAAGGAGTAGTGATAGGAGGACCTGGCAAAGCCTGTCAGCATCTGTGTTAATCCAGTTAATTAGTCAGAAAGGACAAACTCCTCTGGAAGCACCTATGTGACAGGCAGGCTGTCTTCATATTTCATTAGGATGATTGTTTTAAAGGTTGCAGGTAAAACGGTGCCTGTGCTCCTTTAGAGCTTCCCTTTACGTGCTGAAGTTGGGGCATGTCAGAGGGCATGTGGGGCTGGGAGGTAGCGTGGGGCAAAGAGCACCCAGACAACTTCCCAAGGAAGCAGCCTGGTAAGGAGACAGGAGCTTGGGCTACAACCTACGCAGTCTGTGTGATTTTCCTCTCCCTCCTTTTCTGCCTTGCTCTTTCAGCAAGGAAAAAAAAAAAAAAGAAAGAAAAAAAAGAAGGGAAAAGGCTGCAATGTGTCACAAAGGAACAGACTGGCAGACATCTGCCTCTTTCCTTCTTTATTTATTTTTTTTTACAAAAAGGAAAGGGTAGAGAGCCAACTCTTCACTCCAGAGCCCCCAGTCCCTTAACAAACCAAATGGTGGCTGTTGGCAGGGTATTGACAGCTTGTTAATGAAGGAATTCTTGACAAAATGACAACCTGTGTGGGATGCCGTGTGAAGCTGAATCCTCCCACAAACCAGTACTAAGTAATTAGGTGGTGGTGAAAATAGCAACTAACTACTGTTGGAGAGAAGAGGGAAGGGGGGGGAAAAATCTCCTAAATTAATTATAAAAGCAGTTCTCATTTGAATAGTATCCTTCTTCCCCTTCCCTGAGAAGACACAACAGTTTTTCCTGAACTGCCTGTGTCTCTCTTAGTGGGCCAAAGGGTTCATCTCAAAAAGCTGAGCCTGATGACTGTGAATTCAATGCTTTTTTCTCTGCAAGTGTGTTCAGCAAAGGAAGCACTAACGAAATAAAACAAGAAGCTGTCCACTGGGGCTGCTCCTTTTGCTCCCCAAAATGGCCCTGTTTGGTTCACCTTACTCTGTTTTTCCCTTGATTTTTGTCTGATTGCTTCAGGCAGGTGGACTGTCTGTTGACAACTGTGTTAGATTTTAAACCCCTGAGAGGAGGTTGGGTGAGGAACCAACCAAAGCAGAGTGCTTGAGTTACCAAGTAGGTCTTCCAGAAAGACACATTTTTAAATGGTGCTTCAGCATCAGCAGTGCCTGTGCTCATGACCGTGGCATCAGTACCAGGAGCTAGAACATTTAGCTGAAGCAAAATCTGTGACTTGTGGTGAAATTAGGTTTCTGGTGACCTTTTCAGTTTGGCTCACTAGGAAGATAGCATTCTCCACTGTGTCTTGAACAGCAGGTCATGATAATTTAGGTATATAGTTCAATAATATAGAGCATAGGAGTTTGTACAAGAAGGAAAACAATGTACTGCTTTATAAATGTTGATTTTTTTCCCCTCCCAGAAGCTGAAAACTTTTGGTACACTGTAATGTGCAACAAGCAATTCAAATTAAAGGGGAAAAAGTCAGGGAACTTTGAGCCTAATTTTCCCTAAATGAAAGCCAGAATTTGGAGAAATTCAGCTAAGTTTGTTTTGTGCTCTTAGAGTGTTTGGTCTTTTCTGACCTTGTTTCTTATAATGACATTTACTTTCTACAGCTGTATTTTTACATAAGCAACACAGACTGAAATGAACATTCTACACGTTTTAGTTTTAAAATAACATGGAGAAATTAAGAACTTGCAGACTTTGAAGACATTCAAAAAACTTATCTGCATTTTCAATTCCTCATGACTTTTCTGTTTTCAATGGGCCAAGAAACCTCACTGATTTTCTTGTATCTTATCTATTAGTCAGGTAACTGTGCTCCCATTTGTGGCTTTTGTAGTCAAGCTCTGTTTAAACATTATGAAAGCTACAAACAAATAGCTTCCTGAGGAATCATTTACTGATTCTTGAGCAATAAAAAACCTATAAATTTAATTTTATTAAAAATTTTTGGAAGGTATAGAGATTGACTTAGTTCTGGTTTACTGCATGAGGTCAAGAACAGACATAAGAAAGAACACTTTAAAGGTTAAAGGCTTCACTTTAGAAGGAACTGTGAAGATGTCTAACATTTCAATAACCTGTTGTACCAGAGAGAGGCAAAATCCAGGTCAGGGATATTTTATTATTTCCAAATATACAAATAAATCTATGAAAAAGCTGTTTATGCTGCAAGTAGACAATTTTGTTTTGCCTGTATTATGTGCCTTCAATTACTGATTATTTTTTTTGAATGACTTCCCACCTCTCTCAGTTTTCAAAGAAAGCAAAACAGTTTTTGATCTTGGATAATTACATTGCTCAGTAGCACTGGCAAATTAAGGATGGGACATACATGAATGCTTTAGAATTTGGACAGTCAGTATCTTTTGTGATGTGAAGAAATATACAAATACTGGTGATGAAATTTTGACCCATGCAAATTTATGAACACTTATTAGCATTGGCTGATAGAATTTTGCTTTAAACAGATGAAAAAACAGGACTGAAAGTCGTTTGAGTTTCATTTCTGGCATCTGGATTAAAGCTTTTGAAGGTGTTCTTATGACACCAAGGTGAAGAAATTACTCTAGAAAACTATTATGCCATGCACAAAGTAAATAAATTCATAGATGTGGTTAAAAGTGCAGATTGTGAGGTCCTTTCTTCTTGGGAGGATTTACTTCATGTTCTGGCCCCTAGAAAGGACCACAGGATGCTACCAACCGAAAGAAAATATATGCAAATGCAAAAAAAAAAAAACAAGGCTTGTCAGATGCTGACTATATTAAAAAAGTAAATATTGCAAAATTAGTCACAGAACTTATTAAAATCTGGACTGGACTGTAGAGAATAATCTTTCCTTCATGTAAGTGTGCACAAGGTACTATAATAAACTTTCCCACAAATGGGAAGGCAAATGTATATGATGCCTTTGTGCTTGTGGTGGCAGTTTAGGGCTGGCTGGGTGATACTGAATCAGGAAGAAGTTAATTTACAGTGAACAGGATTGCTTGTGTTACTGTGCTCCTGGGGTCAGGTTCTTTGCTTGTAGACTCTGAGGCAAATATTAATGCTACCATTGGTTTGAAATTCTCAGTTCTCAGGGAGATGCTGTGATCTGTGCTATTCATAGATTTTGACCTCCCATGTTTGGTGTCTGTGGAGGAAGTGGAGCTAGCATTGGCTTTAGTGGAAACTGCTCTCTTGTAGAATAGGTAAGAGCTAGTACTCGTCACTGCTACAGAAAGTGACTGTGAGTAGGGCTTGCTCCTCTGACACACTAAATAAAACACATACATTATGTCAAGCACTTTGCAGGGCTTAGCCTCAGCATGCTCAGTCTTCTGTTGTATCAAACTGACAGAGAGGAGCCAGGAAACTTCTTGGTCCAGGGCTATTTGTCCAGAAGAAATCTGAAATGTAAGTAAATTCCAAGTAACTGCATTAGTGAAACAGCTGGAACATTGTCAGCAGACAGACTTGTGCAAGCAATGTGGACTATACTCAATTTACTTGCATGGCATTTGTTCAGCTACTGAACAACAACAAGAATGTGATGAGATCTCTATCCCATTTCCATTTATTTTAATAAATCTGTACATTTCTTATGCTAACTGAAATAAAGGGAGAAGGCTTTTCAAAGCCTGACAAAGTCTGCCTATTGGTATCCGTTACGCACTGACTTCTGTTATGCTCAGATTCTCAGAAAGGCATCCAAGGTACAGCATAGTAATGATAATCTTCGAAGACCTTTCTATAGTCTAGTCACTGAATCTTCTGAGTGGAAGGGAACTCACAAGGATCATCAAGTTCAACTCATCCACAAGGATCATCAAATCCAGCTACTAAGTGAATGACCCATACAGTAACTGAACCCACAACCTTGATGTTATAAGCACCATGCTCTAACCAGCTGTGCTAATCATCTTGCAGATGAGGAAATGTATATCACTTTACATTTAAGGATTATACCGTTAGATTTCATGTGGAGTAACAATAACCAGTTGAAATGGTAGTGCCTTAAACATGCTTGCTTTTGTGCCATTGCAAAATTAAGTTTAATATTTGGAAACTGGTTATGTAGACTCACATTCTGTTTAATCAGTAGTAAATATTATGATTCTTTCAGAACAGATGAGCATCCATATTTCTTTCCTATTTCATGGGATCAGCTAGGGGTACTAAATACTTGACAGTCTTGCAAAAGAAATTGCTCAGATAGGTGCTGAGGTAAGGCCAAGGCAGCTCTGTCTCAGTGAGTGATTTTGAAACTCTTCACCTGATATTTGTCCTGAAATGAACCAAGAAAATGTAGTGCCAGTGTGTAGCACTTTCACAGAATCACAGGATGACTAGGCTGGAAGAGACCTTCAAGATCGTTGAGTCCAACCCAGCCCTAACACCTCAACTGGACCATGTCGCTGAGTGCCACGTCCAGTCTTTGTAAACACATCCAGGGATGGAGACTCCACCACCTCCCCAGACAGACCATTCCAATACTTTATCACCCTTTCTGTAAAAATTTTTTCCTAATATCCCACCTGTATTTCCCTTGGTGCAGCTTAAGACTTTTGTGTATCCTATACATTCAGCATCAGATCTTGAATTGTCCAGCATTTGTGTTCGTTACAGCTTCACAGTCAGTGAGTTCTCTTTGTGAAGGCTGACAACCAAGTGTCTGAATTACAGCCTGCAATTTGAGTCTGCTTAAATCTAATATTTTCTGCACTATACATAAGGAGAAGAGCAGCACTCAGTAAGCAGCCTTCTTCCCCTCAGCATTGTTTAGAGACTCTGCAGGAGGAGCATTTGTGAATTTTAGAGCAGAACTCTGCTTTCTCTGTTTTGATTGCGTGAACCAGGAAAAATCCCGATAACATCAAGTTGCCTCCTTCCTCACCAAAACACCAAACACCAAAACAATTGCTTTCCCACCAGTGCTTACCAATTCTAGCAGCTAGTCATGGCTGAGAAAATTGTAACCTGGTATCTGTCCTTCCTGTAGCTTATTTATCTCCCCACCACATGGCCTCAGTAATAGTCTACATAGTGCCACGCATGGTGACAACCTGATCCTTGGCAGCGGTTGTCTCAGCATGGTCCAGGTGCTAGCATTAGACAGAGCACTGTCTCAGTGAAAGCAGATTTTACTACTGTGTAGATGCACATTGAGGAAAGGTAGAGATAAAGGAAGCTGCACCAAAAATGTGCCTATGCAGCAATGCTTTACACAACTTCCAGAAGAGTAATGGCACTGTGTTAAATTGCTGTTACACCATTTAAAATAACTTACAAAAAAAAAGAGAGAAGCTGAAAAGCAAGGCAAAAGAGGTAAACTGTGCTAGAAGATTGCAATTAAACTATGGGAATTTTTGACTCCCAGGCATATATTCAGCTCAGTTTGTCAGACCTTGCTGCCTGATTATTATTTACAGTGAAATGTATGTTGGCTTGTTCACTTTATTTATTCACTTTAATCATCTCACAGTTCCCTCCACTCCAGGGCATTGCTGGTGGACAGTTGATTTAGAATTTGGAGAAATCTTGATCCCAGAAATGGGTAAATAGCTACAGATCTTGTTCAGGCATAATTTCATAGCTCATGTAGATTCTCTGATTTAGACCAGTGAACATTCTAGGCTAACAGAAACAAAGCTTGTTTATCAGTCAGTAACATATAATTGGAAAAATAGATGTTGCTGTATCGCTATTAGGATAAGAACTAGGGCTAGGAGATGTTTCCTCTATCTCAATAGCAAGCTATCAATATTCTCAGCAGCATTATTAGTATTTATTGAAAATCTTTTGTAAAGCACTGCAAGTTTGCACAGAGGTAATTTACATCACATAATTAGGATGCCTAAAACCATATACAGAAGGATAGATACTAGTAGTGCTAAGTACTTGATTGTATTATATTACAATGCTATTCTAGGGGGCTTAGAGAATTTTCTGTCACTGCTGATTGCTTGGCAACAAAATGAGGAATTTTTCCACACATTTCTGGGTCTGAGTTTATGAGTTCTAGATCATGTCTCCAAATTAGCCTCATCCTGCACAGCCTAGGTGATACTGTCCAGGAAAACAACATGCAAGTGACAATGCCACAAAATGTTGAATCTCTTGTTTTGCATAAACTCTTCTCTGTGCATACAAATGGTTTTATAATGGTTTTATAAAGCAGCCATATGTAACCTAGTCACTTTGCTTTTACCAGTATGCAGTTTTGAAACACAATATGGTCAAATTCAGGCAAGTTTAACTGTATTTATTGATTGTATCTTATCATAAGACAGTGTTCCCCATTTTAAGGAATTGTTCCATTGGATGGACTGGGAAAAGATCTGGATATTACCAAACTGGTTTTCTGTCTACACAAACAAATTTTAATTTCAGTTCCAGATACTGTGAAACTTGCTATTTGTTCAATAGGAAGATGTAGGTCTGTATGGTGTATGAAAATTCAACATATGCTTAAGTTTAGATTGGATCTTGAGCCACAGAGAAGTTCAAGTTGGATTCAATCAGCCCTTAAATTCATGTTGTTAGGGCCCTAATCAATACTGCGAGCCTGTTGCAAACTTCACAGAATTCACTGGAGCTGTCTGACCCATTCAGTGGTCTTAGTAAGCATCTACTCAGCTTCTGACAGCTTTTCAACTAAGGCATAGGTCAGACCATGCCACAGGCCCGTGTCTTATCAGAAGGGGAAACTGGTAGCACTATACTTGGAGGAATTTGTTTGCTGCTTCCTTAGTTCACATTAAGGAGTGACATCTGGTTTAATAGTTTATCTGCTGCGCATGAGGAGTAACCTCCTGAACTCTACTGAGATGCTAAGGGGAGAAAAGATGAGACAGCACTGGTGCCCCTGCAGTAGGGAGAGTACAGAGTGCATTTCTCCTCACATGAGAGCTGTTAAATGTTGTGAAAGTCTCTATGCCCCCTCCTCCTGCCTCTTCCTTAAGTAGTCACATGGAGGCCAAGCAAAACGTGGTGTTGTGCCTGACAGAAAGATGTTGCTAGGTCAGGCATGGGGATGATGCTCTCCAGGGCTACAGTTTCACAAAGAGCTAAGGCACAGAGATCCAGAAGCATTACTAAGTGGGCCAATCAATACCAAATCCATTTTTCATCATTCGTTCATAGGAAGAAAAGGGATGTCTAACTTAATCATTCCTTACAGAAAATAAACAGGCACCTTGTCAGCCCATGAGAAAAATCATTCACTAATGCCAAGATAATATTTCTAAACAACTGACTGGATCAAAGGTGAAATTTAATTGATTATGTGTTAAATATTCTCTCTCTCTCCCTGTCTCTGACATAACACTTCCTCGTATACACAGAGTGAAAATACCCAGACAGTAGGCTGAACAATTTTCTCCTTGTTGCCATAGAAATTTCAGGCAATTATCCAGTTCCGTGGTTGGATTGCTCTGTGGAGCACTCTGTGGAGTTTGATCTCCTTTTTCACTTAAATGATGTAAATCAGGCACAGTTCTACTGAACTCAAGCATTTGTAGAACTAGTGTAAACAAGAGGAAAAAGTAAGTGCAATAATGTTAGTGATTTTTTTCTTATTTTGTAATTTTTTAACTAAGTGAAAGAAGTGATTGAATTTTGCACATAATCCAAAACACATTTGTTGTAGAAAAGTTCAAAATCCTGGGTGGACTATTACACTATTTCAGGATTTTTGTTAATTGCTGCTAAAGTTATTGGAGTAGGACTTGGATACTGCTCTAATTCATAGTACAGTTGTATCATTCACAGAAAAATTTATATCTGAATATGAAAAAAAAATGGTAAGAGGAGAAACTAGAAGAACTAGAAACACTTTAGCAAAGTGAATTGCCTGGAGTCACAGACCAAAGGCAGGGTAGGAGCAGGTGTTCTGTCTCTCTTGGTCTTATGCTACTGGACAATGCCTGTGAGTGTAAGAGCACTGCAGCAGGTAACAAAAAGGTAACACTTCATTAGGCGCTTTGCTTATACCAATATGCATCTGTCAGGTCTAGTTTGTAGGCTAATATCCAGCTGGGCATCCCAATAAACAGCCTATGACTATGATATCCAGCTGTGTTCTGCTGGTGTTGTGTTGAATTAATCATGGTTTGGCTCCGTGCTCTTCGTGGGAAGGGAAAGCCGAGGGAGTGGAAACAAATGAGACTGAGCTTCTTTTATGCCAGGCTTATGTATTTGTAACAGTGCATTTCACCCTTTCTCCAGGCACCCCACAGCTCTACAAGTCCCTGCCCACCTCCTGCAACAAAGCACTTCCAGTGCTTGCCTGGGAGGGGAACTCAGTGGGCAGCTTAGATATGTTCTGGTGGAGATGTTCAGTGTTCGAGGCTCCCTCTAGGTCCAGCTCTACCATCAGGAGGTTGAGTTGCCTTAGGACAACCCTGGTGCAGCAGGTCTCATACCTGGAGGTGTGCTGAGATTCCAGCCTAGGCTTGGACAAGCGCACCATCAACATCACATATCAGAGTCCTCTGGCTTCACCCTTGCCTGGAAAAGCTCATTCCAGTGCAAATAAGAGGGTACCTGAGAACAGCTGTGTTGGAGATCTACAAATTCCAAGGACCGTCTTGTTGTTTTTACATGTAATTATACACACATAGTATCAAATATGTTAATTTTGGCTTGTTCCTGGCCTCCAATGTGGGGAACATGGAGTGTGTGTTAGTCCCTGGAATTTCATGTTGATTGTGCATTGGAAGCAGTCACCTCCAAGGGCAGTGAGGCACGTGGCACACAGCAAGATGTAAGTTGTTGTTATTCTGAGCAACATTAGTCTCCCATCTGTAAGCTGATTAGGCTCCCAAGTTCTAAGGCTGATGGGATGGCAGTAGTAGGGATATGAACCACCTTTACAGAAACCGTAAGTTGATCATGGACAAGTTGAAGTCAATCTCCCTGGCCTACAGAAGCCTGGGTCTACAGGTACAGGTTTTCAAGAAAAAAGTCCTACCAGATAACTGTTCTCCAGGGATATTTTCTTTCTCTTTTGGATACTTATATCCATGGGGAGAAAGATTTGCCATATTACATCCTTCCCATATCTTTCCTAGAAATAGGAATTCCTAGCATCAGGGCATGGGTGGTGTTAGGCACCTTCCTTGTGCACTGTTGTTATTACCTGCCTTTGTCTAGAAAAGTGATTATGTACTTTTGCACTCTGCTCTTGCCTGTCAATAATTTCACAGAATTGATGGTTGAATACCTGTCAATAGTACTGCTCATAGATATTAATGCACTTCAAAGTCATTAAGATGCAGTCACCCCTGAATGAGCTTATGTTCTATAGCCATGCTATTGGAAGCACTATGGATTTTCACATTTGGACCATCTGTAAATACAGCAGCTCCATGGCTCGTGTATTTTTTTTCCCTATTTGAACTCAGAGAAAAATTAATCTGGCCCATCTGCAGCTGGACTTGCTTAGAAAACCTGATTGCCTTCCAGACACCAGCCATCCATGCTCCAGGGATGCCAGTCTTTCCACATGCTAATTAACTGAGGACAGAAAAAATCATCACAAAACATTCCCATCTTTGTGCCTGCAGCTGTAAATTCAGAATTAAAGTAATTTGGGGAGAAATAATGTTGTGAAGTGTCACAGAAGATTTGCAACTGCCAGTGCTTTTGAAGGAAATAGCTATGCCTATAACCATGCACTGAATATGACACTGAAATATAATATTCTCTTGTTTAGTGACTTCTTTGTTCTGCCAAAAAGCCCAGCAGAATTTGGGTCTAGAAAACTTCATAATTCAGATTACAAGCTTGACTAGGGAATTACAGATGTAGGGGATAGAAGTTAGTCAGGTATGGACCTTGTGTTAAACTAAGCCACTGAGAGTTTTTAGCACTGTAAGATGTGCCAGGAGAAATGACAGAGGCGTGAGGCTCAGCTTCTAAATAAGGAAATCTAAATGAGCAATATCTTGAACTCCATAGATTTATGTTACAGCAGCTGCCTGAAAGACACAAATGTTAGTTATTCAAGAAGAACCACACTCAGTAAAGGCTTACATGTTAAGAATATTGTGACATTGGTAAGTGCTGCATGCAAATAGGGAAGGTGAAGGACATCCTTAGGGTTTTCTCAGTGATGACTACACTTCTGTTACCTCTTTTACTGAAAGTTTAAAGATATGTGCTATTTTCCACTAATCCTTGTTGCTATTATAGAAGAATCTCAGATTGCATTGGACAGAAGTAAAACAATGGGGGAAAAATACTAAAAACATGATTTGAAACATTCCCCATCCAGAAGATGAATGAAAAGAACCTAGCATTTTTTCTCTACCACAAGATTTATTCTTCAATAAAAGTGGAAATAACTCCTTAGCTGCAGGACTTCACTCATCACAGTGGCTCTAAACTGTCTGTGGACTTCCATTTATACCCACCCTGATTTCCCAACAGAAATCTTTGTGGGGGATGAATACATTTCGGACTCTCACAAATCTCATTAGTCAGTCAGAGTCTTTCAATTGCCTGTAGTGGTCTTTGTATCAGAGCACTAATAACAAGTTAGAAATGGACACTCCAGTGCCTGGTTAACCCAAAAGACTAATAGCATTTTTCTGCATGTGACTGTTCCAGTGACTGTTCTAGTTTTATCTGTTCCACTGAGCATAATAGGAATATGAAAAAAAGCAGTTAGAAAAATGTCTTCTCCTTTTCTGTCTTCCAAGTATCTTCCAAGTATTTAGGCATGCCTGCATCACTGTCAGTCGAATGCTAGATGCCTCAGTAATGAATTAGAATTCAGCTTCCCCTGAGTATTCTGCTCTGAACAGTTAAAAAAAAATCAGTTTAAAAGACTGACAGATTGAGAGCAAAAGCAATCCCAGAAGTTTTGTATCCACTTGACTTGTGATTCAAATCCTGGGTGTCTAGGTGGTTCAGACAGAGTTTGCAATGATTTTTATCCTTGTAGTTCCTGGCTGCTTGGGAATGTGTTACCAAACAACGTCCTGTTGCATGGTTATACTGGTAAATGTGTCTGGTATCCCAAGGCTGGAAAGGCAGCAAGGCTAGAAAACTTCAGTTGGAATCTGGGATATTTCTGTTTACTGACACAGTAAGCCAAAGAACTCTACAAATATGTAGCAGCAGGGTCAGCAGTCTAAAGATGGCACAAAATGGTCAAATTTTTAATGACAATCAGCAAGATCAGTGTAGTGCTGGGAACTAAGTCCAAAAAATCTGTATACAGGTATCTGTGAAAGGAAGAATTTGTTGGCTTTTTTTTTTGACAGGGAAGATGTGGTAACTCTTAGGAATGTGTGGATCCCCAGCCTTATCTGTTATAAGACAATACAAATCCACTGAACAACAACATCTTTGCTTACTATTGGCTCCTGCTGGGTTTCTACTGGGTAATCTGTTAAAAACTGTTTAGCCAGCTTCCTGTGAGAGATTGAAGTAAAAACCCCAAAGATTAAATTCTTTGAGTATTTAAATCTATTTTTATTTCTAGTGTTGCGGTCCTGAATGTTAATTAAATCATGTCGAGAAAAACCAGCCCCTCTGCAGCTGTTTCAGGACCTGGGATATTGCAACAATCTCTTGAGACAGGTTTTACTATAAAAAGTAAGACTTGTGCATGGGAGGGCAATCTGAACCTCATGCAAGTAAGCAGGGAAAGAGTAAGAGTATCAGAGTCTGGCTCTACAGGGTACATCAAAAGGTGATCTGGTTTCTGAAGTGAGGGAGTTCAGGGGCAGGCTGGCACATGCTGGATTTGCACCAACCCATATGCTCAGCTTCCAATTAGATATGAAAGAGGGATGTGGTCTCATTTTAGACTGGAGTCTGCATATGACTCTGGCAGACATCAGCTGGCATCTGGCTAGAAAATTGGTTCCACAGAGTAGATAACATCACTTATTGTAGCAATTAATTATGTGGGTTGTAAAGGTGCACATATAGTGCAGTTATTATTGTGTCTGATACTAAAAGTACATCACTTGGCTTGCTCCACAGTGGCTAGCTTTTGTGCTTACACTGCCAGAGCCACTTAGCACACTCTGGTAAATTCCTAGGTGAGTTTTTTATTTACTACATCTTCCTTGTTCAAATTCCTACTGGGAAGGGAGCCCTGGCAGAGTGTTAGACCCAAATCTGCCTCCTTGTGATGACAGCAGTTTCATACTTCTGTATCGGTAGTCCTTCCTAATAATAAAAAAAAACCCACTAATCTTCATTTGACTACAGCTCCGTTGCAGCTTGATTCCTCAAACAGTATTTTAAATCTATTAAAAGGGAAGTGTAGGCTATATAAAATACAGAGAAGAAGTGTGGACAAGACAAGAGATGTATGGGCATGTAAGGTACATGTTTCACTAGCAAGTGCTTTTCCATGGTGCCACATAGAGGAGGATGTGGGCATAAGATGCCAAAGCTCTGTGTTACACAGGAACCAGCTGGAACCGGGGATGAGAACTTTGTTCCTCTTATAAACTGATTTGTTTCCAGTTGCAGTGTTTTTCAGCAACAGTGTGTTTTCACAGAAAGCAAACTCTTTTCATTGAAAAATACCTGCAATTCTGAAGAGCAGTTTTTAGAGGAGCTCTGAAGTGTGACCAGCTATAAGTTCAATAAATGGTGCTTTCCATAGTTACTGGTGTAATTTACCTCAGATAGGTGGCTATGTCTCACAGGTACTGTGAATTTATGGGTATGTTTTTATACCCATTTTGTATGGGACTTAAAAGAGATATGCAAAGACATAAAGTGGAAGCAAGTATGCAGTTTCTGTCATCACCCAAAGCTGTTAATTTAAATTATGTTTGTGCTCTCATACCTTGATGTTTCATTTGTGTTCATATTGCTGATTTCCTGTATTGGTGTGGTAGGGCAAGTCTACCAAGCATTAAGTTAATTAACTGCATGTCTTTTATATTTCTGTGCATCAGGCTCTATTTGTCATTCAAGTGATATTTAGAAATATTTTTGATTAGGCCATGCCACCTCTGCATTTGGCCTGTGATAGTCTGAATCTGTCTGATCAAGAAAAGGAGAAAAATATATCTGAGGTGACTAGTGCTTGGAATAGCTCCACCCTGATTTGTTTGAGTTTTGAACTTGTTGGTTCATAATGCACTGAGCGGACACAGCATTTTCAGAAGATTATTCATGCTACAGAGACTTTATATCTCTGTCCCAAGGGATGGGAAGTCTAAACTGGGCCAGTCACACAATACAGTCAAGAGGATGTTAGTGAGGCTTAAGTCGTATGACAAAATATAAATAAAATTAAACAATGTGAAAATATTATTTAAAGAGTTATATTGGCTTATCAGTGCATGCAAAGTGAATGCCTCTATTTAAAGTCTTGGTTGCAGCTGAGTAGACCCTGCAAACTACAAGCTGACACCAGACTGCA
Source organism: Cyanistes caeruleus (assembly GCF_971803275.1). Lineage (NCBI taxonomy): Eukaryota > Metazoa > Chordata > Aves > Passeriformes > Paridae > Cyanistes > Cyanistes caeruleus. The sequence goes on from NC_141701.1 coordinate 104,059,828, forward strand.
TCAACCCCAGGACAGCAAACTCTTTTAGCAACTTTTTCAACCCACCCACTTTCTCCTTTTGGAGCCTGGTCTTGAGTAAATGCCCTTATTTCACATTGCTTGAAGCAAGTTTGACCATCAGATTTAGCACTGGAGATTGCTCCAAGATGCCAAGAATGTTTTCTTAACACAGTGTAAGCAGGCAAATAGAGGACTTGACCCAGAGATCTTCACTGTGACTCAGATTTCCTTCAAGTCAAAGCAATAAATGTTTAGGCTAGGTTTGTGTTTCCGTGTATGTACAATTGATGTGGGTCTAATATACTATTCATAAGTGCCTGAGTGTTTTGTCTAGTATTAAGAAAGCAACCATTAACATGCAATGTGTGTAGGTGAGCAAGACATTTGATTAACTTTCTCCTCTGTTTCTGGATGAAAATGTGGAGATAATGGAAATAAAATGACTTGTTAATGACTTTGGTAATGCAGTGTCTCTTAGAAGGGTACTTAGAGTGGCATGACATGGTTGAGAAACAACTCAAATTGTGAGTTTTGGCACCTACTACTCCATTTTAGCCATCAGCTATCTTTTCTGCAGTTACAAATTGCCAGAGCAATATCTGCAGGCTCAGTCTAGCACAAAGTGAGTGCCCTGGCTGAGATACAGGTGCTCATGGCAAGCTCCCTTTGGCTTCAGCAGGGCTCTAATTTCTCCTTCAGTACACAGTTGCTGGAATCTCTGAATAGCCCATAATAATGTATCTAAGCTTTTAAATGCAAAACAAGATATAATTAAGGCTAGTCTGAGGACTCACTCCTCAGATGTCTGTGCACACTTGGGCATGTGAATGGCTAAGTGGTAGGTAGGCAAATAAAAACCTACTAAGGGAAAATTACTAATTGTGTCTTATACTGGTTTCCTACCTGAAAGAGCTACTCAGATTTTAAGAACAGGTCTGCATCTGTTAGCTTTCTTTTAAACCTTTCAGATACACCCATGCATTTCTTGCACTTACTGAAGTGATCAATCTGCTTTCAACTCAGCGGTATCATTACCAAGGCTTTTTGTAGCTCCTAAGAATGTCTATAAGTGCCTTGAGCAAGAGAGATGTGTATCAAATTTGATTGAGGTCCTAAGGGTGTAGAGAGAAACAGTGGCTGTGGAAGCTTGTGTTGTTCTCTGCCACAGCTGAAATCAAGGAAAACCTTACACAAGATTATTAAAGTTTTCATTTTAAGCACAGGTTTATGTTACAGGTTCCTAACAGCTCTGGGGATTTCTGTTGAGAGATTGCTAATGGGAAGACCTTTTTCAAAAAATCAATTGTTTAGATTCACTTCTGCACTAGCACAAAACTTTCTTTCAGCATGCTAACACCTTTATTGAGTGAAACCACTTTATAGAGGAAGTTCCTTAGCTCTCATTGGACTTTTTTCACTGGATGGTTGTCTTTCTTCCATGTTGCTGTCTGCAGGCTGGTCTGCCTATTCCCTCAGTTGCAGAAAAATATTTTCATACACAGTATGGAGTGCATACACAAGCCATTGTTTTTGCCAAGGTGCTTCTCATGCTGTGGATGTTCTCAATAAATGAGGCAGGAGGCTTTGAACAGTGGTCAAAGGCTGAGCAAAAAAAAAAGGCTAAAAGTCAGGGAAAGAAGGGCATGCTTTCAGTCACGTCTGTGGCCCTAAACTCTTGTGGGAGGGATGGGGGAAGAAGCCATTTACACTAGTGGGTACCACATATGTAGGCAACTGTACACATGCAGCAGCAGTTACATAGTATTGAAATGGCCCTTGATATATCTGGGAGATTTTCCATGCAGAATTATGTCTATTATTGGTCTCCAGTATAAGCTTATAACTATCACATGTATATATAATCTTGATATTATTCTAATCCCCATATAAACCTAGTATTAGCCTGCTGTTATGCTCTAGCACCAGAGGCAAAAGGAGAAAGGGTCTCACATTTTTTTAGCTATAGAAAATATATAGAAAATATTTAGAAAATGTTAAAAACACATATTAAAATACTGTTTTCTTACACTTGCATGTGTGATTCTGACATTTTGTACCTTCAATATCAATGGAATAAATATGAAGAACAGGGCAACATCTATTCAGTTTGTAAAAAAAAAAGAAAAAAAGGTAGGTAGTAAGGTAAGGTAGACCACATCTTTTGCAGAATTCAGGAAATAGTTGTATCTCAAGCTTCTCTGTTGCTTTCTCTCCTTCTCTAAAAGTTCTCTGTGGTTTCAGCTCTGGGGTCTCTCACTGAGCTATAGTGTATTGTCTGTAAAATCTCTGATTAGTATGGATTTTTAGCACTACTGTGAGCACCCTGGAGGGTGAAATTAAATGTAGATGACAACAGAGTGCTGAAACCCAGCAGAATTACAGCTTCAATGATGCAACTATAAACATGGATCAGAGGCATATTCCTAAGCCCTCAGTTCCATCTGGGTCTCAAATGACTTCAAACTGACGATTTCCTTGTTCACTTGAAACCTGTCTTATTTCTGCTCATGGTCCATTCATTTTCCTGGGACAGCTATTAAAGATGTTTAGTCTGGGAGGCACTAAGAATTGCTTTAGAAACATGAGCTAATATTACTGTTGGGAAATGGTCTTCTGCCATCTCACACTCTTTGTCTCCAAATGACGTTTGGTGCAAGTCCAGAGGCTGAAATTAGAAAGTACACTGCAGCTGCTTAAATAACCCAAATTCATTTTGGATGGTTTCTCCAGGAGTATAAAACTATGTGCATGATGAGCCAGCTACTTCTGAGACCTCCAGGCACTGCTAGATCATAATCTTGTACTAACAGATATGAAATATAATAAGAATTGTTATTGTGAATGTTGACCTAACAATATGGGTGAATATATCAACTCTGGCAAGTATACTCAGATTTAAGATAACTTGTTCTGTTTTTTATGGTATTTAAGACACCATGTGGCAAGGCTGAGATGGATGGATATTACAGAGTTTGGTCCATGCCAAAAATTAAACAAGCAATTACACTAAGCATAGGCTCAAATAGACTTCTGGTAAGGCTGGAATAGCTAAAGTTTCAGGAAGACAAATATACCAAAGCATCAGATTTTAGTAGCATAAAAGTAGTTTCTTAGAGCAGAGTCTCTGGAGCAATTCTCCAGCTTACCTCTCTAGTGAAAAGCGTGAGCTTGCCAATTATATATGAAATATCCCACTAAGTTGTGCAAATTCTCATACTGTGACCAGGCTGAAAGTCAAAGATAGTGTCAGATGTTGGCTGTAATCTTTCAATAAGTTCCACACTATAAGTAACCACATAGCACAAGCTATTAGACCTTAAGGCAGAGCAAGGGTGTCCTGGGCCCAAAGCTATTATTTTCTGTGGCTACGAATTTTAGTGAATATGTGGTACAGTTGAATGGAGTTTCAACCCTTTCTGGTATGCTGCTCATTACAGAAATGGGGATTAACAGAAGAAGATTGTATCAAGCTTGTTAGAAATTGCTGAAAGGGCTATGAATAGTGGTGCAGAACTTCAGTAGGCATAAATTGGCACAGCTCAGTTCAACTTGGTGGACTATGCCTATTTTAAATCTGCTGAGATTCCAGCTCATTATATAGAAACCTGTATCCATGTATAGATCACAGCAAGAAAAGGTTAAAATTTAAGATCACAGAAGCAAAGCATTAGTAGATAATGCTACCTTTTTCCTTTTATTTTGAAGTCTCAATGTCAAAACGACCTTTAAAGGAGAAAGGGTGTTTGGGGTGCTAAGTGTGTATGTTGCTGCAGAATAAATCCAATATTAGGAAGACAACACACTTGTATTTCTTTTTATTGCAATTTTAATTTTTGTGCACTTTTACAAAAGATATAAAAAGTTAATGTGTCTTACAATTAAAAAAACCCCTAAAAAACAACAACCAGCAACAAGAAAAATCTAACTAGGTAAAAGCTCTTATATATTCATAGCAGTGTTCTTACCCTGTTTCAGACACAGTCTGGATTTTTTCTTGCTATGTTTGCTTTTCAGACATCTCAGCTCAAATGAAAACTTTATTTATACACAGAAAATTATAAAAAATGAAAAAAAAGAGAAAGGAGCTGTGCTGGAAGTTTGGTGGTGCTGAACAGCAAGGGAATGGCCACTGCAGAGCTACTTCATGATAAGCACATCCCTTTCAGCCTGAGTGAGAAATTACTCAGCCTTTGCCAGGAGGGCTTCGTGGAGTAAGTACTGTCCCACAATCATTTCCTCTGGAGAGGCTTGAGGGAGGCAGCAGTTGAGAGATGTGAGCAGCCACAGCCAAAAATTCCCTCTGCCTGCTTCCCTTGCTGCGTCATCAGAATGTGGGACTGGGTGACTCCAGTTTTATTGGTACAAACAGCAACCCCACACAAAGTGGGTTTACCATGCATGCTGCTGAAGGGGTCAGTAAAGAGACAAGCTCTGGGGAAAAAAAATCCAAAAATAAAAATTGTTGAGCTGTAGGCTTTTTTGTGAGTTTAGGCACCACTCTGACTTTTGAGCAAAAAGCTGACTGGCTGACATGGTCCTGATGTTTTGATGTATTTTCTGATAGAGTTCAATAACAAAAAGGCCCAGACACACATAGGTGGATTCATTTTTCCCTTGAACTGGAATAAATCAGGCACAGTGGCATTACATCAAAGCCACACTGGTATAATCAGAGTTGGAACAGGGTTCGTTTAGCAGTGTGATGCTGTGAAAGATGTTATTTTGCATAACCCTTCTCACAGAAATGAGACTATTCCTTTTTTTATTATTACTTTTTTTTTAATGCCACAAAAGAAGCTGGTTTTGATGTTTGGCTAAAGACTTCCTATTTTCAGACTCTGTTGTCCACTGCTTATGAATTTAGCCCTTCAGGCTTAAATTCTTTGTGCTGTCTCTGTCTCAGGCTTAAAGCTTTTATGAGGAATGCAGCAGACGAAAGTGAAACAGCCACCGAATGCAATTTGGAGGAAATGCATTGATTTGCCCCAGAACACCTCCCCATTTCCCCCCAGCTCTCTGATTTAAAAGCCAAAATCCCTGATGGCACAAATAAGCCTCAGTGGGCCCCATAATGGCTGTACCAGGAGAGAGCTCCTCACAGGGCTGTGCTGTGGAGAGGCTCATGCACAGCCCTGGGCTCTGTGCCACTGGCTGTGATACTGAGGAAGCTTCACTAAAATAGCAAAGGAGGTACCTGTTAAAAAAATGTTAAGGCTGCAAGGTTAACTGCTCAAGACCTATGAGATACCATATATACCTTTATAAATATTAATTGTTTGGGTAGAAATCATTTTCTACAGACCTTGCTCAACAAATAGCTGCTTTTTCAGTATTTCCTTCCAGTCAGATCCACACATGGCTGTGAGGCTGTGTTCAGGGCTCCCCAGCCATACCCTGCTCCCCGTGTGCCATGGCTGCTTCTTCCCAGAGACGTGCCAGGGGGGTTCAGGGTTGTGTCTAAATGCTTTTGAGTGTTAAAGGTCTGGAGAGGTGGGGTAGTGCTTCTGCCCTAATGTTGGAAAACAGAGGCCTGAAGATAGAGGTTATTTTAATATTTTTAGTATAGAATATTGTACTATGTCCTTTTAAGTATATGCTAATGTAAGATACCAAGCTTGAAAGTCCAGACTGCCTGTTTGTATTGTAGACTTTATAGAAATGTGTCCTATTACTATTATTATTTTTAATTAATTAATTTCAGTCCTGGGTGATTAGGGATTTGGCAAATCTGACACTGCGCATTTTAAAATGGGTACCCAGAATTCAAATATAATCATCATGTATGTATGGGCACTAGCTAACTCTGAGCAATATGATCAGTATCACATGGAAATATTGGTATTTGGCAGGTGCAAAATAGACTCATTAAATTCAGACTCATTCTCTCCACATGTGAATACAGTTTTTTACAGGCACGTGGTTTCCTGATGAGGCACCTGTTTAGGTTAGTATAGAAACTACCTCCAAATGTTGGGTGCATGTTTCATTTGGAGAATCTTTTATCCAGAGCTACTGCCCTCTTATTTCTCTAGTTACTTAAAGCCTTCTACAGCTGGGGAAGAGTTAATCTCTTGTTTTGTAAGCATGCTGCTTATAAACCTTAACTTACTTGGTTCTGTAGGAAAAAAACCTTTATGGATGAACAAAGAAATATGTAGTTACAGATTTACAATAAACTTTCACATTTAATCTTTCTGAAAAGCATTCAAAGGCATAGGCCTTGTTTTGGTGTACTGAAATTTCAAATTTGTACTCTGTGGTGAAATTCTCCAAATTATTTCTATTCTGTGGTCTGGACTGTAATGGTATCTCTATATGCATGCATATATCTATAGCTATATCCATATCTAATCTATATCTATATCTAAATATATATCTAATTTATATCTAATCTCTCTATATATCTATATCATCTATCTATCTATATATATATATATTATCATTTATGTATATATATCTAAGAAAACATATAATGGAAGTTATATTTCATCCTTCATTTATAAAATGTGAAGGTATCTTTTGGGCCCAAATTGAAGCTCTGAAAATAAGTTTTAATTTTTCCTCTTTTTTGACTCTTGGACTTTGTTACTTAGATGAGAATGATTTCTATGAATAGGGAATGCATTTAATCCACTGTGATCAAGTGATAGGTAGTAAAAACTGGTTGCATATACATCATCTTTATTGTACTCTTTGAGCTAAACTGGCATGTTCCTTGGACTTTTCTTTATCTTTTCCCCATATTATTCAGTCAGTAGGAATGCCATTTTTTAGTATTCTAAGATAAATTATTATATTGGTTGGATGAACAAACATCAGGGCCTTAATTAAAGAATGAAGTTTATAGAATTAGATTTGTACAGAAAATATATTCCTTTTAAACAATGGAACTATTTAATATTTGAACTGTAATAAACCACATTTTTTACTTGAATGCTGTGTCCTATTAGAGTTAGATAAAAACAGCAGTAATCTCTGATTCTTCACAGTGTGATTTCATAAGAGATAAAATTTATGTATTACTGGAAAATATTACAAGTAGGAAATTTATTGAGTTGTCAGCATAATAAGCATACTGAGCATAAAGTCTGAGGCTTTTTGCAATTATGTATGAAATTAATGTAGCAGAACTCTGTGCAAGACCTTACTGAAAATTAAGGTGATACTTATCCTGAATACAGCTGATGGCAGTTGCTCCCATTTTCTCATGGACTTCTCTGACACACTCACTAGCACCGTGCCCAGGTGCTCTGGCTAAGATGTGTGCCACATAGAAGAAGAGGGGTTTCAGCTGCTGAGCCCTCATTGCAACTTTGGGGTTCCCATTCATGGTGGGAACAAGTGCTTTTTGCACAGGTCTGTCATACCTTTTTGGAATGAATGGTTGCTCTTACTAAGAAGCTCACCACAGTGTTTCAGGATGATTTTTCTCCTTCTGGAAAAGGAGAAAGCCATATTGGAGCCATGCTTCCTCTTCTAATTCTCATAATTAATGAGGCCCTCAGTTTAAGGAAAGCTGCAGCCTGGCTGCAGGTGTAACATCTATAACCAAGATGGAAGAAAAATCAGATTATGTACCTGGTTAATTTGGGGCAGATTCTTCAATCCAGCTGTGCTCATAAATTCACAAATACTTGTGGTCTGGTACCTCCAGCAACCCTAACAGAGTTAGGGTATTGCAGTGTGTCAGGTACCCAGACTGCACCTCACTTTGACAGATGTCCAGTTCAAAATTGGTCCCTTATTCAATGTCCTGAAAAATTAACAAGGTGTATGAAAAGATTAGCAGGTAACTAAATGTGGAAAATTGCAGTATGCAGGGTGTCATGGAGGAGTTATAAAGTCTTCTGGCAAATCCACACTTCTTGTGGCTTCAGGCAGTATGCATGTATTCTGTATTGCTTCAGAGTAAATTTGGTAAAGCAGGGCAGCTGCTCCAATACATTTTTTTTAGGCTGGTCTCTTGAAAATCTAATGTTTTCTAAGTTCTGTAATACACTTGGATGAGATGTGGATGCATTGTGGAACAGAAAATATTAATATTATTGATTTGAAATAATAAAGTATCTTCTTGAATTCCTGCTCTTTCAGGAGACATTCCTGAGGGACTGGATGACAGGGACTTTATTAAACTGGCAGCATGCCTTTTGAGATGAGAAATTACACATTTGATCCTTGCATTTGTATAAAGAAAACAAAAATCTCTGAGAGGTCCTCAGAGATGGAAATGGAATGGAGAGGTCAATGGTGTTGTTATAGATGGTCCATTCCTATGAAACGTAATAAAAAATTGAAGTTTTCATTGCAGTGGGTCTGACAGAGTTTCCTTTATAGAAAATGATGTGACTCGACACAATGTAACCTGACATGATGTGATGTGATGTGATGTTATAAATGAGAGGTACCATGGTTAGTTGTAATGTATAATTTGACACAATACATGTACTATGCATGAACTGGCAGAAAGTGTGCTGTGGTTCACTGAGCACCCAAATTGCCATCAAATGACAAGATTGCCATGTCACAAAAGTGCACAAAAGTAAGCTGGCTGTAGTTTAGTGATGCAGTCATAGACTAAAAAACTGTGGGCACACACATGCTTTTCTTATGAGTTTTGGGCTGATGCATAGGCACAGGTGCTGAACTAAGGTGACAAAAAATATAAATTGACATGTGAAAAAGATCCCTGCTACTGTTAGGGTGGCTTTTGTTTTCTGCCATGAGCTTGGAGAGACCGAGGCTGGTCTGAAGACTACACCACTGCTCTGCTAATTGGAGTATGATTAAGTGCAAAGATTACTTTTGAATCAATGAGCCCAAGTGCCCATGCTCTGATGGCTCCAGCCGCCTCCAGATCAATAAGAGCATGTTGTTGAACATACATAAATTTTCTGGTAAATTCTGCCTTTTGACCAGAAAAAGCATGGGAGTAGTCAGAGGTGAACTAATATGTGATTTTACTGCCAGCATCAGCATTGTTCACAACACAAACTATTCTTTATTATTTTTAAAAATGTGCGCAGGAGAGAAATATATCTACAGATTGTCAGTCTTCATCCCCACTGATAATGGTGAGTGACACAGGAGATACACCCAGGTTCACACACCTGGATTTATTTCCTAGAGGATAGGACAGGAGTCCTGCTTTGTAGAGGTAGTCATAGAGGATTTCTGAACTGGCCAGAGTCTTTGCATCTCTGGATCTTTCTTTAGCTCATCTGGCCCCCAAAGACCTCTAGCTGATTTGCTGTGCCAGCATGCACAGTTTTCATGTTGGATTACATAAGAGCTATTATTATTGCTATTATTATTATTACCACACAAAGTACATAAGTGATTTTTTCCTGCCTCTGTTCAAAGCATTTAAGAAAAAATCCTCAAATCTCTCTGCTTGCCATTTCAGACATATGACTGGATATTCTATAAATGTAGAATGCACATGAACATTTTCTCTGCTTCTCTGGAGAATAAGTGTATTGTCTTAAAAATTATAATTTTGAAGCCACAGTATTAAATAAGACTATAATTATTTCAATTGAAATATTTTCATAGGCAACAAATATTCAATAAATGAAAATGTTCTTTTTTTCACTGCCTTGTCCAATGCTGGCTGACTGGATTTCTGCCCATCCTGTGATGATATGCATTCATCATGCATATTGCAGCAGAGGCTTCTCAGCAGGCAGAGGTGTGGCATACCAGAAACAATCTGTGACAAAATTTTTGATGCGCGTAAGCTGTCACAATTCTGTGAGTTTGGTGGCCAATTTCAATGCTCTCAGTTTTCTTGGCCCTGGTTTCATGAAAGTAAGTTTTTGGATGAGACAGATAATTTTCGACACCCTTCTCCCTCTCACCTGTGTTTTTTAGGTCTGGAGAGACTAGAGGTGCCATGTATTTAATTTCTGAAGCAAGTGCTCTGTTTTCTAACTTCTTGATTGCTTAAGCTACACATGCCATAGCACCCGACATTGTTTGTACTTTGATCCAGTCTCTTCCTTGGTTCTGACTAAGTTAAAGTTGGCAAAACCAGAAAGAAGTAGGATCTAGTGCATTTTCCCAATAAGCTGCTGTGTTGTAAAACCACTGCCATGCAGGAGACACACTCCTGCAGAGCTGAGCAATTAGCCAAGGACACATCAGAGGATCTGGGCAGAGATTTGCCATGGCATGCAGAAAAAAGTCATGGTAGAGGCAGAAAAGATTTTGTTTCCAAGCAGAAAGCTCAGCTGTGTGTCAGGGTAGATTCCATTAGCTCCTGTGAAGGAAAAAAAGCAGATAAAATGCAGATGTGTTTGGAAGAAAAACCTGAAAACAAGCAAATGCACAAACAGACAGAAACCAACTAGAAGTCAAACAACAACAAACCCAAAGTGCTTTCTCTAAGCTTAGTGATACTTGTTTAACAATTGCGAGGACTAAGGAGAGCTCTGGATAATCTCTTTGTGTGCTCTCTTTGTCTTTTAAGACTTTTCAGCTGCTGCTCTTAAGTTCTTCATCTGTGGGGTGGAGGTTTTTTTATGACTTGACCTTGATTTCTCTGTTCAAGTTTTGAACCTTTTGTGAAGGTCCCTAGCTACTGCCACACTTGGCACAAGAAATCTGCCTGGGAACACAGATTCTTCTCAGTCAGCACCAGGACCTGCTGGAGTTGGGACAGGACAGGGTACTTGTGGTGCTGCTCAGACTAGCTGGGCTAGGACTTTGCAATTTCACAGAAATTGTCCTTCCTCCAAAACTAAGGGAATGGTGCTTGGGGTGTATGGGCACCCACACCTCCAGGTGATGCCCTTCAAAATTAGTCTGATAAAGGGTAAATGCACTCAGTACTGGAATTTCAGAAGTAACAGATGTTATTTGGGAAATTGGGTCAAAACCAGCAAATATTTATTGTGAAAAGAAAAAATACATGTATTAGAAATGTTAAAATTACTAATTTTTGTAAAGATTAATTAATTAATTAATTTCCCATTAATGGTGTTTTTTTGTTTTTTTTTTAAGTACTTTCAAATTTTTGCTTTAAAATAGTTTTTACCTTTCTAAAAAAACCTTGACCTAGGTAGAACATGGAGGAAAGCAATATGCAAGATGGTCATATAATGCCCAAACAAAAGACATTCACATCTATTATAACTTTTCACTTTTGACTACATATGGATATTTCCCATTTAATGAAATATTCTTTCCACTTATTGCACTTTCCTTCAATTCATACATATCAAAACCGATTTTTTTTTCTGCACAATTTCCATTCTTGCTGAGGTGTGTCCCGTGATGTCTCCAGTGCTGCTGCTGCTTCTGTCAAGGGAGGATGTAGTGGCCTGTTATTGGCTCAGGCAGTGCTGCCTTCTGTCACTGTTACCTAGCAGGACACATGAACTCTGCCAAACACCTTGACTCCATCTTTCTCCTTCTCTGCAGGAGAACTCAGATCTCTTGTGTAAAAACTTTCAAGCTCTTTTGCTGTTTGTTTTTCATGTAAGGCTAAAAATGAAAGAAGGCTTAGCAGATAGTTTGAAAAGAAGGGGAGTTTGAAAATGGAGGGAAGAAGATGCTGTTTTAATACCTCTGATTATACAGGGGAAGGGAATATATCTTTTATGTCTCTGAAGTTTAATTATATTATTAGATATTTTTCAAAAATTGAGTGTTTCATTTAAAAAAACAAAATAAATCAACCAATCAAAACAAAACAAAAAACCCAAAAAAACCCAACAGAAATGCCCTCTCATTTTAATTTCTGCCACTGTGGGTGCGTGTTATCTTGAAAGATTCTGTGGTATTTCAGGGACAGTGAGTATCTTCAGGGACTGAGTTTGGGTAGATTTCTACTTGTTTGCTATGATGACTTATTTAGAGTCAGTTCATCTGGAATTGAAAGCTGTGTGAAAAGCCTGGCCTCTGAGTTGTATGGCAGGGTCAGAACCCATGCAGCACTTGTCTCAGAATTACCATGTGGCTAGCATGTTGAACTTGTTTTTCTTTTGTGCAATCTTACAGTGTGAAATATTTAAGAAAAGGAACAAGAAACGACATACAACCATTATCTCATTTTGATAAGGAGGTAGCAATTTTTACTTCCCAACAGGAAACCATGAAAATATTTGAACAGAATACTAAAGTGAAAATTTCTATGATGAGATTCTTTTTCTGTGTGCTCATTTGATACTGAAATGTCAACATCAGGACCTGCTGACAATCAGTTTTACCTTTAAAGGATGAGGAATAAGGACAATTGAGCTTTTGTCTTATGTTGTCCTTGACTTTGATATATTGTAGTAGGAGACAAGTAAATACCATGTTTTGTAGTCATGACAGTAGTTGTGTATATTGTTCTTCAGAATGATTAGAAAATATGAGTGTAATTAAACCAGTTATACTTTTTAAAAGTTCAGACTGATGTTATCTATTGTGACTTGTATATTCTGACACAGAAGCAAAAGATACTGAAAGCTTATTCTTTGTCTTGCTGCTACCTGTAAAACTGTTTCAGATATTACTAGTATGTGCTTTCACGGTGTGCTTAGCCCGGCTCTGCAAAATACCATACATTCCTGAAGCTCAGAGATGTTCCCCAGCCTGGATATGTTTTTATATTTATATTGCCTAGTTACTGAACTATTTTGTCCTTTTCCTGGTAGCTCTCTGAAATTGAGAGTGGCATTTGGCTCCTATGGAAATGGTTAGATTCAATTCTGAGCATATACAAGGAGTCAGCTGGGGATGAGAAATGGCAGCAGAGGTTCAGCTTCTTTTTTAATGACAAGAGAAACTTGGTCATATCTGCCTGGGTCAACAGTAGGGTGTGTAGGGAAGGATTCTCCTGTACTTTGGCAGCTGTGTTTTCTTCACATGTGGGTGTAAGGGACATAGGACAGGAAGAATGCAGAAACACAACTTCTTATGTAAAAAAGCTCACAGCAGGGTTTTGTTTCAGGCAAACCAGAGTGCTTTTAGAAAAAAAAAATCCCAAATGGTGTGAAAACATACTAAAAAAGCTCATGTTAATGGAAGAGAATGATTTTTTTTTAATGTTTTTTCCCTCCCAGTGGAAGTGAATATGCATAAAAAGCATTAATCCTTGCTTAATGGTGTAAAAAGATGCAAAGTCTTTCCTATTAAGTATTCATGAACACTGACATTGAAAAAAGAAGGAAATGCTTCCTTCCTAGTGTACCCTATTTTGCATCTGATCAAAGGGCAGAGCCCCATGAGAATGCCTGCAAAGTCTGTTGTGACTGTTGCCTACCTGATCTTGTCCCTGAAGCAGAACATCTGTAATGTGGACTCTCTTAATCTACTTCAGCACAAAGTCCTCTGCCTTGATTTAAATCTGCTGGATAGCATGGACGGGATGTGAGGAGCAATCATGGGATTTATTTTGAGGCATAACTGTAATGGAAGTAACAAACTGTTTCCAAAGTCCACACATAACCACTCTTCATATCAGTGACATCAAGCTGAATTTCAAATAAATATGTAGTCTTCCTACCTGAAGCATTCTGAAAGTCTCTAAAAGTAGGGGTTATTTTGCCTCTGGTATTTTAGAGGGAGCTATAGGGATGTTAAGTGATTTATACAAGGTTATTTAAGTCTAGAAGCTAGGAAGAGAATTTAACTATTTCAACAAATCTACTTAGATAAAACTCTCTCATCTACCAAAACTGATTTTTGCATAAAACATGAACCAAGCATTATTATTTTTGTCTCAAAGTAATGTATTCATATTTAGTGAGGGGGAAATATAAAAATCTGTCTTTTCCAGCTATTTGACTGACAGGCTTCTGCTGTGCTTTTAAGAAATTTTCTAACATTCGTGTTTGATAAACTATGGTGGATGCGTGTGTACACACACACACACACACACACACACACACATATATATATATATACACATGGCTTTCTCTATGTGCAGATTTTCTGCATATAGAAGTACTTTAAAATCAGACAATTGAACTGCTAAAATAATGATGGTTAAGTAATCCTGATGCATCCCTAATTCCTATCACTGTCCAGGGAATTAAATGAAGAATTGTTACAAGAGGTGTAGAACATATAAGACTTCAGTCTTGAATTGATTATTGTCAAAATAATTAGACCTTCTGCATCCCATTGGTGGCTTTTTCCTCATGGCTTTGTGGTTTTTGTTCAAGTTGGCAAGGAGAGTCCAACACTGGGCCATAAATTAACTACAAATACCAAAATATCATTGATGACACTGGGGGAACACAAAGAAGACGGAGGCAATTTTTATACTGATTCTTTTAGTACCCCAATAATGTTTTCCTTAACACTCTAGATCCATATGTAATGGTGACAACCTTACCTTTAAGAATAGCAGCAAAAGACATTCTACCCTCAAACCTATAGGAAAAAAAACGTTAGCGCTAATGCATTAAAGAATCAGGAGATGGATGAAAGACGTCCTATTTTTATGTGATAGAAAAATGATTTTTAATCCAAGTACTGGGATCAACACTGGAAATACTTTCCTGGGATATGCTACTGATCCAGAATAAGCAAAAAATGTTTTGCAAGGGATTGTGGCAGGGGAGCAACATGTCTTATGTGAGAGAACAGCAGCAACATTAAAGGTCCAGGGAGAAACTACACTGTGAGCATGAACAGGTAAAAAGTTGCCTAAAACGTGTAAATTCAGTTCTCTCCCTACATTACCAGGATAGTTCACTAGTTTTAAATCGAGATCTCAGCAGCTGGTATACATAGGTCTAAATATTTCAAGAAATCAGACTTGGGTTAATTTCAGTTTTAGTCAGCAGAAAAAGAGGCTCTTGTACTCTTAAAACCTATTATTTTCATCTGGGTTGTAATAAGTGAAATGCACATAAAATTCCCAAGTCCCACTCTCAGAGATTAAGCTGATTGACCAGAGTATAGTCTCTAGATAATAAAGATAACTTCAATTCAGGTAAATGTTCAGACTCTATAAATAAAGGTGACAGGAAGGGGAGAGCACAGTCTCCCTAGACATCAGGACCTGTCAAAGTATGGAAAATGTGACAGTCAGTTTTATGCAGTCTGTTTTTTCCCACCATCTTGCTGAATGAAATGATGCCCACGTTTTTCTGCAGGGTCTTTCTAGAGCAGCAAGCCCATCTTGCCTTGATGCCTGCTGGCTGATGATTGCTGCACCTGCGTTTCCTTACATTAGTCACAGGTTGCCTGGCAGTGGTCTAATGGCATCCAGTTGAGAAGAAATAGTTTAGGGACTCATTTTCTGTCCCAGGAATAAACTGGGATTATTGAACTATGATTTTTTTTCCCCCAAGGTGATCACTTTCTTCATGGGCAGCAAGAGAAAAGATGAAAAAATCTAAACTAGATTAAGGGATTTCCTCTTATTCCCAGCTCTTATTTTCATTTGTTCTTGTTGTTTCCCCTCCTGCAGTGCTGTGGAACTGCATCTATGCTTTACCTTGCAGTTAACCTTTGAAAGAGAAACACAGGAATATGACTCCCTTCTCTTTCTCTGAGGGGAGACTGGAAATGCAAGGTTATAGAAATTAGAGGGAAATTAGGATGTTAAGGGATATTGCTTAGAGAGCAGTTTGCTATGTAGGTAATGGGCACAGAGGATGCACAGCTCTGGGGTGAGTATGAACACATTTTGTGGTGTGCCAGATTGGCACTCATATTCCTACATCTCAATCCCTCTGTAAAAACCAGTATGCTGGGTGAAGAGCTGCTTGAAAGGAGACAGCAGGAAAATGTGTTTAAGGAAGTACATCTATTTGTCTTTCTTCTAAAGTGTGGAAAATGAGGGAAGATGCTGGCCTTTGTTGCCTGTACAAAGAATTTGAATATTTTTGTCAGGCTGTATAAGATGTCAATTTGGTTTTCTCTCCTGTCTGAGAAAGCTGAAAACTACCTGTCTTGCTGAGAATGACACTTTTCAGTTCTTTCAGGGCTCTGGTTGTGTTGTTTTTTATTACAGAGGTGCTTCCAATAAGAAGAGATCCATGAGACCAAATAGAACAAAGGGAGGAGGCACCCTATGCCCTAATAGTTAAGATATTTCTCTGGAAGTGTTGGTATTTAGTTCCCTTAAAAGATTAACTAATTTATCTTATGATTCACTATATCATAAAATGCAAGCTTGTAATTTCATGATGGTGCAAGTAACCAAGGCAGAGATGAGTGTGGACATGATTTTTGAACCTGAGAGAATTTCAAGCTCTCAGGGGCTGATTGTTCCTAAGGGAAAGTCTTTTGAGAACTTTTCCTCTCTCAAGGACTGTTTGTGTAAATAAGGTTTTATTTTCCCGGAACAAGACACAGATATTCTGAGTGTTTTCTCTCTTGTTCCACCAATGGGATGAGGGAGGTGTTCCTTCTGCCAATCAGGATGACATGTATCAGAACACCTTATAAAAGGGTTGTAAAACCCTGAAATAAAGCCTTTTCTGCCTCATGAAAAAACCTGTGGTTGCTTGTGATTCTCAGAGCCTTCACTCTATACGTTGTGTCCTCTAGCAACAGATGAAGAGGATTCTTCCTTTATCCCAATCTGTAATTTTGGTGGAATAAATCTGTTCTCTACTGAGGTCTTGCTTTACAGCCATAAAACCTGTTTTGAGACTGGTTCCAGATAATTTTTCTAGTCCAAAATGTGATGACTTTGACAAAAAACTTGTATTTGTATCAAGTTTTACACATAAAAATTTAAACTTGTATTCTCAGTCTTTTGAAAGGGGAGAATACTTCTCTTCCATTCCTGGAGGGAATGCAGTCTTGGATGCTGAGATCTGCATGAACTTTTCTGCACACAGCTGAACTTGGCTTGTATGAAGACAGTACCCATCTGTTGGGGGAAAGGAAAGGATCCCTTACTTATCCTGCTGTCAAATAGTTAAACACAAGTCAGCAAAGGTAATCTGTAGTCATCACCTGTGGAAAAAGTGACCACTGAAATTGCTTCCATAACATGGTTTCCAAAATATTCTTGGCTACCTAGTTTTAATGTAGTTCAGTATGACTACATGTCAGCAGTCCTTGTACACATTAGCTTGCAGAGATGTGGGACTTGTGTTCCTAGATCACTCCTGTGCCTGCAGGAACTTTGTCCTGTGCATTCTTTTTCTGCCACCTAAACTTACGTTTTGTTTTATGAAAGACAATAGTTGGTCACTCCCTTAAAATATTAATTTCATTACTCCTTTTTCTCCTGTTTTAATGTCACAAAATTCCACACAGGCTAATTTGCACTGGTCCCTGCAAAAGCAAATTGTTAGCTATACTCTAATAGAGCATACAAGAAATCAGAGGCCAGGCTCTTCCTGATTTAAGGAATTTCTAGAGGAGTCTGAGAGGTTTGTCATATTGTTCTGTGGGGCAGGATTAGGTCCCAGCTGTTGTTAGATTTAAGATTTCCAGCCTTCCAAGGTGATCTAAAGAAAAAGCAGTGAATAAAGAGTTTTACAATGCAGGATGAGTCTATAATCTTAAGAGCAGTCTATTAAAGAAAATTATTCTGAATGCACGTGTCAGGGTGGAGCACCACAAATTATGACATTCCACTCTGGAAATAAATAGTAAAACAATAGAGAACTGAAAAAGCTTTACTGTCTCATAATGCTTGGCATTTTTAATCTACCTTCCCACCTCCATTAGATAAAGCAATTAAAAAGTGGGCCATGGAACTGTTCAGATATAGAAAATTAAACAGAGCTTTAAAGGTGTCTCCGTAAGTGTCCATGAACAGTCTTATCTAACTAAAAGAAAATAAAACTGAAGGTGGGCATTTGGTATTTGGCTGCAGAACAGGCTGAAGGTTTCTAGGGGGTGCCACACTCCTGGGACCAAGCAGTTTAATTTCTGTGCACTTTCCCTGCACATTTAACCCTTTGTCTGCTATGTTGCCAAGCATTTCCCACAAAACTGCAGTACAGGGTCTCAGCTCTCTTGTTCTGTATCCTGATTAGCACAGACAAAGGCTGATGGGGCTTCAGGGCACTGACAAAAACTCCTGGCTTTAATCAGCAGACTCATGGCTGTAGCTACTGAACTGCTGCTAATTCTTTGCTGTATTCACTCAAAGAGAAAAGGACTTGTCTGAGTCACTATTGCTACTTTTTTTGTAGTTGAAATGAAACCCCTGTGTTCTCCATCTTCTTTTGTTCTGCCCAGCTCCTTTCATGCTGGGCTGTGGGTCTGAAGAGTGTTTGGACTGCAAAGCATGTTTGCGTTCACAAGTGCTGCAGAGAAATCTTTCATCCTTCATGTAGTGGTGTCGGGCTCATTGTGCATGTTCCAGCACTGGACATCAGAGACCCCGAGTTTCTTTGTTGGAGTCACCTGTATCTTAATTTTTCTGACTGACCAACATATGCCCAAGGCCTTTCTCTGAGCTGTGTTTACAGCTACTTTGGCCTTTTGTCCCGCCTTTCAGAGATCTACTCCACACTTACAAGGCTATTGATAGATTTTATTGATCCCAAGCTTATTTCCTGTCTCCACCAGTTCCTGTTTCTAATGGTCAGGCTGTGGCTGATGCAAGTGCACCCTCCCCCAGGTCGAAATTAATTGGACTGATTTAAAATCCTAACAGGTGGCTTTAAACAATTGCCTGAAACAGGTGGAAAGTGTTGAGGTGCCTGACCTGCCAGCCAGGTCTGAGGGAGCAGGGACTCCTTCTGCCCAGCACAAGTGGGATACCTCTTAGCCGGGATACCTCAACATGCTGTCTTGTTTACGGCTCTCTTTTGGAAACCTGCCTGCTGACGGTAATTGAGCTGCCTTTCTAATTCTCTGCAAAACTTTATAAAGAAATCTGTTTGTGCTGTTGGCCCACGGAGATAGCTAGTAAACAGGGGTAGGGAGAAGGGAAGGGAGTTAATTTCACAATGTTTTCTCCTGAATGGTAACAATTGAATTAACTTTTGATATGAAAATGAACAAAGCAGTATGTTTATAGCTATATGGCTCCTGATGACAATGCTATCAAAACAGTTTTCCTTTTTTCCTTCTCCTACGGATGTTTTGATGCACCTGGTGTGAGCTGCTCTGAATCCAGGCTTGTTTCAGCATCAGCTGGAATTATGTTACTGGGGGGAAAACACAAGTAAGATATTTGTGCTGATATACAAAAAGCCTCATTTGTAGACTTGTTCCAAGTTCCATCCTTGTTTCTTTCTATTGTTTGGCTTCTCTTTCTTACTTCTGAGATTTCTGCTGCTATTTCAAGATTTTCTGCAATGTGGACTCTGTCTTTGATCTTGTTTTGTTTGTTCTCAGTGTTTTTGCAATCCAAGCAGAAGTAAATGGTATTTGGAAAACAGCAAATTTGAACCTTTTGGTGATTGCTTGTTTCTGCTAGGAATTCAGAACATAACTTTTTCATTTATTTTATTTGGGATACTGCTGATTCTTCTATAATCTATGAGACAGAACTAGTCTATGTTTTTTTTTTTTAAAGTTTTTTATCTGTGAAAAAAGCTGCAATATCTATAGATAGTCAAGTAGTTTCAGCTGGCAGTGTCATTCAATGATTATCATTGTTGGGCTCTTAATTCTGGGAGTCCAAAATTAGACCACTAATTCCAGACTTGCACCTTTCAATAATTGTTTGGGGGGGATGTTGTCACAACATTGAAGACTTTTATTTCAGCTGTATAGCAGAGATTTTACTTTTTCTAACAGTGCTGTTAGAAATTCAGTTCCTAAATACAAATGTAGAATCTTATCAGTAGCCATCTATTTTCTAATGTCTTGGACAGAATTATGTATCTCTGAATGTGTTTGCTAGTTATTTCCTTTGGGCTAAGGAGACTTTGGTGGCTTCTGATCCCAATATTTCCCTTTCTGTAAAGGTTGGCAGTAATCCATAATTCCCTTTGAATTAGGCCTGGGGAGATGTAGTTTTGTTACTGTTCAGTGACTGTGCATGCTGTGACACTCTCCTTGTCTGCAAGTTTGAAGTAGCCTGGTACATCAGTAAAGCTATGGCTCTACTCATATAAAGTCCTAACAACATATGATGTGTTTATATATTTTAGCTATAAGTGGCTATTTGGTATATCTTGCATATGCTGTTGCAATGTACAATGTTCCATATCATGGGCATGTTCCTGTAATAATGCCCATGTTCCAGAGAAAGCTGTAATGAAACTGTCCTATGTTTATAAACCATGTTCTCTACATCTTTCTGTAAAGGACTAAGCCTTTCAGTCATCTCCCCAGCCCCAGTGAGAAAGCTTGGAAACATTTGCATTTTTTCATTTTTTTGTTTGTTTTTGTGAGTTTAATGGTTGCTGGTTTTGTTTTGTTTTTTTTCCAGTTGTGCTTATTTTATTTGTGAAAAGCTTTGGTCTCTTTTTTTTTTTTTTCCCCCTGGAAATTTCAATGATAAGAACTGTTTGTAATAGTTTATCTTACAACAGGCTGAAGGAAGAGGGTAGCAGTATTCCCTTATTCTTTTAAGGAGCCATCAGTGTGCCATGCGTGACATGAAAAGGTAAAAAGGGCTCAGAGTGAAATGAGGTTTCAAATTATTTATCATTTCCCCTTCAACCACTTCATCTTTTGTCTTATGTTTGTTAAAATCTACTAAAAATCAGTGTTGGAAGGTGGTACTAGATGATATTTTCCATAGATAGACATCACTTTTAAAATTAAATTGTGAGACTTTTCAGTGAAGCAAACAGATATAATTAAAGTCAGTTTTATTTTTTCAAGGTGAGAGACAAAAAGGTGTAGGGGAAGAGAGAGGAGAATAAACTCTCACAGCCCTAAACCGTGAGAACAATTGGCTTAAGGTCTTCTTTCACCTTTTAGTCAAGAAAGGGTACTAATAAGGGTTATGACTGAAGGTATTAAAAATCTTTGTAGGTCACTTATAATAGATCATTCAACAACAAAGAAAATCATATTTCTGGAAACTGCTTCTTTTGCTGTCTTGCTGAGATACTGAACTGAACTATGATTTCCTTTTTTTTTTCCAGAAGAAAAATTTTCATGGTGTAAAGGTAGAACTTCACCTTCACAGGACCTAAGCTAGCTTCCCAGGCTAGCTGTCACAAAAGATTGAAGTTTGTTTGCAATTAATTTAGGAAAACAAGTTGACTGTTCTGTGCTCAGTACTGACAATGCTAGCAGAAACTTCATGTTGTCAAAATGGATAGAAATAATGTAATCACAGAGCTGGGGCTGGCAAGGGCTGCTGGGCTTTGCAGAGCCATGGTGGGTATAGTGCTCTGTAATAGGCTCAGCTGCTCCTTATATCCTTGAAAGCAACAGCTTGTTGGCATCATCTCCAAGTTCTGTCAAGCAAAATGTGCAGCTCCTTATGCATATTGTCTATAACTATTGTACCTTTCTGTGGACAAATTGCATATAATGTCATAAATTGGTTTAAAGAAAATTGGCAAAGATCTACTCCTTAATTGTCTCAGGCTGACATCTTCAGTAACTGAAACTTGACAGTCACAGGAAGAAAAGTCAGGCAAGGTGAGTGTCTTACTTAAGGTGTGATCCTGGGTGGCTTGGAGGTCTCTAAATAATAATCTATGTGGGTCTTTAGGGTTTGTAAGGAAGCTGGTGGAGTGAGAGACCGGGACTTGAGATTACTTTTGCAGAGGAGGGAAAACACCATGTGAGATGGAGTAGATTTTAATTGATGATTAACTCAATTGAGATTGTAATTTGTTCCAGCTGCAGGGAACATAACTTGCTGTCTCTGTCTCTGGTTAATTTCAAGAGCACTCCAGGCCTTTAACGTCAACAGTGAAATCTCAGCACTTGGTAAAGCAAGTCCTCAGCCATAGACTAGGTTTTTCTCTTTTGTCTGGTTTTCCACAGAGCTAGTGAACACGTCAATATACAGTGGTAACACACTGCTTCAGAGCAGTGTCAAATTAGCCTCTGTTTCCTGAATGAAAATGCTATTCATATGCAGACAAAACTATTGTAAAATCAGATCTTAATTATTTTCTCTTGATGGTTTCTTAACGTCCTGTCCCTTTTTTTTGTCCTTCAAAAACCTTAAGGTTATAAAAATGGTGTAAACTTTCCTCCCATGTGTGTCTGGATTACTAAATTACTATGGTTTAGGACCTTTCTTAAAACTGTAATATTCCTTTGTATTGGGAAATCTGGTCAAGATCAAAGCTGCATAAAACCAGCTGTTGAGAAAAGATGCAGTAAGATAATGTCCTGCTGTCCTTCTGTCACATGTGTTCTCCAGCAGTGTATGGAAATGATTTTTGTAATAAGTTCCAGTGCAGGAACTAGATTATCTGTTTGATGAGTGAATGCTTTTTAGATTGTAGCAGATAATTTGCTGACTTAGGCTGCCTTTTTGGTCGAAGTGTTTATATTGGGAAACTTCTGAATATGGAGATAAATGATATCTCATTGCTAGTTCCTCTTTTGTGGCTGGAAAGACAGAGAAAGGATTATAGTGTACTCCTATGCTGGCATGCATGTCTTGATTCAGACCTGTAACCTACAGGAGAACAGCACTGTAGTTTGCCAGAAATCATGAGATATCCAAACAGGAGCAATTCACTTGGTTCTGGCAGAGCTGGCTTTGAAACCAAATTTTTATCCATCAGGTTTTATCTAAAACAGTGACAATTCTAAACTGAGACAAGAAGCTATCCCCCTTCTCTGGAACATGCTATTAAAATACCACAATGTTTTGCTTAGGAAACGGGTGTGCTCCCCAGGATTCCTCCCTGCTGCTGTGTGAAGCTGGCAGGGTTTGACTGTTTGCTGCTGCTAATCAGTGGAGTTTAGTAGTGAAACTAAAAGGATTGTAGCAATTTTATTCAGCAGCTTCATGGGCTCCCTGGAATCCGTGGTGACTTGGAGGCTGTCCTGGGAGTCACAGGCTGGAGTTAGGCAGGTGGCAGCTCAGGTGGCTCTGAAACCTGCAAATCTTAGCATCCAGCTCCTGATTGCTGAGGGGCCAGGTAAATAAACAGCTACAAAACAGCAGGTTTCCAGCCTGCCTCTGTGTTCTGTCAAAAGAAAGTGTTTTTGTGAATGGTTAACATTTGACAAATTGCAATTTTATGATGGAATAAAGATCAGATAGAACAAAATCTAGATATAACAAATTTTCTTTCTTGCATCTCACTTGGGAACAATCTGCTCTTTGGATGGACAGGCATGACCTAGAGGTTTGTTTCTGCCTAGAAGCAGTCCGTAGCAACATGATTTTAACTTATTAGTCCTTATTAGTTTGAGTTTTATGCTCTATTGAGCTCAGACTTGCAGCTCCTCACTGTCTTGGAGAGAAGACAAATCTCGTTGTGGTTTACTGGGAGATCTTAGGCGTAGTCAGTGGAGGTATGTCCTCACTCCTGTGGTTAAACTGTGACACCCAGTGCCTGTACAGCTGTGTGCCTCAGTGTGGTCAGGTGCACATGCTTGTGACTTTTGCGCCTGTGGGGATAGGTGTAACCATAACTGCTGCTTCCACAGGCTAAAAATGCGATTTTAATCTTTTAATCTTGGTTCTTTAAAAGGTGGATATTTCAATGTACATGCTGTGGTTCATATGCCTCTTTAAAACATTGATAATCTATATCCTCAAATTCTAGTTCAACACTTTGTGTGTGAGTAATTGTTATTTAATATAAGATTGTTAATTGTTATTTAAGATTTTTTTTGTTTTGTCAATTTTTTTTCTCTCCTCTATGACCTGACAGAGTTAAGGTGGCAATTTTGCACAAGATAGATCTGGCAGTATGTGAAGTACCTTTTGGAGGAAAGGGAAGGAGGGAGAGGGAAAGGAATGGAGGGAAGAAGAAACCTGTCATTAATCAGGCTTAGGAATTTTTTGTTTTATCACTTAAACTAAGAAATCCAGGCAGTGGTAGTCCTTAGGAAATGACTCCTCCTGCTCGAAGAGATGTTGGCTATGAAGTACAGTTTCGGCTTAGTTTCTGACTCTGGTGGATCATGTAAAAAGCAAATTGTTTTGCTTCTCTGTCTTTTCCTTTCCCTCTTTCCTATGGGTGGCTGTTACTGATGGCTCTAAATGGAAGTGTGCAGCTTGGAGACCGAGTGGTTTCCCTGGTGCTTGGCACAGTGAAATTGGTGCTGCTAGGAGCTAGAGGGCTACAGATTATGCTGAACAATTTCCAGCAGAGCAGCCCTACCCAATTAGTGTTCTTAAGACACACACCCAGACACAGGTTAAAATATTGTTTATAGCAGCATAGAAGATGCAGGGGTAAAAAAGTTGTACTACCAAATGAAAGTTTGTGGCTATCCCATTGCAATGAAGTGTCGGTCAATTAAAAAGAAATCCATTTAGAAATTTACAGTGGGCTCAGAATATTATACTGACAGCACAGCTTCTATAAATGTATCCCTTTGACACAAAACCAACCTGAAATGCATTGAACTCCTAGAAACTGGAGATTTTATTGTGCCAGTTACCCACTATGTATATTGTACGAAAAAAATCCAACACCTGGCAAGGAATGGTTAAATCAACCTGGTTTTCTTAGAACATTCTCCAATCAGGGCCTATTCAGCACACAATTCTGTTGCTGACATTGCTAAAGTCCATAATGACATCTTTTTCTTTCTGCAGCAGAGGAAGGATTTTTAAAAATTGCTTGTACTATTTGTGGGGCTTAATAAGGCCTTAAATGTTGTGAATCATAAATTTTTGCCAAGTGATTTCTTTGAAAAGGCATGTAACAGTCTGGCTGTTTGTACAGGAATAGTTGGTAGTAGCAAGTTTGTAACTGGCTCAGGCTGGATACGATTGTGCTCAGAGCTGAGCATCTTAAGGGCATATTGTCTTTAAATTTGGATTGACTGTTCAACTGAACTGGTAATAAATCTTTAGCTGGCAAATTGCTTGCTCAGGGATTTCCCTCCTCCCATACTTTTTAATGTGTGTTTAATTCCAACGTTTCCTGATTTATGAAAGAAAATCCTAGGAAAACAAATGAATTGGCTTGGCATTTGCAAAAGTGGTTCTTGGTGTTCAGGTGCAATTCCATTGAGGGACAAGTCTAATGAGGAGAGTCCTGAAGTAAGACAAGAAAGTCAAACAAATATTCACTGAAGCGAAGAATTAGGGGTTTTCTAGGTTATAAGAAACTGTTTAATTGCAACCCTGGATTGGTTATTTGGTCACTATCCAGCTTTAGCCTGCTCATTTCAAGATCCAAATTTTCTTGTGAAGTAATTTAAACAATAAATTTTTAGAGTTGTAACTGCTGAATGTCTCAAATCCTTGGTCTCTTCTGATATTAAAAGAGGAGACTTGCAAATGCTTCTCAGCCCCATTTTTGCAAATTAGTTTAGTCCAAATGTTCTTGAAAATCAACAAGGCTGCATAACTCATCTCTGAAAATAAGTAGTACAATTATAGATCTCTGGGATGGTTTTGGAAATCTTACATCAGAATATTTATTTAGAGGTACTTTGTGGGCAGAAGGATGAGTATCCCAAAAGGAGAGTGCATTAAATAAAATCCATAGCTTTTTCTTGTATTTTATATATTAGTTTTCTCTAGCTGTTTAAGTAACTGTTTATCTTAAGTTTATTTTTTGTAAATGTATAAGAATCCATTTCATCATTAAACTTAAAGCTTCATGTTTCTGAAGTCAAGGGTCCAGTTCTAGGAAACAGGAGACCTGTGTGACCTTCTGAAGTCAAAGGTCAGGTTATAGGAAACAACAGTTGTGGTAGAGATAGAATGAAGTGAAATCAATAACAACTCAGCTATTGTCAAAACGTGAAGACAGTGCTCCAAACGCTTTCTTTTTTTTTTTTTTTTTTTCAGAGGGGTGGGGGTGTCTTCTCAAGATTGATTTCCTTCCTTTGTGGGGTAAGTGATAGTTATTTCCCCATGAAATGTGAGTGTTGTGGAATGGCTGAAAGCAGAGACTCTTTTCATAGGAAATGCCTTAAGTATGATGTACTTCCACAACCAGGGGACGCTCTGAAGACCAAGGATTGCTATGAAGAGCCAACAGGAAGGTTGATGTAGTAAAAGGAGAGCTTTAAACTAGGAATGACACAAATGAGATGTCAAGCCATGTACAAGTAAGGACAAGAGAGACCTTCTAATCAAAAAAAAAAAAGGAAAAATTGGGCCCATTTCAAATGTAGGCACACAAATAAGGGGTTAGTGAGGTTACAACATGATGGAAGGAACGTTCATCCATTTATTGGCAAATCAGCACAAGTGGGCACCTCTCTCAAGTGGCTGTACACTAATGCTTGGTGCAGGGGAAACAGTGTTCTTCTGTGTTTGTAGCACTACAGTCTCAGGGGTATTAGAGACGTGGGGGGATAGCTCAAAAGGAGATGTGCTTCTGTGTATGGAAACAGGACCTTTAGGAAGAGCAAGCCATGACAGTGAGGTGGGGGAGCTGACCTTTATGTGAGAAGGTAGGAGGAACACTCAGAGCTGTCTTGTTATGCATGAGCCAGTTGAGTGCTTAGTAGTCAGAATTAGCAGATGGACTAATCTGGATGATATGGTGGGTGTTTGATCAAGTAAAAAATGTAGTTAAGGCCTTCAGGCATCTGGGAGAAGCCTCATGTTCACAGACTGTGGGACTTGAAAACTCCCCAGTCTGCTAGATGGGCAGGGCACAAGCAATCCAGGAGGATTCTTTCCAGTGTGCAGCAATGACAGCTTCCTCACACAGGTGATTGAGAATCTACTGTCCAGGATCCCTTATTTACAAGCAAGGAAGAAATGGTGAAGAGTGACAGTGACCTTGAAATGGGGGAGTTCAGGATCCTGAGAGGAAAGATTGAAGCAAATAATAGGATCACAGTCTTGTAATTCAGGAGAGCTGACTTCAGACTGTTTAGGAACCTGCTTGAAGGAATACCATGGATTATGGTCCTGGAGAGAAGAGGGATCTAGAAGGTCTGGATGATTTTTCAGGAATGACTGGCTCCAATCTCAAGAATGATCCATTCTGATCTTTAGGAAACAGGCAAGGGTGTCAGAAGTATGCACAGATCAGCAAGATTCTCCTGACAGAACTCAAATACAAAATGTAAGAATATGTGTAGTCAGTTGACCTAGGAGGAATACAAAAATAACTCTGAATGCAGAAATGAGCTTATGAGAGCCAAAGTGTGCATGGAGTTTAATCTGGCAAATGATGTGAGAGGGTCTGAGGAGGATTCCTACAAAAGGAGGACTGAGGAAAATGGGGGTCTGGTACTGAATGTGATGCCCTGATGACTAAGAATATTGGGAAGGCCAAGGTTATTAATGCTTTTTCTGCCTTGGTCTTTACTCAGAAGATCTGCCTTCAGGAGTCTTAGTCCCCTGAGAATACTGGGAAAGCCTGGAGCAAGGAAGATTTATCTTTGGTGGAGGAGGCTCAGGTTAGGGGGCACTTCAACTGAATATACATTAGTAGATGGTAGTTGGGAATGCACCCATGAGTACTGAGGGAGCTGGCTTGTATCATGAAGCTACATTTGTTTGCCTTTGAAAGGTCATGGAATTTGAGGTGACGTTTCTGTGAGCTCCCGTCTTCAAGAAGGGTAAGCAGGAAGATCAGGCAAACTACAGGCCAGTCACCTTCACCTTGATCCCTGGGAAAGAGAGCAAATTCTCCTGGAGGTCACTTGTAAAAACAGCAAAGAAGAGAAGAAACAAGCCTGGGTGGGGTGACTGTTAGATGAAGTCTCCAGGGAGGGAGTCTGTAGCACATCTATCCTTGGAGTTGCTAAGAATCCAGACAGACCTGAGCAGCCTGTTGTCTTTGACCTTTCTAAGCTGGAGAGGTTTGACTAGGACATCTCCAGAGGTCCCTTCCTACCATTATAGTTTCATGATTCTGTGTTTTAAATAGTGAAATAGTTGAAGGACCTGATCTGCTCATGGGCATTTTGTGCACACAGTCACAGTCAGCGAACAGGATTTTTTTAGTTTAATTTGTCCACTTCAAAATTGAATATGCTGAAATTTATTTCTATTGAATAATTTGTGCTATCCTGGATAGAAAGCTGATAAGTTTGGTTTCTTTATAGATCTAGAAAAGTTTTCCAATTATTATTCCAAATGTAGTTTGACTTCTTTCACTATTTTTAACAACTCTTGTGTTTAATATCTGAGCTCAAGAGTTGCCATCTTCTACAAAGACTGTACGAACAGTCTACAGTTTTGATTTCTTGAAATAATTCTGAAAAGTTCCTACTTTGCATTTGAGCATCTTAATATATTTATTCTTATAAATATAAAAAAAAAAATTTGGTTTTTTTCAGTATGAATAAAGATAGCAGTAAATACTGACACAGAGTACTTCTCATTCTCAAAGTGCTCTAAATTTGTTGTCTAATTACTATTCACAATACTCTTGGGAGGTTCATGTATTTAATTATCCTCATTTTGTAAGCTCTGGGAATATGAAACAGTGGAACATGGGACCAAACAAGTCTTTGCTTTTTTACATTTCTGCCCCAGTACCAAAAAATTGATTTCCTCCGTGACAACACATCAGAAAGTACAAGGGGAAAGAAGAGTGACCTTGAAGTGAGTCAAGGTCTAATTTAGCATCTAGGCTGCTCCCAACCAGAAAGCTGTTTTCAGTCACGAACTTTCTTGCTTTCATTGCATGGCACCAAAACTAATGAAACTTGACTTGTAAATAAATAGGGCTTAACTTCATTGTCCCTTTTCTCTGGAAAGTTGTTGCAAGATATAATTTTTTTTTTTGGTTTCTTTTGTATAAACTTTGCTCATGAACATGTTGCAGTGAGTGACAAATGCATAGACTAAAATAACATTTTAAGTGATATTTTGTAAAATAATTAGAGTCAGACATTTTGGTAGCATTTCCATTGTATGCCCCTTCACAGTCAATCTTTTTTTTTTTTTACAGATAAAGGAAAAATCAGGATAAGTACTCACTTTTTAAAGTTGTTTTTTTTTTTTTTTAAAGATTGATTAACTGTGCTAGAATAATGGGAGGAGTAAACTGTTACTCTTCTGGAAAATTAGGCCATAAATTGAGGGCAAAGGTAGCTGAACTACTTTGCTCCCACATGGCAGTTGTGTACTTAATTATTTCATAAGCATCCTTATATAAAAATTAGGAGAGCTCCATATAGTGATCCTTGATGATTGACTCAGCCTACTAATGCAGGAGAGGAACTAAGTTTTATAAGTGTTAATACAAATATATATTGAGTAGTTAAACTGACTTGGTTTTTCCCATGTAGGGAAGCAAATATTGTAATCTTTTGCATTTCAAGAAAACACAGGTATTCAAATTTGCTTCATTGTGCTTCTCTAGAAAATCTGACTTGACAATTGAGGGAGTAAGTGGCAGTTTTGTCAGATACTCTCTGCTTGTAAGAAGAAAACAAATAAATAGTTCTTTACTAGGATTTTTTTGTTGATTCTATAAAAAAATTACACTTTCTGGCTTTGAACAAGTAGCGTGTGACCAGTCATTTCCCCTTAGACTTCTTGGAGTTATGTTGCTTCAGTGCCTTTCAAGGCTGGGAGCTACTCTTGAACAGTAGCCCACATGCCAGTGTTTATCTGTGAAAGTACTCACTGGTACTGTGTCAAAAATATGTATTTTCTGGGGAAAAATTAGGCTATATTGGAAAGCCTATATTATGTGAGTGATAACTCCAGAACTCTTCATGTCTCTCACTTTCTGAGAAGTGCTGTTATTCTTCAGTGGTTCCTTGAATAAAGCTGACCTATCAAATGCTATTTCAAGTCTTCACATCTGTGGATTAGCTACTAATGGACTTTCACTTGTTAGTGATAAATTTATATTTAGACTAATGCTGTAAAGTTCAAGGCTGGAGTCCCAATTTAAAGCAGAACTGTCCTTTGTCTTTAGTCACATGAAGACTAAAAGGTGTGAATAATGTCCATGTGCTCTAACTTATTTCTGCAGTCTCCAAGATGGTTTTAGGCAATCACTGCTATTAAACAATAGTCTATAACTAACATTTAAATTTCTGTTTTGCTTTAGCCTTTTAGCTGTTATTTCTGGTGTAATTTAATGGATTTGGTCCACAACACTTGTGTGAATGGAAACTTCCACTGGAAAATGACACCTTTAGAGGTGTCTTAATGAAAATCTTGCTGGGAAGTGTGAGGGTTTTTTGAGCCAAAGTGACAATGAGGAAGAGGCAGAGAAGACAATAAATCCAGTCATTTAACACACTCTTCTATCCTTAACAGGGAACCAATTGCATCAGTTATCACTCACAACTGAGACAAGTGCTCTTGGCTGTTCAGCTGTGGGTCTGCTTTACACTTCATGTAAAGAATTAAATATTGCCAGAGTTGTTTCCTATCGGTCCCTTAACTAGTAGTTGGGATACCTCCTTGTACACTGAGCCTCTACTCAATCAGGTAATCCAGGGATTACAGAATGGCTGGCTCACATCCTGAGTAAATGCAGCAACCGTGAGCAAGCCAACTCTTCTCTTCTGAAAGGAGGAGTGGGTTGTTTTGGTTTTTGTTTTATTTCTCCTCTTCATTATTTAATTGTTCTGACACCAATCTGTTTTTCTGACACTTGATTTCATATGAATCCTAAACAGTGGGATTTTTTTAATCTGCAGGATTGGAAACTTCTTCTGTTCTGTTTGTTACTTCATTTTCAGGCAAGATGAGGGGGCTTGTGCAGTGTGTGTAAGAATTATGTTGTTGGAGCATTGCATGCCTCTAGTTTAGAACTGAGCAAATTCATTATGCTGATGACAGCCATACCTATATGTTAATACAGATATTGGTGTGTGGAAGAGAGTCACAGCTGGGTGTACTTACACAGACTAAACTTCATGTCTTCTCTCTTTTTTTAGATGTCATTATTGGGAAAAAAATAAGAGTAAAGGTCAGTAGAACAATAGCAATAGGATATTTATAGTGGGGTTAAGTAAATAATTTTTAATGTTATTTTTGAGTGATTGAATTGATACTGTAGTTTAATATGTAATAACCTATTGGGGAGGGAATTAAAGAGGTAAATCATACAGGGCCAAAATGATAATTCATCCTAAAATGATAAAAAACCCCCACAACACCCCTTTCCCCCACAAACTGAATGCTGTACCTATCAAGGGTGCTCATAAATGTCAGAGGTAATACTGATTTTAAACCATCTGGCTCTTCACGGTAAATTGAGATCTTCTAGCTTTAAATACAATATTGGTTCATGCAATTGACAATATAACAGACTTTGACATCCCAAAATATCCCTTCCCACCCTGCTTCAGCCCCCTCCCTCTCTTTCCTCCCCTTCCTTCATTGTCTTAGTTGCAGTAAAATACCAAACCACTACATCTTGCCTTTCTCTTTGGGCTAAAACTTCTGTTTAGGCTTGTGAACAGACAGAGATAGTAAAACTAATAAACTAGCTCTAATACTCTGTTTTCCAGCATCAATTTGAGCTCATGATCAACCTGAGATCTGGTGTGTTGTTGAGGCTGTTTTAAGCAAATTCTGAGCATGTCTTGGTTGGACAAGGAGGGAATTAAGCTGGTCTGTGAAGCTATACAGACAGAGACGTAAGTGAAAGGCAGCAATGGTCTAGGAATGTTTATGCAGGTAAAATATCCAGTAAAGATACTATTACTTATATAAATATGTGTGTATATATATATAATAAAAATTCTAGTTGCAAATTATCCTTTAGGACCGGACTTTGAGAGATGGTTTAGAAAAAAATGCTGAGTGCAGATGTGTGTCTTGTTCTTTTACCTGGCACTGGAGACAATGAAGTCAACAATGGGGAACTTTGGAAAGGAAAAAAATATGGAGGTAGCAGAACGAACTTACTGGGTTATCAAGCTTGCTAATTTCAGATATTGTAAATACCTGTGTTGTAGATCCCATAAATGAAAGTGTTTCAAGAGGAACTGTTTCTAGTTTTTCTCCTCATATATACAAGTATAATCACAAATGTTATGCCTTTCATGATCTGAAGCTTTTATGAATTCCAGACAGAATGAGTCTGTGGGAATTTTTATCATCACTGCCTTTAAACAGTTTTTTCTCTCTATCTTTGGCACTTACTATTGAGATGATGTGGTGGGTTGGCCATGTCTGGATGTCAGCTGCCCACCAAAATTGCTCTATTGCTGTCCATCCTCAACTGGAAAAAGGAGAGAAAATATAATGAAAGGATTCTGAGTTAAGGACAGGGAAAGCTCACTCACTGATTGCCACTGTGGACAGAACAGACTTCAACTGAGGAAATAGTTCACTTTTTTACCAGCCAAATCAGAGTAGGATAATGACAAAGAAAGAAAACAAAATCCTAAAGTACCATCCTGCCCTACTTTCTGTGCTTAACTTTACTCCTGATTGCATCTAACTCCTCCCCCTCAGTTGGTACAGGAGGATGTGGAATGAGGATTGAGGTCCATTCACCACATGTTGCTCCTTTTTCCTCAGGGGGAGGACTCCTCTCACTCTTCCCCTGCTCCCCAATGGCAGAAAGTTTTTTATTAACCTCTCAAATGTGAGTACTTCCCATGGGGAGCAGTTCCTCAGCATGGGTCTCCTGTGGGCTCACAGGTCCTGCCAGAAAACCTGCTCTAGCATGGGCTCCTCTCTCAATGGACCCACAAGTCCTGCCAGGATTCTGTCATAGCACAGGTTTCTTACTAGATCACACCTGCTCCAGTGTGGGGTCTTCCACGGGCTTCAGGAGGCTATTTTCTCCATTTTTAACCTTCATGGACTGCAGGGGCACCATGGTCTGCACCACAGGCTGCAGAGGAATCTCTCTGGAGCACCTCCTCCTTGTTCTTCTTCACTGACCTTGGTATCTGTGCAGTTGTTGCTCTCACATTCTCACTTCCCTCTCCAGCTGCAAGTGTGCAGGGTTTTTTTCCCCCTTCTTAAATGTGTTATCCCAGTGGTGCTACTGCCACCACTAAAGAGCTTGGCCTTCTCACAGAAGCCACCTCTGTAGTTCCCTTGATACACAAACAAAATCCTTTTGCTAAGCTACAAAAGTAGGCCCTTCTATTTGGTTTCCAGAAATGACTTTTTAATTGTTCTCCTTCAAGGCTTTTTGTTTTAAATTAATTTTTTTAATTTTTTTTTTTATTGTCAAATGGAAAAGTTATGCATAATTTTCTAGATAAGGTCCCATCAGGACCACATATGATGGCTTTTTAATTTCCTCCCTGACAACACCTCTTGTGATGTGCCCTCTGTCTCTCTCATAGCCATGTCACTCACCTTGAGAGCAAAGAAAAGATTGAATCTGCCCCAACCCCAGCAGAGCACTCCATATGGTGCTGTGTGGGAAAATGCTATCTAAACTGGAGGAGATGGTTGTTAGTACAAATGCTTTGGGAATGACTGAAGGAGATAACAAGAAACTGTGTTGAAAGAAGCTATAAGGCTGGAGGGAGGTTATTAGTGGAGTTCCTCAGGGACTGGCTTTGACATTGATCTTATTTATTATTTTCACTAATTACCAAAAAGTAGGATGAAAACAAGAATGTGCTAATGAAATTTGCTAATGGCTTGAAGCTGAAGCTACTTAAGAGACCAGGATTGACCTTGAATAGTGGTGAATTGGAGATGGAAAGGAGTTGGTATTAAAATCACAAGAAATTGCATGTTTGGAGGAAAAATAAGTATTTCTGGGATTCCTCATTCAGTGAAGCAACAAAAAGTTTCAGAAAGTCTAAGCTGTGTAATATAATCAGAGACTCACCATGTATCTTGTTTGAAGTGTAGAGAGGTCTGATCCTCCCACCACTGGAGGGAGACAAGGACCAACAAGAACAAACACTGATAAATGTCAGATGATGTGTGAATTCATGTGGAAGAGTGGAAAGCAAATCTGACCCCTGTGAAGGATTGCATAGATCTGTCTGTCTTCAACTGCGCCACCTCAAAATGGACAGTACAGCACAGTCAGTGTATGGGAAGGGAGGATGTAAGTGGTCTGTACAGAGCTGCTGTTTTATTTGAGGTGTATGTGTTGTTTTGAGGTAGTTACTTTAAGAAAAAAAAACAAACAACAAAAAAAACAACAAAAAACCAAAGCAAACTAATTGGAAAATGCAGTTTTTCTGAACCAAAACAGTCCGGAGGATGATGATAGAAGCTCCTCTTAAATATCTGTTCTTAATCTGTGCATCCTAGAAAACTACAATCAGTTTATTTTGAATATATTTCTTTAACCATAGTGGAATTGTCCTCTACTAATTGTTCTGTATAGCTGTTTACAGCAATAAACTGTCTTACTGTTTACAAAATTGGTAATATTGCATTTCTGCTAATAGGCAAATTTCTTCTTCTATATTTTTAACAGAAGATAAAGAAAAAGCAGACAAGCCAACAAGAGTCCATCAAAGGCAAACCACAAGTACAGTCATGAATAGAGAGATGTTAACAATGACATCAAAATTGAAGGAGAGGCAATATTTGCAAAGAAAAGAGGATAATCACTTAATCCTGTTCTCTGCTCCAAGCCAACATGGAACATTAGACTGTAACAAGACTGGGACATTGCAGCTCCAGTGATTGTTTTCTAAATGTGGGAAACCCCAGTTAAAGGAATAAGAATAGATTAGACAGGTCCTAATTTACCAATTACTTGCTGTTCCTTCCCATGCTCTTAATGTGGATGTCCTGTCTCCACTACAGGAGATGTTATACAGGCAATACTGCTTTTCTAGCTAGCATGTACAGTATTTAGTCACACATCTGTGGTGTGTGAATTTCATAATTTATTTTAAAAGGGAATATTGCATCAAATCAAGAAGTTTCTATGCAGTTTTTAAACCAACTTTTCCCTCTTGTTTGCCAGAACATTACTTTCTGAATGGAAATGTCTCTCTTGCTTTTTTTACATTTTTTTCCTCTTATTTTTATCCTCAGGGTTGGTGGTTCTTTTTTGTTGTTGTTTTTTGTTTGTTTGTAGTTTTTGTTTTTTTATGGTGGCTTCTTTGAACCGGTGTCCTTATTTAAACCAAATTTCTCCTCTTTGTTGTAAAGCTCCTGGGGACTTACATGAAGACTTGGCTGTTTTGGTAGAATTCTCAGTGGTGCTATAGCAAGCACGTACACAGGATTTAGCACCTTTTGATGCAATTTAGCTCTGGTGATACTTAAGCTACTGTTTCACCTGAAGTCTGCAGTTCTTTTACTCCCTCATGAATATGCTAATGAATTATTTCACACTCGTTAAAAAATATATCTTTGCAGTCACAGAGCCAACTTGGCATCTTGGGGTGGTATTTAAATAACTTCATGGAAAATGTATCAGTCTAGTTTTTTTCTTTAAAAAAAAGAGTGAATAAATTCAGTGTGGCACGAATCTGGCAGCTGCATTGCAAAAAATATTCAGTGCAAGTAAATTATGCAATTTTTTTGTTGTTAAAATAGTTCAGAAAATATACTTTCAAATGTTATTTTAATTACTACCTTTATTCTACTGCTTCTAAATAAGCTTTCTACTTGGCAATGTAATACCTGAAATCTGATATTCTAAATGATTCCTTGTTTCCTAATGTATCTTTTATGATCATTCCCAAATTGTAATTCTTTTTCTGTCAATCAAATTGGTGTTTCAGCCTGTTTGTTTCCTTTACCCATAAAGACACAGGTGCATAATATTACTATAATTTTCTTCATGTGGTATCTTTTCTCAGTGTTTTTCATGTATGGACATTGCTGTAGTGATTATCTGTCCTCCACTTTATTTATGATTTGGATTATTTTTATTCTGCCTAATTTCTGGACATGTTCTCATACTAGTAAGTACTGCATTATTTTAAAGCATTTAAAAACATATCCTCTATATAAATTAGAATATATTAGTACTAAATGTACCAAGAGTTACAAGTGTTTTTTGTATTTGTAGTTTCTGCTGTTTTTGTGAACTATTAGAAACCTCATTAAAAAGCTTGACAATAAGAGCCATACAACCTACTTTCCAGATCAAAGCAGTTCAAAGAAATCTAGATATGCATATATATTTCCATTAATATGGTATTTTTACCAAAGACTGCTCTGGTTATTAGGCATTTTTTTCAATTTCCATCAGTGAGTTTGAACAAGAGTTTTGATTTTACAGTACTTGTAGCATGCTGGAGTTATTCAGGTGAAAAAATACAAGTCCATATTTTGATTTGAGGGTACTTATTTCAACTCCTATGACCACTGAACTTCATTACTGCATATTGTGTAGTATCAGAAACTGTGGGGGAAAGATCAACTGTTCTATCAATTGTTACTAAAGGATAATGGAAAAATGGATAGTAGAGAAACTGGTAGTTTGGGGAGCCTGGTTTTGGAGAGATGCTGTGGTTTACCAAGGACTGACTTAGAAATCCTTGGCAGAACAGGACTCCCAGGTACTGGGATAATGCACTGACTCCTCTCTCTCTTCAATCTCCGTGCCTTAAATGCACCCTATCTCTTCCTATCAGCACCTTGATAATGAGATTTTAAACGATTTCTGTTACTGCAGCTGTTGTTGGCTATGTATTTTTTGGCTGTGTATATTTTTTAGCTCCATGGAAGTGCAGGATGGGGAAGAGAAGTATATTCCCTCCTATTCCAGATGACTCATGGCCTCAGTGGACCTGTGGGTAATGGATGGAAAAGTACTGTAATGAAGACTGTTGAAAGAATTGAAGTCTAAACTATAATATTCAAGTATCAGGAGGAAGTACTTCTCCATCCTCAAAATAAAGTTTGCATAAAAGCAAAAAGAAGTTTGGTCTCTTTCTGTGAAAGAAATAATAGGTTTTAGGTCCTGGTCATAAAGAGGATGAGGAGTATTCAGAAGCATCTGTTACTTCTTTTCCTGTGTACATGCTCAAGGGTGCAAATGGTTTGGTTCACTTGGGTGAAAATGCGCTCAAGGGCTTCAAAACTTCAGAAAAAAAAGTATAATGTGCTTTGCGCTGCAGCAGATTGTGTTTGGGTCTCTTAATATTTTTTATTTTAGATGCTGGAACACCAAGAGAAGAGGGTTGAGTATGGTACCAGAGTTTGCAGTTGACTTGTGCTAGCCCCAGTAAGTAATTTAGACAGATGGGATGTGAGACTCAGGCTGTAACTTAAATGTGGGATTACAACTGAGCCCTCCAGGGACCCAGAAGTGTTTTTGTTATGGTTGTAAATGTAATGTGGTAGATGTTCCTTGGTGAATTGTTGAGGGTTTAAGTTCTTCCTAAAACAGGCTGGGACAGAAATTGGCATTGTGACTTCATGATGTGAATCCCTTATGTCTCTGTTATGAATAGGCTTCTGCTGAGCACTTTGCCTTGGGGTATCTTTACCTGAAGGAAAGGGTAAAACACAGATGAAAATTACTCTGAATTTTCCCTTAATATTGGGAGTGAACGCTTTCCTTGTCTTCAAGATGGGCAATGTTTTAAACCATGTTAGCAGGTACACTTGGATCATGATTTTTTGGTTACTCTAAAGTATAGCAGTCTCCTTCACATCAGATGCGTAGTTGTTATTCCCCCCATCCATCATTGTCATCCACAATCTCTTGCCCCACCTTGTAGACAAGCCTTGAAGGTGTGGGCTTGAATCTTCAACCCTTGGCCACCTATGGAATGAGTATTCTTTTTTAATGCTTGGAACATATTAATATTGAAAGGAGTTTTGCTTGAATATAGATTCCAGAAAGAACTAATCACATACAATTTAAAGAGAACTTAATTTTCAAGTACAATAAGAACTGTAGTCTTAGACTAGGGTATGAATAGCTTTATATTTAGATGCTTGGAAAAAAAAAACCAGAATCATGCTGTTATGTGTTTGCTTGTCTTGCTTTAGTGACACACCACTTTAATTCTGTTGTTGTTGAGTTGAAAATTGCCAC
This sequence comes from Cyanistes caeruleus, assembly GCF_971803275.1. NCBI lineage: Eukaryota > Metazoa > Chordata > Aves > Passeriformes > Paridae > Cyanistes > Cyanistes caeruleus. The sequence continues at coordinate 104,097,633 of NC_141701.1, forward strand.
TATGAAAGAATCGTGAGAGATCTGGATATTTTGGGTCTTGGTGAGTCCTACCAGTACCTACTTATATATAGTCAAAAAAGAGCTCAGCCCATCCATGGTTCAAAACACCAGGTTGTGAGTCAGCCCTAATCAGGTATTCATTCTGTCAGTGAGGGGTTGTGGCCGAGGGACTGATTTTTGTTTGAAAAATTAACTCTGTATTCTTAGAATGTGCAGAGAGAGACAATGCCTGTTAGCAACAATTTCACATTTAATTCCTTTGTTTCTAATACTTTATCCTTGCTGAACAACGATCCTAATTACAATACTTCTGTACTGTAGTTTAGCTTTTGTAAACCAGATTGTTGCAGAGAAGGATATCCTACTGGGTTGAGATGGAATCCATTGTATGTGGGGAGAGGATGCCAGATACATTGGCCCACCCTGAAGGGATGGTGAATATTTGCACACCGCCAAAATTCTCAGTTCATTTTGAGAGCTCCACAGTTCAAGAATCAATTGGATTTGCATATCCCAAAAGTTCAGGAATTGATTTCCTAAATGGTGATATTCAGGGCATAATGATCATGTCTGCCTATTATTATATGATCAAATATATTCCACGGAGGGTGAATTATTTAATCTCTGTGGAGACATGGAATTTTCATGATGCATTAGGACTGCAATGGACACTTTTTTTTGCATAGGAATGAAATTGTTCTGTCTTCTAAACATATGATCTGTGATGCCTTGAAGGCTGCTTGGAGAGGTAGATAATTAGCTACCCCACTGCCTAGAGAAATAGCTTGGAGATTTTTAGAAGCCTTATGCAAATGGTTTGGGATATTATACAAAATTAGTTTCAGTTAGGCTCAAATTTATCTAATTTAATTTAATTATTGGGAAAAGTGAATCTTTGACTGAGAAAAATAAGGAAGGAGAAGACAGGGTAAGAAAATACATTGGCATAGGAACTTCAACAATTAGATAATGATGGATTTATAGCTGCCATTCACTTTGTAGGTGTTCACCTTTAAGGCATCTGTAATGACTTTCTTTTATAAGACTCTATCAAAATTAATACCCTACACCACAGGTGAAATAATTACTTAACGGAATTAAACCCTGTTGCTGAATATGGCTGTATCCTATTTTAGCGAACTGTGAACTGAACTGGTAAATCTACTGCCTCCAGGGAAGTTGAAGTCCCAGCTCATTCTGCACATTTTGCTTGAAGTTTCAGGGAGATTCTGGCATGGAGAGGAGAGTTTTCTGAACAGGAAACTTGACAGTTTGAGCAGGCCTGCTTTCATATGAGCATGAGCTGTGGTGGTCTGTTTAAGCCTGTGTGATGTCTCCAGCAGCCTTTCATTCTCTGTCTTGCTTATGGGGGAATCAAATTTCTTCTTAATCCAGGGAAGATGGTCAGGAGATTAGAGGAACAGGTGGTGCACAGCTGATTGCTGGTGGCTAGCTGTTAGCTGCCTCTTCAACATGCAGGGCCCAGGCAGAGAGCGAGGAGAAGGAAATATATTGGAAGCCGCTCAGGCGTTACAGCTTGGCCTGTGGTTCAGTGGCTGAACTGAGACCAGGGAAACTGTGAACTGGCAGCTGTATGGTCTGAGGTAGGAGGGAAGGCTGCCAAAGCAGGACTGTACAAACAGGGATGAGTTTTCTTCCATGGAGAATAATAGTAGGCATACAGAGTCTTGGGGTGGTGTGGATAAGTCAGCAGTGTCTATAAATGAGGAAAGAAGTGCGGGCAAGTGGGGTTATCACAGATAGACCTGAGGATTCTGTCTGAGCATGCAAGATTTATACCCACTCTTAATGAACTAAATTTCTGTATATTTCAGTGAGCTCTTGTTCAGTTTCAACATACAAAATTATTTTGAAGAGCTATCTGAACAACTTCTACTGTGATTTGACCACTGTACGAGCAAATTCTTTGAGCAGCCTTGAATATGTGTTTCTGTGCAAAGCTTCCTCAGGCAATGCTAGCTTCACTTTACTGCCATTGGAACATATGCTGAAGTTCACATCTAGGATGTTTCCTTGTGAGCTCTTAATTTGTTTCTTGAGCAGTATTTTGTGGGCAACTTCAAGAATATAATTTGTAGTTTGATTAACTACAGTAAAAGGTTTTCAGCCTTTTACATTTATCAGTAAGAGACATGTTACATTGCAGCATGAATACAGTTTCAGGGAAACTCAAAAGTAGATTGAAGTATCTTAGATAACCATCACAGCTTTAATAATACATACAGTACATTGTTACTATAAGATACATTGAGAATATAGTATTGAAGATAACAGGCACTGTTTGTGACAATTTATTAGAGAGCTCTGAATATAGGATACTGTTGACCTGCAGTTAAATCACTTTTGAAAAGCAAGCCTGAAATGCTGCCCTAGAATTCTCCCTGGGGCCCTGCAGCTTGGTGAAAGATATTTGGAAGATACACTGTTGGGGCTGAGAACTGTGGTGCTTTGTTTTGGGCATGTTGGTATATGCTTAAGCATTGATCCTAAAAGAAAAAAGTTCTGTACAACTGCGCATTTACAAGAAACTGTATTTTACTGCATTTACTTGCGCTTTTTAAAATTTTTATCTTCTGGGTGTTGTATCTTTTCATTTATGTATAGCAGTTTCTTGATGAGGACACTCATGTTTTCTGTTCTCTGTCACTTGGAGAACTATGCCAAATGAGTCAGCTGGAGAGAACAGCCAGGGAAAAGCAGAAACTCCTTTATAAGCTAAATGACAGGTTAACAATCTGTTATAAACGAAACCAGAAAAATGAACCCTGACACAAGAAGCTAGCCAATCCCTTCTGGGGCAGCAGAGCTGTCTTTTTCTGCCCCAAACAATATTTCATGGTAGAGGAAGATTGTTTGTATCTTACCCATGCATACTGGATTTGTCTACACTTCTCTGGGATCTGTTCTGGAGGTATTGCAAAAATAATATCTGAAAATCTCAGAGTACTTTAAAGTTTTTGTTGTTATTAAACTTCTAGTGGGAGAATGATTTTATTTATATTATTTTTAAATTAAATACTTGTTCCTCTTTGCTCACAGTAAACTGTTGAAACTTGAGATTATAATATACATATATATACAAGAAATTAATTTCTCAAATTGACAATATTTTATTGTTACTGTGAAATTCCTCAGGAATGGCTCAAGAATTCCTTTCAGGAACGGTAGCTCCCCATAACGAATGCTCTTCTTGGCAAAAATCTGATGTTGAGCAGAAGCTAAAGGTTAGGTCAAACATTGGTGTTATCATCCTTTGGTTTCCATTTGAACACCAGGGACATAATTTTGAAGCGTTACTTTCTAAACATGAGGAAGAACTTTGTGAGTGACCGTGCACTCACGCAACAGAACAGATTGCCCATAGGAGTTGTGGAGCCTCCATCAGTGGAGATATTCAGGAGCTGTCTTGACAGAATCCTGTCTCATGTGCTCTAGCATAGCCTTGCTTGAGCAGGGAGGTTGAACCAGATGACCCACTGTGGTCCCTTCCAACCTGACCCAGTCTGTGATTCTGTGTCTTAGGTTTCATCCATACTGCTCTGACCTCATCTCTGATAATCTGACTCATTTGTGTCATGTGAAGTATCTTGATGACAAGATGTTCTGAAACCTCTGAATATCCATTATGTAATGAGTGACCTTCTTTTTAGTTTTCAAATTATGCAAATGTTCATAAATTCTCCTTTCCAGGTTTTATTCATGTTTGCAGGGTGGTTTTAATACTGGAAACCAAATGCAAACTTCATGTGAAGCCCCTACTTTTTGATCTGGTTTTGACCATTATTGGTAACTCATAGTACTCTAACTTTTTAAACCCAGTTTTAAATTGTTAAAGCATGAAAAAATGGTTTCAAGTAAAAAACTTGATATTACTGATAAACTTGGATCTGAAAGTGAATCTAGTACTTGCAAGGCCTTTGTTGAAGGAGATGGGGAGAAACAGCTTTTTTTTCCCAAGAAACCATAGTTTTTATGATTTGTATCTCCCAGTTTAAGATGATAATAAATCTTTCAGCAAAGAATAAAAGTATTATTCTTGTATGCAGATATGTTCTGAAATGCTTTGCTAGTTATGGATAGGCCTCATGTGCTTAAACTCTAAAAGAAATTTCTTGGTGTTTGTGATAGCAACAGTGCCAGTAAAAATACAGACACAGGAACACATGCTGTTTGGCTCAAAGGCAAAAATAAAATAGTGTTCTGCAAGCATCCAGAGGGAGAATATTAGGTTTTTTTTCAAAACATAGAGAAACACTAGTTAAAGTCAAATGAGCTGTTAGATAGCAATGAATGGTCCTTTGCAAGCCAACATTTTTTGTCTTTAAAAAGCAAAGGAAAATCTCTAGTTAATATACCCTGACTTTAATAAATATCAAGTGTTCTCTTCCTTCAAGGCACATATTGACTTGTTAACCTTCTTCTAATCTGTCTTAATCATTGTCAATATTTACCTCTTCTTGCAATAAATACTGAGAAGTCAACTTCATCTCTATTTTTGAACTTGTGCCATTTCTTTGCCCATCTCAGTGAAATTCATATAGAGCTTAAGAAGAAAAATTAAACTTGTTATGTAACTGCTGCTATGCAGTTTATAGTAATAATCTTGAGCTGTTCAGACCTCTGGCTGTAAGTAGAACTCACATTTCTATAGACCTAAAATAATATTAGATACTTTTGACTCTTTATAGGTATTTCTTGGCAAACTAAATATAATATTGCTATACTGCTAACCAGCTGAATTCCTCATCAAATTAGGTGTATTATACAATTTATAATAAGGTTCCTTAATGGCTGGTTCATGAAATGATCACAAAGTATCCTGTGCAAGCACGTGCTTCTCTAAAGACTAAATTATTGTGAGCATATTTTTTGAAAGAAAATATTGGTATCTTTTCAGACTACTGATCTGTTAGGATGCATTCTGCTATAGTTGTTTTTGAACTTCTGGAGAAACTGCTACTTTTGTTTGTCACTGACTTCATGTCCCATTATGTTGCTGACTGAGGTGACAGGAGGGGGGCCTTTTGTGGAGTCAAAACCCAGCCTAAGCCCCTTGAACCCTGTGCAGATACTGAATCAAGCAGAGCTGAGCTGCAGTATGGTGTTGAGGGCAGTATTTCATGCCTCTCTTCTGGCACTGAGCACTCCTGAGTCAGATCTGTCTAAAACCTCATGAAATCTGAATATGTAGAGCTGCTTTTGAATTTTAGAGGGTGTGGAAACTGTTGAGACATGTGCTGCCTGCACAGACCTCAGCTCAGATGGTCTTCCCAGATGAACCTCTCTGTACTCATTGCATCCTTAAACTTACTTAACTAAGCTTCCAAAGGTCTTGTGAAAATTAGAAAATCTTAATTATTACAGCACTGATGCTCAAGGTGAAACATTTAGTCCTTGGAAAATGCTTGCTTGATTGCAAACAATTTGGTTTTGAGCTCAGATATAGTATACATGCGTGGAGGGGAAAGTGCAGTTTAAAAGTACTTCCAGAAATAGAAGTAGTGATATAATTTTGTGCTGACTTTGGGAAAGTAGAATGTGAGAGGGAGGGAAAAGAGTTGAAGCATGCAAGAATGACTATAGGGAAGAAAGGGGAGCTTGGGTTGTGATCTACATTCTATCTCAAATCCCTCAGACTTTGTGTGGATGTCTGATATCGTACAGTTGTAGTTCATTGTCAGTGCTGAGTCACCCAGAATGTGTCTTTGCTCATTGGCAAACTGCTGAAGACAGGAATTATCAATATTTTAATGGTTTTCACAGTATTTAATAAAGCTGGTTGCGTATTTTCCAGCTGATCATTTTTTTCAAATCAGAAAATCAAAGCATTTCCTGGAATATTGCCTATTTAATAGAAATTTTTGGGCAGCAGATTGTTGGAACAACTTGTTTCTATTTGCACGTCTTCAGGGCATGAAACTCCAAAAGGTTGGATCATGAAAACTTTAGGTTCCTTTCTTCCCAGTTTGAGCCAGGAGGGATTTCCCACTGTACAAATTTTATGTGACCAAGGAATAGAGGGAAAAAATTTGGATTATCTGCAGATGTACAGAGCCATCATCAGTTTGAGAACTGAATTATCTTGGGAGAAAACCATGTTAAGATCCAGACCAAATTTGGCTGTATAAGTAGCCCTGTTAATTAGCACTGTATCTGGACAGTGCTGCATTCCTTGATACTCATTAGTAGAAAATTGTAAAATAAATTATAAAACCCAAAGGGCATTAAATGTCTCTTACCTCAGATACTGAAAACAAGTACTGCAGAAGGAATAGGAACAGGCCATTCATGCTACTGCTTTCTCTTCCTCTGAAATTTCTTATTAAAAACCTTCCCTGTAGGATTATTGGGCTGGAATTATACATTAAAATGAAAACACAGTAGTTATTCTCTTGCCTACAAAATGAAATGGTTAGCATAACTGTATATTGTTTAGAAAAGTCAATTATACCTCAAACAAGGAAGAGAAAAAAAAAATTTAGCAATGTCTTTTGAGATTAAGCCTCTGCTGAAATGTGTTGGATAAAAGAGCAGTGATGCAGCTGGGGGTGCACAATATTTTAGTGTCTGCCTTTGTGAAGATTTGGGACTGATTGAATCAAACCCCCTGTGAGAGTGGCAGTCCCATTATGTTTGTTGCAGGTTGACTGGTGCAATGTTTGTTTCTGAGGTTATCAGCATGTTCAATCAAAAAACTAATATGTGCATTATTGCTTTGCTAGGTTTTAAGCCCTTTTCTCATTATAAGTATTGATCTTGATTAAAAGCTGTTCTCCAAATGTTTGGTTCCACTGACATGAAATGATTCTCATCATCTCTGCTACCAGAGGGAAGGTGTCTTCATTCAGGTTAATTGCTGGTGCCCAATGCTAAATGCAAACACCAGACTACTGCTCGAAGTGAAAATTTAAAACTGGGGGGGAAAAAAAACAAACCACAAAAGCAAAACTCAGCTGTTAAAATGTCTTTTCCTTCTGTATTTACCAGAACAGTGAGGTTTCCTTTGGCATTGCAACATGCTAAAGAAAATAACATTAGTACTTTTTAGACGACACAAAATTTTCAGTTCTTTGTCAGTGAATGTGTATTGTTCACTCTTTCTACCCAGAAGCAGGAGGGAGGGTGAGATAGTAGCAGACACAGGTGGGTATAGAAATACACAACAATAAAACCACAGTAACCCAGTGCTAAAAGGAGGAGTGATGTAGAGTCATGTTTAATTTAGACAAAACCAACAATCCTGCTATTGTAATCTGAAATATGTGGGTGGACCCTAGTGTCAATGATTATGATGTGCACAGGCATATAACTCCAGTCAGAATTTGCAGCAAGATTTAGCCTTTCCCTACAGATAACTTGCACAAAAATACTTAGGCATACATATGCAAATGTATTCTCTATCCAGAGCCTTCTTTATTGTAATTTTGTTGCAATTAAAGGAAATCTCTCCTAGGCTCAAGATGTCCTGATGTTTATCTGTCTACACATTGCACTCCACAGTTATCCAGGCAAGGTTCAAAAAATCCTAGGAATTGCATATCAGATGGATAGGAGGAAGTTTTTTAAGGTTAGTAGGGATGTGTGACCCAAAAATTTCCACTTTTGTTTGTTTTAAATTTAAAGTTTGTTCATAAACTTTAGTAAACTGTGTCAATGGCAAACTATCCTTATTTAACATTTGGGTTTTATTCTCTTTCTGAAATGGTTTCAACTCTACTTCTTGCTCTTAGATCTTGCTATGTACTTGTTTGCTGGACTGAGATCCTCCAACTGTAGGTAACTTGCAGGTAGTAAGAAGTTAAGTTATTCTTCTCAGTTAAATAAACTGATTTTCATTTTTAACAGATCAAATATTTTTTAATAATTTTCATTGCTCTTCACTGAAATTTTCCACAGTATTTTACTGGGCCCAAAGTAAAACCTGGATTTTTTTATGAAAAAATTTATTGCTTCATGAACTCAGTTTCAAAAGAACCCTAAATTAAGTGGTTTAGTTTGTTGGTTGCCTGTGTGGAGGAGCCTCTTGACAATAACTTGTCTCAAAGCAGAAAAAGTCCAGGAAAAATATGGAGGTTCAGTCTTTGTGGAGTCTAAGTGCCTTGGCCATCCATCTGCGCTCTGTTAACGTTGAATCTGGGTATCTGCCACCAAACCAGCCATGCATAGTCCAATGGCTGCCTACAAGCCACTTGTCAGGTTGAAACTGGCCACAACTTCCCCAACATGAGAACAAGAACCCATTACTTCAGTTTTCAGGATGGATAGTTTTGGTTTTTTTCTATTAAATTCAACAAATCATGATAAATAGATTTTTGAGAGGTGGGAGAGGAACAGAGAAAATTAGTCCTGCAGGGGTCCTAAAGGGGGTTTACTTAAAAATGTAAAGGGGTTATATTTCTCCTTGTGCTTATGAGAACGTGTGTTCAAGCTCAATAAATATGGCATCAGCCAAAAAGCTTCAGTCCTGGAATTTTCATGAGAGAATTCACTTCTGTCTTATCACATACTCAATATTTGCTGCTGCCGCTCCAACTGAGCAATACCTTGTCCCAGCAGAGCTATTTTTTTGTTGCCCTTGGGGAGGGAGTGTTCATGTGTAACCAGCAAGTGTGGGGGCTTTCATACATTAAATCAGAAAAGAGCTGTGGGTCCCTCAAATTAAAGCAAGAACTCCAAAGTCCTTTGCTGATTGCTGTGTCTTGTGATGATGGAGGTCCGTGGGGCAAATGTTCTTTCTTATGGTGTCAGGTGTCCAGTTCTGCCAGTGTCCCGGCCACTGTGATATTTGGAAGAGAAATTTTGATAGAGCAAAAAGCTAAAAGAACATTCCTTTTTAATAATAGGAACTTATTTCGATCTAGCTTATACCTCTTCTTTAAAATACAATAAAAACCCCCAAGTTGCATATGCATAATTTCAACTGTCTTCCATTGTTTATCCCTTGTCTGAGAAGCAGAAATTCTACAGCATGCATCTCAAACCTACATAAATATATTTATCTTGCTTCACCAAAAATTTAGCTAAAAGATAAACGGGTACAGTCTTAAACTGAAATAATTTTTTACTGATATTCCAAATGAATTTAAACTGTCATCCTTGATTTGCTTTGCTCAACTCTAAATGGAGTTGGACCTGTAGTAATAATGTGGGAAGATGATAAAGTCACTCTTATTCTTTAGGGATTTTTATTTCTTTTTAGAAAGTCTCATGTATTACTGAAGAAGATGGCTACTTTTAAGAGCCAGAATGTAATTGAATGGCGTTGATGCACTCAGGTTTGGTTGTCAGAAACTAAATAGAGGTATGCTTGTGTGCTGGTTCTGGCTGAAGTAGAGTTAATTTTCTTCACAGTGGCTGGTGTGGGGGCTGTGGTTTGGATTTGTTCTGAAGAGGGGTTTGATAATATAGAGAGATTTTGTTACTGCTGAGTTGGGCTTGCACAGAGCCAAGGCCTTTTCTTCTGGCTTTTCCTACTTCAAGGCTTTTCCTACTGCAGTGCTGATGAGGAAGCTGGCGGTGCCTGGGAGGAGACACAGCCAGGACAGGTGACCCAAACTGACCAGAGGGACATTCCAGACCATCTGACATCATGTTCAGTGTATAAAGTGGGGGGAAGAAAAGGAGGAAGAGGGGGATGTTTCAGGTGATGGTGCTTGTCTTCCCAAGCCATTGCTGTGTGTGATGGGGCCCTGCTCTGCTGGGGATGGCTGAACACCTGCCTGCCCATGGGAAGCACTGAATCAATTCCTTGTTTGGCTCTGCCTGGGTGCATGGGTTTTGCTTTCCATATTAAATTGTCTTTATCTTAATGGACAATTTTTCTATCTTTTACACTTCTGATTCTCTCCCCAGTACTGATGGTAAGGAAGTGAGTGAGTGGCGGTGGGGCTTGGTTGCTTGCTGGGGTTAAACCACAACAGCTTGGAACACAAATAATGATATAAAAATGCATTTAAAATCTTCTGTTTTGAAAAAATTTCAGATATATCCTGTACTCCTACCATCTTGAATCCCCCTAGAGATAAACTTCAACAAGACAGCATAAACTTCTAAGGACATACCTCCTTCTTCAATCTCAGTTGTCATTTATCTTGTCATTTAACGCACGATAAGTCGCCTCATGAAAATACAATATTTGATACTCTGCACCTCTCTGTTTTTAGGAATTTAATAAAATTTGAGATTTTGCTAGGAATTGTTTTTCTTTAGTGAATTTCCTTATGTGATTGGATTTCAAATGTTTTCATTTTGTCTAGCTATATGTGACAGTATTCTGGTTCTTGTGAATGACATTAAAATGATTGTTCTTAGGTAATGAATATAATTTAATTGAAAAAATTAATTTTGGACAAAGTTTTAAAGAAAAAGTAAAAAATCCCAACCCAAAGTGCACAAAAATTGAAGAAATGTTTAGCTTTTTTTGGATATAGTTTCCACAATGGAGCATCAGAGGAGTACTGAAGTGATCAGTTGTCAGTCATTACAACAGTGACACTGTTTCTAATTTGATTTAGCTTCAGATTAATTAAAACAGGCAGTATTGATTGCCACTAAAAGAACTGGAAGTTATTTCATATGACAGAAGTCAAATGGGATGGTTTGGAAGATAAGTCCAACTCCTACACAGACATGCCTATTTTCTGTTTTATATTTGCCCTTGAAGGAAAGAGCTCTATTTGCATTTGTGAAGAGATGCTTGTTCATAGTTGAGTGTGTTATTCATGATCCAATCTACTTCAGTTTACAAAGGCTTTCTAGTCCTTAGTTGTTCTTGGATGCCATCTTGAAAGATCATATATTTGAACTATCATTTTTTTCTTAGAACCTCTCTTTTACCTATAAAGCCTATGTCTCCCTACTTTAACTAATCACCTTGTATTATGTTGCTGCCTGCCAGAAATTTCAGTCAGAAATAATCAAGAACTGGCTTCTGGATCTTACTTAATAGATTGGGCAAAAAAGCATATTGCATTAGTAAAGGTCAATGAATTGATATTGAAAAAATAGGAACATCACCTAACATGAATAATTTTATTTAGTTCAATGAATAGTTGTTTCATTTCTGGATCAAGCCTGAATTTCACATATGGCAGTCAGGCAGTTCACTGATGTTTTTATCAGGCTCATTCTAAATGATGCTTTTCACTAGTTTTGTTTAGTGTTTGAATCTAAATTGGTAAGAAAAGGCAGAACTGGATTTCACTTGCTTCCTGAAAATAAGGTCAAGGCATGTGTAGATGCAGGAAATTGAGCTACAGGATTTTAATGAAAAACTTTACCTGCAAAGTTAATCTGTGCTAAGAAAATTAAAGTGGGAAGGAGGCTTTCATTTATTCGCCATACCAGTCTCTGAAGAAATAACAGCATATAGCAGGGCAGTAGCACTGTTTAATCCCAAAGCACTGCTGAGGTGCTCTAGAAGAGTCCTTGTTAGCCTCTGCGCAATGCCACATGGTGACTCCCACTGGGAGGAAGGACCCTGGCATGTGTGCACACAGTCTGCCAACTTGTTCCACCAGCTTTCCACCAAATCTTTTCCTCTTGTTCCCACAGTACTGTAAGAGTAGGAGGAACGGCTCAAAATCCCATATTAATTTCTGTGAAGATATTTCATATTTAACATCGTATGCTGCAGTCTACATGCAATCTGAGCACTTAGAGTTTCAGTTAAGATGCCTATAGGGATATTTTTTCCTGGATTGAAGTGTGGCCTAAAGCATCGTAATGTCCACGCAGAAGGAGCTTTTGTGCCAAATGAAAAATAAATCAATATGAATTGATATATATTTTGTAGTCTCTCCAAATTACTAGTTGGTGCTGGAAGAAGATATCCTGGGTTTTGGAAGGATCCTGAGGGTTTGCAAAGCAGTGGTTCCCCGAAGGAGGAGGTTTTAATTTCCAGTAATGTGCTTTGTGAGGCTAGATACAGGTTTTTTTTCCTCTTCCATTGTTTCCAAACATGTTATGTTCATCTTCTAGGTTTCTTTTTAGGAAGCATCACAGTGATATTCAACACTGGCTAGCCTACACAGATGGGCATGTAACTTCCTATTGTGGGCCAGATTTTAAGCAGAGTTTTTGCCAAGTTTCAAAGTTTACCAGCCCCCTAGGTTGGGGAGGACTGAGTCACTTGTTCTCAAGCTGGCTGCAACGTGATAACCTCACTTAAATTTGCAATGGTGTTTCTTGAAAACTAATGCTATCAATATTTTTAAAGGCAGGTTAAATTCTGCTCCAGAATGTTTTCTGTGATCTCTGGCCTAGTAGTAAGCCACTCAAAACTCTGCTTTTCCTCCAATCATTCTTGAATCTGTCTCAAAGTAGAATGTTTTTCTATATAATTTATTTTTTATTTGGGTACATTAACGGTCAAGTTGGATAATTAAAACAAGCATCCTGCTAAAGTTGCAGTTAGATACTCTTAACCCATCCTCATTTCAAAGTAGTATAATTGTGCATGTCTTCCCACCAAGGTGTTGACAGATGAGCTGTAGCAGTTGAAGTTACTTCTCCCAGGTGTCCATTCTTCCCATGAGGAGAGGTGGAGAGACAGAATGTGTCTGTGAGCCTCGGGCTGTTCAGCACGAGTCTGGCAGCCCTGCTCCAACCCCTCAGAAGTGTAAAGCAAGCTGTCTGATTTTGCACTGAAGTGGGAGAATTGAGAATACATTCCCTCTTGCTGACTATGCAGGCAGGGTGGCAGCCTTCCTACAGCCATAGTTAACTGCTCTAGTGTCTTTCACTGCCATGGACAAGATGGATCAGAGACCTAGATTCTTTTCATGTATTGGAAGTTCCACCTGTCTTGAGAAGATGCTCTGCCAGGACTTGGACCAGGGTCTTTGGCATCTTCTCTTAGGTGAGAGTGTTTCATTCATGACAGTTTTTCATGGACACTTACACAATATCAAACTGGAAGCTCCTATTAATGCACAGTGAGTTTCATAAGTGAGTGGAAGTTGGGGGGAGAAAGAAAACTATCTAAGTATAATATTAATTTACCTACTTTTATAATTTCTCTAGATTACTGGGAAAACAACTATTGAGGGTAGGAATGCCCAAGATGTGACAAATATAAAGTGTATTAATGTCATACATTGAGTTAATGAAGTAATGAAGCCTTATTTTTTATTTACTTGTTTCTGTGCAGCTAAAACTTTCTGCCTTTAAAGGTGATTTCAAGGCTTTTTGCTTGTCTAAATTTGTGTTTTGGATAGATTATTAAAGAATCTACCTTCCTATGTTTACTGAAATGTGGATGCTTTCTGCTTGACAAATCAGGCTGAAATAAAAAGGTGCTGTTTCTAGTAGGCAATTTGCTGTCTAAAGGAAGCAAACTGTCTTAAAAACACTAAAGCTGGAACTTTAAAAAGAGACAAAAAAAAAAACAAAAACCCAAACCAGACCCCACCTACAGCTTCTCAAACAAGACATAAACCCTCTTCTTTTTCCTTCCCAAATCATCTTTCATCTTTAGTACATTACTGCCTATTACTTTACTGTTAACAAGCTGTCAATTATCAGGCATCTTTCCCCCCTGCCTCTCGCCAGTATATTTGGAAAAATGATCAAGAAAATGTACTTAAAGGATTGAAAAGAATTCCAATATAGAAACTAGACAAACTTTTTCTTGTTTTTTTTGAAGCTGCACATCTGCATCCTTTCCAGAGTGGATAGATCCATGGAACTTTGAAAGACTGCTTTGCTGCAACCCCCTCTTCTTGCCTTTCAGATTATGTGCTTATTGTGACTGATGTCACAGCTCTTGATTGAGAGGTCTGTTTTGGTGATTACATGAGAGAAGTAGTCTAGAGCTCCTAATCCATTTAAATTGCTTGTAAATGACTCATCTATTTTGTCTCCTGCTTCTACTGTTGTGAGGTACCTTCTTACTCATATGTCAAGGTGAGCTATTTCCTTTTGCATTAAGAATGGGCTCACATAATCACCAAGTATAATGAGAGCATTGCACTTAAGTAGCTACTGAAACTTTATCATACGATGTGTATGGATTTCCATTAGACAAACTTCTCAATTGCCAAGTTGAAACTTTTTTCTTAATTCTCTTCCTCTGTGTTATCATGCAATTTTATCAGATCCAGAGGACAGCTATTGACAGGAATTATGGGGCTCTCTTGATCTTCACAGTGGGACCTTATGTAGTGAGTCTGCTTTCAAATTTTCTTTTCTGGTCCCTGTCCTGTCTGGGCTGGTTGTTGGACTCCACAATACTTTGTGTTCTCCTACTACATTAAGTCTTTTTAAGAGGAAGCTGACCTTCTTTCCCTGTGCTTGCTGAATATAAAATTGCAGCGATGGTTAAATAGTTTAAGTGAGATGATGCAGTGGGTTTAAGCCACTGAAGTGGGGCAGACTATTCCTTTTTTACTAATTTTCTGCCATTTCTCTATTCTTAGACCCTACTCTGGGCAGGTGGAGTCTTGGGTACTCTTTGTAACAGGAATTTTTTAATCTGGCTTTTTTATGGCTTTACAATAAACTAATTGAACACAGTAAGTCAGAAGAAATATTGTCATTGCATGTGTTGGGTTAGTTTCCTGTTGGATTGATGAGGTCAATTCCTTTCCCACACAGCTATAAAAGCATTAAGAGTTGTGAATAACTGTCTAATAGGAAAAGCTGTAGAGATAAACTTATCTTTCATCTCTCTATGTGTAAGTAATACAGATAATGGTATTTTTTCTATTAGCAACAGTGTCCTGCTTTGACCCCAGCTGCCACCTTAACCCCACACAGCTGCTTGTTCTTTTTCTCAGTGGGATGGGGAGAGAACTGAAAAGGGTAAAAGTGAGATATCCTTGAGATAAAGATAGTTCAATGGATAAAGAAAAGGCCTAGTGTGCAAACAGAGTAAAACAAAGGATCTATTTACCACCTCCCATGGGCAGGCAGGTGTTCAGCCATCCTCAGGAAAGCAGGGCTCCATTACGTTACTTGGGAAGACAAATGCCATCACTCCAAATGTCTCTCAGTTCCTTCTTTCCCCCCAGTTTTGTATGCTGAGCACGATACCAGCTGGGGTCAGCTGTCCTGGTTGTGTCCCCTCCCAGCTCCCTGTGTATCCCCCAGCCAGCTCACTGGCAGGGCTATGTGAGAAGCAAAATAGACCTTGGTCCTGTACAAGCCCTGGTCATCAATAACAAAATTATTCCTGTGTTATCAATACTGTTTCTATCCCAAAAGCAAAACAAAACTTAGCCCATATTATCAGCTGTGGAGAAAATTACCTCTATGCCAGCCAAAGCCAGCACAAAAACTAAGGTGCTCTCTTTTTGATGATGTTGCTTGTTTTGGTGTCTGGTTTTCAAATTTTATTTTTATTTGAGTTGGGGTTTATTTTTTGGCTTTAATTTTGTCAGTGTGCTTTTTTTTCTTTTCCAATTTGTTAGTATCTAGTCACAGATGGGGTTTTA
Organism: Cyanistes caeruleus; assembly: GCF_971803275.1. Classification (NCBI taxonomy): domain Eukaryota; kingdom Metazoa; phylum Chordata; class Aves; order Passeriformes; family Paridae; genus Cyanistes; species Cyanistes caeruleus. The sequence goes on from NC_141701.1 coordinate 104,113,088, forward strand.
CTTTCCCTTTTATGAGCTATATGCCTTACCTTAGATAATTGCTTGTGCCTGTTATTAGCTGAGTAATAGAAGACCATAACATTGATTTTTAATAGTTCATTAGACCCTGTGTGGACCTTGGGAGACTAAAGATGCTAAGCTACTTGAGTATAAAAAAGAAAAAATATAAGTCACTTTCATCGGATGACAACTGCAAAGTATAGAACAAAATCAATTTTTGCAGCATTAAGTATTTGTTTTCTTAATGTAGCTTAAATTTATCTCACGTATAGTTTCCTGTATTAAAATTTTATTTTGGAAATGCTTTGATGACTTTGTTTTTATACCTTTGTTTTGAACTGATAGTAAGGAAGATCAGACTTTCCTAAAGGGAAATTTAGAACATCCTAACTGCATCTGAGTCAGCAGAACATTTTTGGTTTCCCATTTGCTTTTTTCCTGTGTTATAATATAAAAGTTGATTCCAAAGGAAAATAGAAATACAGTTCTGCAACAGTTAAAACAATTTATTAAATTTGTACATGATTCTACTGGCCCAGTCCTCTGATCTCTGGAACAGGCATATTCTCCCCATTTCTAGTGTCATTTGAGGCAACGCTGGAGATGCTTGAGAATTATCAGGTCTTGGCTCACCTCAGCTAGAAAGGAGCTTGGAGTTGGTAAGCAGGAATATGACTCCATGTATTAAGGCAACTGCTCTGAGGAACAGATGCAGCCTCTGCAGGAACAGGCAGGCTGACCAGCCCTAATCACATCAGCTGGCACAGGCATGGGATGCCTGTCTCTCTTACCTCCCTTCCCTGCCAAGTGCTGGCCAGCAGTATCCCTGAGGCCTCAGGATAAATCTTGCACTTGTTTAATAGTATTGTCAATTTAATCCAAATTTAGGAACTGCTGCAACACTCTAAAACTTGATATCTTTGCTCCAGGCTTATTCAGGTAGATTATAACTGAATCTGCTAATCAGTGACAAAATATCTGCGTTTTTTTTCTTTTTTCCAGGTTGTTTTTTTTTTTTTTTTGAGCTGTTTTGTTACTTAGAAGTAAATAAATAAAATTCACATCTTGATACTACCTTGATTTCTATTGACAAGTATACTTGTTAATGTATGCTTTAAAGACCTTTCCTTGTTTAAGGGCTAGAAGGTTAATAACTGAATGCAGAGTGTCTCCAGTGAATCAAGCTCATTTTTTGTGAGCCTAGTGAAAACAATCTGCTCCAAAGAAGTTAATTAGAGAGAAGTATATGGATTTCCTGGGCGATACTGTCTTTATGTTGTCATATATATTATGCAACTCCTCCTGCAATTTTGGAAAATCATTTAGTTGTGTCTAGCTCACTTTCCCTTTTGCTGATGGAGAAAATGAAAATACATCCCCCTCAAAAATGTCTAGTTGGCCCTGATGTGATTCAACAGCAAGGATGCTCTGATACTGATAGCTAAGTAACTTTATTAATAAAAATGGTACTGTCAGTTTCACCAGCTTCCTGTGGTTGAATTGATGACTATTGGCTGGCTTGGATGGCAACAAAGTATGAGAAAAACACATTTATTTATTTAAGGATACGTAGTTGATGCTGGTAATGTTCAAGTAAGCATGCTTTCCATCTGTGTTTTTATTTATGTTTAAAGTCACATTTGTCTTACCCTGGTAGATTGTTTATTTTGGGGTCGTTGAGGAGCCACTGTTGTATTTAATTCCATGCACAAAGAAAATATTTCTTCATTATATAGAGGATGACAGCATGACCTCAGACCCAGATGTAGATGACCTTGAATTTAGAAATAGCTGAGTCAAAAGGCCTGATTTCTAGACTCAGTCTGTTCTGTGTAGGCCATGGATTTGCAGGTCTAAGTTTTGACAGCAGTTTCAAAATTACTAGCTTGCATACTGAAAACCTTATTTTGTGGAAACTATAATAGAATATGTTACAATTTTGAAATTGCTTGATATCGCTCAGGTGATGGGTCTGGTGAACCCATAGTGGATCAGATGTGATGTGAAGTACCCTGGAATCTGAGCCCTTTAAGGACACCACTTAAGTCTTCAGCTTCTGGGAAAGTGTTTCAGTAAAAATGCTTATCACCTACTCCTCATACTCTTGGCCTGAGACCTGAAAAATATCTACTTCTGTGAAGACTATTAAGGCTGTTTGCAATAATTGTGTCTACACATCCCTGCTAGATAATAAGGAAGTGGTTTTCTTGCAGTAATGGCTTCACTGTTTCAGAAGCTTTTCTATTTCTTCTTTTCCTTCCTTCGAGCTATGTTTTAAGATAATCCGATTCCTCTTCTAAGCCCCAAAACATTACAGCTAAAAATAGATGCTGAGAAGCAGGGTTTTATTTTTTGTTGGCTTCTCTTAAAAAAAAGAGGTAGCACAAAACATCCAGGGGGTAAAGGGAAGAATATTTCCAACATGGTCACCTGCCTTCCCTTTGTATGAGGTGGTGAATGTGAAAATCAGAGTAATTAATCAATGTGAACTTTTCAGATTCATCATTGTTAATGTGCACCTGTGCCAAGCAACATTGTGCTGATTCTGGGCAGAAAATAATGCATCATATTCATTAACTACCTCTGGTTTTTGTGCCTCATTTGCAGAGCAACATCCAGGGAGAGGTGGGATTTTAGTTTGTGCTGAGCCAGTGTTGTACAAATTGAGTAGAGGCTTTGGCTAAAGATCTAAGCTCTGAGCTTTTATCCCTTTTCTGCTTAAACCTTTAACATGAATAGAAGCTGTACCTGAGCACCTGATGGTCATTTACCCAGTCCCATGCACTGCACTGGTGTTCTTGTCAAATTTTGTTTTTAAACAAGCTAAGTAGGTGGCAGCTTGCATATATCTAGGATGAGATATAGTGGCATATAGTTTCAGAGTTTATGTTCCTTCAGTATTTTGGAGACGAGTCTGGCTGCACAAGTGGTTACTGGAAGGAGGGGAGATCTTGGAGCACGCATGTGGAGTTGATGTCTCCCCCCTGATCTGTAAGGTGCCTGGGAATTCCTTCTGCCCAGTGGTTATTAGCATCTGCTGAGATGTCTCACTTGTGTTTGCTGTGATTGCATCTCTGCTTTCATTGCTGACTGGTGTATACAGCTGTTGGATTTATCAGCCTTGTCTAAGTAAATGTTTATTTTGTTGGTATTAATTTTCCTGACAACATTTTGCATGCTTTAATTATGGATTAGAGGAAAAATAAAAACCAAAACATGAAACTTCCCAAACAAAAATTGACAAACTTCTGAAACATGTTCATTTTTTTTTTTTTTTTTTTGTTCTTAATGTATTGTCTGCTGCTCCAGATATGGGAATATTATTTTACATGCTTTTGTGTCAAACAATTTAATAGGAAAAAAGAAATTGAGATTCTTCAAACAGTACTAATTACAAATTGCCCTAGAGATTGTTGAAAATAATGGAACATAGATGTACTGGCATCAATAATAGTAATATGTAATTATACAGTACTACTTATTTGTTGTGAAATAATGGGAATCCCTGCCAAATGTGGAAGAAATAATTGGAGGTTCTAAAAGATCAGCACAGTTTTCTGTTCAGAACTGCCATTTTCAGGCATTCACACAAATTAAAATTTTTTGTTTGTTTTGAGGTTTCCCACAAGTAGAAATTTAGAATTTTGGTCTGCTTTTATACTCTGATAATTGAAACAACCTTTTATAGAATAAGACAGATGTTCATGTTCCTTATATTCTTATATTTGGATTATTAGACTTCTGGCTAGATATCACAATCAAGGATTTTTAGGAGCACTTATTCCAACAGTATGTATGGCTACCAATTAGCATCCAAATTCTCTGACTGTATGATAGGGTGTTTATTCACTTCTTTTTTGCAGTTAGAGTTTAGGCTGACTCAGGTATCTATTCACAACTGTGTCTAAAAATAGGAGAGAGATACTGGGGTGTGACTGCCTAATAGAATTCACAAACTTCACATGGATTGTAAATAAACAATAAAGATAAGGATTCAATAAATCCTGCAGAGAATAAAAAAAAAATCCCTGTCTTCCATAGATCCCTTGTTTTTTACTTGTCCACCTTATAAATTGTCTGTAGAGGTTGTCATACTCCTTTTCCCTACCTTGTATGTTGCAGCTGGCTTTTAACTACAAGCATTTGCAACATCAACAGCTCTGTAAACTTGGCCAATTGAAATGCTTGAGTGCTCAGTGTTTATATTCAGGCTTGAATGTTACTGGTCAGCTGCAATGATGCACACCAAATAAAATGAAAGGAATCATTCTGGAACTTTATCCCTCTTCCTAAGCCCAAAGTTCCAAATCTCAATCATAGATAAAGTCATCAAAAAGCAGCATAACAACTATAATAATTTCACATGTGGATTGGTAATATCAGCTATTGCTCTTGGTAGAAATGATAATTAGCTGGAATGGCAATTTATGGTCTTGCAGACCTTGTTTATGAAGTGCTGCTTGCCATTAAAATAAATAGGACCTGAGGGGAATTGATGCATGTCAGAAAGTTCAGATGAATCTGGAACACCTTGTGCTGATACAGTACCACCCAAAGTATTTTACTAAACTTGTCACTCATCAACATGTCAATCATACTAACGATGGATATGCATTTTTGTTGACAGTCTTCCCACCTCATTGCAGCTATGGGAGGATAAGAGATGGTTATGTCATAGGGTGAGAGATTACTGTGTCAACACGAATTTTGTAAGAACATGAGGCATGCAGAAAAAGAAATAATTTGGTGATGTGGGTGATGTTTCAGCCTTGTTTGTTTTTTACGGACATCCTCTGGCTCCATTGGTTAGAACAGGGTGTTAATTACACCAAGGTTGTGGATTTGATCCCCTTATAGGCTGTTATAAATGCAAAGGCAATTTCGGGTTATATAAAAGAGAAAATTTATTATCAAACAATAATAAATTCGAACAAAGAGAAAAAACCACAATAAAATAAGCAGCGCAGCGCTGGGTGGACAGGGTCTATACGCAAGGTATAGATGCTCCCAAATCCACGCCTGAGAGTCCTTTGGCCTGGGTTTTTATAGGAAGTTTGTGTCCCGAGGCCAAATTCCAAGCAGGCACCCTTTGCTAAGAGGTTCTTGATTGTTCGAAGAATAGATTTCCTGGCACTGGAGAATAGAGTCAATAGACGTTGGGCAGAGGCTCCTCATATGTAAAGAGGTCCAGGATGTCTTTTTGATATCATTTTGGTCCGGGCCATTAGGGTGGAGTGGTGGCACCCATCCTGGAGCCGATGGCTATCTCGGCTGGCTCCTCTTCCTTTGTCTGGTTTCTCCATTTTTCCAGCACAGGTGGTCAGGGCGGAGATGCTCGGGCTCGGCGATATCTCGTCCGGGCCCGTTCTTTTGTTCGTTTGATGGCCCGTGTCCTGCCCATTCTTTCGGGGCTGATGTGCCTGCTTGCGATTGTTATCTGGGTGCTTGGCTGCAATCTGTTGCTTTGGAAGAGAAATCCTGCCTCGACTTGGAGGAGGATTTCTCATTCCATATTTTCATCATTTACAATCACATATACTTTATTTAAACCTTTTCTTTCGAATTTTTATTCATCCAATTCTTTATTACAGTCCCCCACCTAATAATTTGACTACATTAAAAATTCGTATTATTTTATTCAATCTTACAGAGGGATGAGTGTGAGATTAACCACATTCACTTTTCTCTCAGTCTGATATTTTGCTTTTAGGATTTAACTCGTCTTCATCTCTGGAGAAACAGAATACTTGGTCAAATTGTAAACATACCCGGTTAACTTCACTTTTTAACAAATCTAAAATTATTGGTTCATTATTGAAGGAAGCTTTTGTTTCATGTTTTAAATTTCTATCTTCTTAATACATTTTTCCACTTATAGTACACGTTTTCAAGTTCGCTTTATTGTAACATAGGATTGATTTTGAAATATGCTACAAAGGTGGATTGTCTTTTTCTTCTGATCTAGATGGTCTTATTACATTGACTATAAATTGAAATCGGAGGAATCCCTCCCACTTCTCTCTTGTACCTGAAGTGGGTAGTTTTGATCTTTTGTCTTTCAGGAGTTTGAAACTGCCCGTCTTTAAAACTTGCCTCTGAGCGGTAACATCAGACCTCCCCCTTTAATTTACAGATCTTATACTGAGTGCTGTTGGAAAAACACATCCCCTTTTGCAGTTCTGGAGGACAGTCAATCTTTCGTCCGGTTTCTGTGGCAGTCTGACACTGCTCACACTTCTCTAGGGGACTCTCCCCCTGGAGGTACCTTGGGACTCATTCCCTCGGCTAAGCACACGGCTAGGTTCAGGACTATCAGGATTCCCCACCATTGCATCCCTCTGCCTTGCCCTTCGCCCGTATAGGAACATACGGCGGGGATTATCATCTTCTCGGCAGCAGGGACTGTCTTCAGGGGCCCTGGTAGTCCTTAAGGCGTGCCTTTTTTTTTTTTTTTTTTTTGAAAGTAGCTCACCGAGACGATTTAGTTGGGTCTGTCCTACACAGTACTTTAAACTTTAATTGTTTTTCGGCCCTCGATTTCTAAAGCCTTGGCTTTGGAATCTAACTGGCCTCTTAACCCCTTTTGGAACAATAGGAACCACTCAGGAGAGTTTAGTTCCAAGGACCCCGCCCGGGTGGCAAGTGTTAAGAAACGGCTAGTCTCCTCCTGTTCTTTCTCTAGACACTTTGTGCACAATCCTTTAGGTTTGTACCCTCCTAAACAGTGGGCTACCCAAATCTGTTTACAATAAGCACACTCGATGTGGATAAATGGAAAACAATTATAATCAGGATTAATACAACTTATCTGGTCGTCACTTGTCATTTGTGATGACGCCGGCGTTTGATTTTCAGCTCTCTCGGAGGTGTGGTGACTTTCCTCTCGGAGGAGTTGTAATCCGTTACTTTTTTTCACTCGAGGTGAGTGTGTCCAGCTCCTTTCTGCAGTCCGGACAGCTGTGTCTGTGGTCAGGAGGACGAGAAACGGTTCTCCTAGTGAGGGTTGAGGGGGAGCTCTTTCTAAGCTTTGATCAGGATTTTATCCCCAGGCTGCATTTGGTGTATGGCAAATCCCAGTGTTGTGCTTTGGGGAATCAGTCTTCTTTTCTGCAGATTGGTTAACAAAGCCGCTCGTTTTGCCTCTTTGTCTGCCAGGTTGTTACCTCGGGTGTGGAACTGCCATCCTGTTTGGTGTCCTTTTACATGGACAACTGATATTTCTTTTGGTTCTCTGACAGCCTGTAGAATTTGTCGAATGATTTCCCTATGGATTAACTCTTTTCTTTTCGTATTTATCAGACTTCTTTTTCTCAAATTTTCTTAAAAGTATGTACTACCTTAAAAGCATACCGCGAATTTGTATAGATGATCCCCCTCTTTCCTTTCAACCCCTGGAGGGCTCTCAAGAGAGCATAAAGCTCGCAAGCTTGTGCAGACCAGCTTGCTTTCAGGGGGCCTGATTTCACAATGCTTCCTGATATGCCATTCACTATAGCATATCCTGACTTTCTTTTTCTCTCAACAACTTTCGAGGATCCATCTATAAACTACTTTTCTCCTCTTTCTAACTCCTGATTTTCTAAATCTGGTCTAACTTTAGTTTGCAATTCCACAGTTCCAATGCAATTGTGTAATAGTTTCTCTGTTGGTTCTCCAAACAGGAGCTGCGCAGGATTCTGCGCAGTAGTGGTTCTTAATTCTAAACCAGGCGAGCTGATTAAGATGGCTTTATATTTCAGAAGCCTCAAATCAGTCAACCACTTTTCCGCTTTTTGTTGTAAGATATTTCTTACATCATGTAGACTATCAAGGGAGCTCCGAAAGTTACCCTTTTTTTTTTTTTTTTTTCTTCTCTTACTAATAAAGCCACTGTCACAATTGCTTGCAAACAAGTAGGCCAACCCCAACTAACCGGGTCTAAAAATTTTGAGAGAAACCTTATGGGCTTCTTTTTTCTGCCCACTCTTGGGTCAGAACTCCTTGTGCTGCTTGTCTATTCACATCTACGAATAATTGAAATTCTTACTGGTATCCAGTAAAGTTAGTACGGGGGCAGTTATGAGTGCATCCTTTAATTTCTGAAAATTAAATTCATTTTGCTCAGTCTATTTCAACTTATCAGTGTTTAACCTTTCATACAGAAATTTTACTTTTTCACTAAATCCTTCAATTCACTGTCTGCAATATCCCAGGAGCCTCAAAAATTGTCTTATCTGTCTTTTTTGTTTTTGGGGCAGGGAGTGCAAGAATCCCTGCTACTCTCTCAGGGTCTAATTTCTTTTTCCCTTGAGATATCTAATGACCAAGGTATTTTACTTCGGGCTCTGTGAATTGCAATTTGGATTTAGATACTTTTAACCCCTTCTGTCTCAAGAAATTCAGTAAAGAAATCGTGCTTTTCTTCACCTTTTCTTCCGTCGTTCCGGCAATTAACAAGTCATCTACATATTGTAACAATTTTGTCCCCTCCTCTGGAATGAATTGGGTGAGTAGTTGTTCCAGAGCCTGTCCGAACAGATTTGGGGATTCTACAAACCCCTGTGGGAGGACGGTCCACCTCAGCTGTTGCTTTCGGTTTGTGTCCGGGTCCTCCCACTGAAAGGCGAAGAAATTTCTACTCTTTTCATCTAGAGGGCAAGTCTAAAAGCATCTTTTAAATCGATTACACTATACCATACATCTTTAGGTGAGAGCCTGTTCAGTAAAGTGTAAGGACTGGCCACCACCAGGAATCTGGTTCGGGTTCTAACATTTACAGCTCTGAGGTCCTGAACCAATCGTAAACTGCTATCTGTTTTTCTTACAGCCAGGATGGGGGTGTTATGCTGAGACATACAGGGTTTCAGGGTACCCTCTTTAAGGAGGTCGTCAATTACTTGTTTTAATCCCCTTCTCCCTCCCATCGGGATGCGATATTGTTTGATCCTTATAGGGTCTTCAGGGTCCTCGTTTTCTATTTTAATAGGCTTGATATCTAATTTCCCTATTTCTCCTTTTGAGTGCCACACTCTAGGGTTAATTTCTTCTTCGTCTTTGGGAGTCAGTTTGAATATTTTTACTACTAATTCAGAGTTTTTAACAACGATATTAATTCTTAATGCAAAATCATGTCTCTTCTTAATAAATTATAATCTGCTTTTTCTACAAGCAATAAATTTCTTAAACAAATTTTATTTTCCGATTCTATTCTTACATCTCTATTACAGATACTTTGAAAGGATCCCCCTTGATTCTAATTACAAAAACTTTTTCCTTGCTTGTCACACACCCCTCTGGCAATTTCTGCAGAGTACCTCTCTCTGTTCCAGTGTCCACTAAAAAGCTTACTTCCTGCCATTGGGGACTCACTTTTAATTTTATCAAGGGCTCCTTGGATGTTCTTGTCCCCAAATTAAAGAGCCTCTGACAGCCCCAATCTTCTTGAAAAATCTTTTCATTTTTTTTTTTTTTTTCTTTGCCTGCAATCCTGCTAAATGTGTCTTACTTTCTTACAGTAGTAACATTCGGGGAGCTCTTTCTGTGGGGTAGGGGCTGCCTTGTGAGTGCTTTTCTGTTTTCTAGGTAGCGTTTTAAACTTACCTTGTGTTTGTTCTTGCTTTTGGACTTCTTTGACCGCAGCTACCAAAACCTTAGCTTACAATCTCTGTTTTTCATCCTCCCTTCTCATATATACTTTTTGAGCTTCCCTCAGAAGCTCTTGGAGGCTTTTATCTTGTTACCTGTCAATATTTTCTAATTTCCTCCTAATGTCTTCTCAGGATTTGGCAACAAATTGTGTTTTTAGTAAGACCTCCCCCACGGGAGAGTTCGGGTCAGTTCCAGAGTAGATCTGAAAACTTCGCCGTAACCTCTCTACTCATTCCGTGGGCGATTCCTCCTTCCCTTGGCATTCCCCGAACACTTTACTAATGTTTTGACCTCGGGGAACTGCCTCTCTTATTCCCTGAACAATCATGTTTCTTAAATCCACCATGCTCTGCCTGCCCTCCTCCCTGGGCATTCCAGCTCGGGCTCACGCTAGGCCATTTCTGGTCCTGGTGTCCCCTGTGGATTGCGTCGGTCCCAGTCTCTGATACCGGCTTGTTTAATCATTTCTCTTTCCTCTTGATTAAACAGGCGATCTCAGGATGGCCATAAGATCATCGTATGTGTAAATACTACTTCCTAAAAAGTTATCCAGCTTTTCAGCCACACCAAAGGATCGTCTAACAATCGCCCCATCTCCTTTTTAAACGCTCGCACATCCCCGGAGTTAAGAGGAACATTCACAAATCCAATCACTCCCGGGGCTGTCGGTACTTCCCTGAGAGGGAACAACCGGTGCTCATTCTCACTACTCTCTCCCCCCCCTCCTCGCCCATCATTTTTGCTTTCAAACGAGTTCTACTTGCAGGAGGGGAACTGAGGTTTGTGGGGGTTTTCCCTTTTGTTGATTGTGGGAACTCCCCTGCCACCCGGTTACCGGTAGGGACCCCTTCAGTTAAGTGTGAGGGTCCCGGCTGTGGCGGCCGGACCGGCAAGGACGGATAGAGCTGTCCCCAGCCTTGTGCCGGAGAAACCTCTGAAGAGACTCCTGTGGTTACGGTGTTTGCAGGCGGGGAAAGGGGAAGGGCTGCCGGCATCGCTGCCAGCACCGAGTCTCCCGCTTGAGACACATGCATCTCAGTGGGTTGGTCTCGGGGGCCCGAAGGTGCTGAAGGCACCACTTGATCTGGGGACGACAGCCCAGCCAGTCCATGGTACGGGGGAGGTAAGTGGTCAAGGGGTTCCCAAGATTCAGTTTTCGACTCACGTTTTTCTTTTTGTTTCATTGGGAACAGCCCTACCCTGGCGTTTAACCAGAGCTTAGCATATTCCCTCTCCTCGGGGTCCGAGGGGTCCTTGTTCTCCACATAGGAGAACAACTTATTACAGGTCTATTTTTTCAGATGTGCCTAACACTGGCTAAGTAAGGTGACTTCTCAACTCCTGTCTTCCCCAAACTTCTATACAATAATGTATTAATTTTTCTTTCGATTTCCCTTTCTTCAGGGGACAATCTTCCCAGTGTTTTAACATTTACTTCAAGGGACTTTCCAGCGGGATGTCTGGTGATCTCTCCTCCGGATTGGAGGGATTTTTCCCTGTGCTCTTTCTTTGTAGCTTACTTTTTCTCTGCTCTATACTTCGCAAATATACTCGTTACACGTCCACCTTTCAAATGTGCCCACCACAGGCTAAGTGAGGTGGTTTCTCAGTTCTTGCCCTCCCCAGACCTCGGCACAATAGTAAATCATTTTTGCCTTTGATTTTTCTCGTCTCTCGGGACAAATTTCCCAATTTCTCAACATCCACCCTAAAGGACTCTCTGGTGGGATGTCTAGCATTTGCTTTGATTCTTCTGATGGACTTTTCTCGTTATCTAGTTTCTGCGTTTTACTTTTTCTCTGTCCCATTTTCTTACGATTCTTACCTGCTCTGCGTTGTGTTCGTCTTTTTCTTCGTCTGAAAGTCCTAGATCGCACCAATACTTACCTCTCGGTTAGCTGTACCGGGGTTTTCTCGATGTTCCGACTTTCTAAATCTTTTTGGCTGAGAGAGTTTACCAGTTCCAGAGCTCGACTGGACGTCCCTTCCTCTCTCAGCCCCCTTTGATCGGTCCCCTGAGACTCCCTTTAGCCTCAGGCTTTACGAGTAAGGAAAGAGAGACACTTTCACACAGAATCGCTTCCTTCGCGGCCGGCCAATTCCCTCGCGGGAGGATGGAAACGCGGCCTTGAAGTCCACACTCGCTTCGTGACCAGGTCACGTCTCTCACAAACTCGCCCGATCACCCGCTCAACCTCACAGTACTTACAGCAATTTTCCTGCGAGGGCGTCTTCGTGCACGTATGACTTTTTATGAGCTACCAAGCCGCGGCTTTCTCGAAGGCTCCTCGCCTTCCCGAGCTCTCTGGATCCTTTCTCCCTTTTTATTGTGGTTTTTCCTTAGCCTAAATTTGGTTCGGATATAGGAATGTGCTGCGGAGGTTCTCGGCTCACCAGGCCGCTAAAATCAGCGGGGGTACCCGTCCTGGGTAGCGAGATTCTCCTGCAATTTCTCCTATCCGAGTCACGGCACCAATCTGTTATAAATGCAAAGGCAATTTCGGGTTATATAAAAGAGAAAATTTATTATCAAACAATAATAAATTCGAACAAAGAGAAAAAACCACAATAAAATAAGCAGCGCAGCGCTGGGTGGACAGGGTCTATACGCAAGGTATAGATGCTCCCAAATCCACGCCTGAGAGTCCTTTGGCCTGGGTTTTTATAGGAAGTTTGTGTCCCGAGGCCAAATTCCAAGCAGGCACCCTTTGCTAAGAGGTTCTTGATTGTTCGAAGAATAGATTTCCTGGCACTGGAGAATAGAGTCAATAGACGTTGGGCAGAGGCTCCTCATATGTAAAGAGGTCCAGGATGTCTTTTTGATATCATTTTGGTCCGGGCCATTAGGGTGGAGTGGTGGCACCCATCCTGGAGCCGATGGCTATCTCGGCTGGCTCCTCTTCCTTTGTCTAGTTTCTCCATTTCTCCAGCACAGGTGGTCAGGGCGGAGATGCTCGGGCTCGGCGATATCTCGTCCGGGCCCGTTCTTTTGTTCGTTTGATGGCCCGTGTCCTGCCCATTCTTTTGGGGCTGATGTGCCTGCTTGCGATTGTTATCTGGGTGCTTGGCTGCAATCTGTTGCTTTGGAAGAGAAATCCTGCCTCGACTTGGAGGAGGATTTCTCATTCCATATTTTCATCATTTACAATCACATATACTTTATTTAAACCTTTTCTTTCGAATTTTTATTCATCCAATTCTTTATTACATAGGCCATTTAAGGTCTAGACTGAAAGATCTTTGTAGGTCCCCTCCAATGCAGAATATTCTGTGATTCTGGGATCACTGCTTCTTGGAGGATTTTCCTCGCAGAGGAAGGAAGGGAGAAGATGGAAGCCCCCGTGCTAGCAGATAGGCCTAATGCACTTGTGTTGGAAAGTGTCATCAGACTGGTGTAAAATTTGGGTTCTACCACTTCATGCTGCTCTTTGTTTGACCCTGCTATAGACTGCAGCAGAATTGGGAATAAACAGAACTGGACCAAGACAAAGTGTTGGGAAACTGAACATGGAAGCTGAGAGAAGCAGGGTCTTGATAAAGTGCAGTACTGCCAATACCTGTTTCTGTGTGCTTCAGGACCTGCTGGGCTTTGGTAGAGTTTCTGCCTCTTTCCAGCTCTAAGGAATTTTACTCTCTTAAGCTCTCTAGGCCACTTTCCTGTTGGACTAAGCCAGTCAACCATGTTCTGTCATGGGTATGTGCTGCGTCCAAATACTTAGTCTGTTACAATCAATTATTTAGATTAATGCCTGCTGTGTTTTAAGAGCTACTTTCTTTCCCTCTCCACCTTCCTCCCCAAGACATTTGCATTCCATTCTCTTGTGTCCTAGGATTTAGCTACTGGGAATTAAATAAATTAACATAATGCAAAGGAATTGAGTACTGCAGTTCTAGAAAGAGTTTTTTACCCTAGGAACTCAAATTGCAGCTTTTTAATGTGCCTTGGGGTTCTTCATATCTGAATGTGACCTTTCTAATATGGCAGTGTTCCAGGAATATTTTGTGCTGGGTCATTTTTCTTGCACAGTTTTACCTGCTAGTTGTTCTTGCAAATCTTTGCTTGTGGTTTTGACTGATTTTTCCTAGTCAGAACACAATGTTGCTCTCAACACAGACTGAATTTCTACTCAAGGTGACAAGCTCCAAAACTGCCACCATAGTTTTTTTCCACCTGTGTTCCTTGCAGATCCTTGTGCTACTTATTTAATGAGATGAAGCATTATTTGAGATGCAGTCAAAATTCCAGATCTGAAGCCTTGATGGCTGTCAGATTGACTTTCATTCAGGTGTCTGAAAGCCAGACAGCTTCCTGGAATGCTGTGTGGCAGAGGAGTCTTAGAGCTAGTATTCAGTGCAAAGAACAAAGCAGAATATATAATCTTTTTTATAAACTCTGCACTTCCCTCCTGCCCTGTGCAAAGACAGCAGTATTGCCTCTTTTGTTGTTGCTTAATGTCCTTCCCTAGGATGCCTCACAACAACCCTCTTCATCCAGCAGTTTTTCTAACTCTGAAGAAACTATGTGTGCATATCACTAGCCATCACTTTTTGAAATGGGTTTCAGAGCTGTTGTCTAAAAGCTGAGGTTTTAACTACTGCTCTTAACTTTGCTACTTCACAGCTAAAAATGCCTCCATGGAAACAAAAAGTTATTGTATTAAAATATTTTTTTTTCATGAAGAAAGGGGAAATGAGATGCCATCTGTACTACTTCTGGCTCCCATTCAGCTCCTTCAAATGAATGCCAAATTAACAGCAGCACTTCTTCCTCCCCACTTCCTTCTCATCCCATAGTGCTCTTTCTAAGGTTCATCCAGAATCCTTGAGTAAGCAGGGAGTATCACCTCTGCAAAAAATTCAAGGGATTTTTTCATTTTTTTGGTGTTTATTCTCTGTGGCTGTTACAGCCCTAGTGTTTGATTCTTATGGTCTGACCTCCCTTCCCTGATGGGAGGGCACAGCTTACCAGGGAAGGTTGGACAGAAAAGTATGTTTTCTGCTATGATGCTTTTTGTAGTTACTGGTCTTGGGTACTGTTGTCCCAGGCTGATGGGCATCCCCTGGCACTGGTCTTCACATTTCCATTATTTCTAGCATCTACCCTTTTTTCCCCTAGATCTCTCTCTGGACCAGCATTTGGACTGTTACCATGTTTTCATTTCAAGGCCCCACATCTTGGCATTATATCTTCTTTGCTGGGAATAACCTCTTAGTTCCTCCATTCTAAATGAAGTATGTGCAGAAAGCACAGCAAAGGAGCAGCCTCTTAATTGGTGGGTTGATCTCATGCTTCCTTATTAGCATCCAAACTGATTGCTGCTAGCAAGTATCAGACTCCTACTTGAAAGTTCAGGAGGTTAGTTTTGGGAATTCACCCATGCACTGGTGCACACAGTTTTCTCCTGCTTGTTTATGCTCATTATTTCTGCTAATTTTTGCAATGATGCAGCTGTTTAACTTTCTGTGCCCTGTTGGATGCACCTCTGTTGGACTATGTATCAAAAGAAACAGAATCTAATGTTTTAAAAGCATATTTTTCCATGTTTAGTAATTATGATTAAGTATGTGAGTTTGGCATAGGACAGAAGATGTTTGAGGTGGTGATAGAGTGGCCATGTAGAATGTATTATTTCTACTGAGGTAGGCTGCCTCTGTTTCGAAGAGAAAATTTAGTTGCAGTGTGCTTGTTTAATGATTCTACTTATTGGTGCGGTGTTTTCCGAATTGTGGTTTGCAAGGCTAATACAAAACTATGGGCTCATGTGAGTGCATACATACAGTCCTGACTAGCTCACACTGTTGTCTGTACCTTTTCCTATTATAATAACATTAGCTAGAGCTCTCCTGAGTACTTAGAAAATTCTCTGCACTTCTGCTTGAATAAAACCCTTTCCATGTGGCTATTTGTTTTGTTTTGTTTTTTCCCCAATTAATCTGGGGATAAGGTAGAGAAAATATTTTGACGTTTCTGTAGCAAAAGGCTTAAAGCAGTTCAAAGGAGAGTGGAGTAAAGCTCTGAATTCTCCCATGGAGGCTTGTTTCATAGCCTATTCCTACGACAGAAAATGTTTTGCTCCAGCTCCTGTGAAGCTTGGTCTGGGTTTTATGATCAGCATTGTCCCAAAGAAGCACAACTGTTTAGGAAAAGTATAGATAGCAATTTGGTCTCCAGTGTAGCAGAGGCTCATCTGTTAATTGCTTTGAAGATTAAAGTCAAGACCTTGAACTGGCATCTGAAACTGCCTTTAGAGATAAGCCCCAGCTGTGAACTTCTGTCATCTCCTTCCCAAAGCCTTTGGTATTTAGAGGATAATAGATAAGCAGGATATCAAGGACAGCATCTAACTGATGTAAAAGATTTGTATTGTGGAGACCTGAATTGTTATGGGGGCAAAGCCAGTTGTCCCTGGATAACAGATCTAGAGAGCTTTCCAGAGCAGATGTCAGCAAAGAAAAAAACGTGTGAATGTAAGATCAGATAGCCACATGGAAGTGACAAGTCAATCGAGTGCTTATAATATCCACTACATTTATAACAGCCACTCCAGTTTGCTGATTGAATTGATATGATTTTGTTTCTTGAAAATTAAGAATAATCTAAAGGAATGTCTTCTAAGGTGGATGTCTCTTTCTCTCACTTGGTATTGCACCACTCTGCTCACTTCCCTGACTTCCCACTTCCTCCCCCCAACCCAATTTGGACTGAGTTGAAATCCTTTGCCAAATGAAGTGAAACGTTTTATTCTGCAATTGTTTAACCATTTTGTCATAACCTCTTTTTTTTGAAGACGGTTTCATTTCAAAATATTTCTTTTTTTTCATGATAAAAATGTTGAAGAAAAATGCTTCTGGCAAGATAAACAATTTGTTTAGAGATGTTTAGCAATAACTAAATTCCCTGGTAGTCTTGGTTCCATCACTCAAAATGTCATTCTTCATCAAGAGCAGCTCTGTTAGTGTAGTATGATGCAAGCAAATGGGGATGTTTTCAGAGATACTCTACTGTCAGCACGTCAAAAGCTGTTTTGAATACAATGCTTGTTAAGAGAGCCCCGTGGATGGCATTTGTTTTCATTGTGTTGGAGAGCAGTGCCTAAGGAATAGTTGTTGCACTTGGACAGCTAAAAGGACAAAGTTGCAGACACTCCATGCATGGTTGGGTCTGTAGCATGTTGCTAAATGGTGGGAAATTAAGATGTTCTGAGAAAAATAGTGACAACAAATTTAATTAGGAGGGGATATATTTCAGAGGAAAGTAAAGCACTGAAGGGTGAGGGGAAATGGAGGTGAGCAGTAGAGAATGAGCAAGTAGTTGGCAAAATTTAAAATAGAAATGAATTACGATGCTGCACAGCTGGTACATGATGAACAAATAATCATCATTGAGAAGTCTGATGAAAACTTAGAATTAAAAAAACCCTGCCAAAACAAAACCAAAAGCCAGTCTATTTTGGTTGTTTCTACTCCTATCTAGCTCTTCCCTAGATATCTTTTCCTAGGATTGCCTTTCTTGAAGTTCACTTTTCCTTTTAATGCTAGTGAAGTATTCCAGTGTGGGATATAATCTGCCTGCCTCATGGGTTTGGGAAATAGTCTGTCCTCTTTGCACTGCCTGGCCTGGGACATCAGACAGTGGAGTTATCCTTCTTGGGGCTTCCTTGCTTGTTTTTATGTCCTAATGTAACTACTAGCATTGTTCAGCTTGTAGGAGTGCAGGAGCCAAGGGAAAACCCTTGCGACAGCCACTGGTCCTCCCAATTTGCAAGCAAAGGTGAGGTATTAAGGAGATGTGGAAATAGCTTTGGGGTCCTGAGTTCTGTTTCAGGAGATCATTTGGGCACCTGATAAAATGAGCCTTTGCACCCTTCCATATTATAGGATGGAAAGAAGGGAGGAATAACAAAAAGAAAGGACTCGAGTTTCAGGGCTCTTAACGAGCTGCTGGGCAGCTTGCTGAAAATGATGCTGGGAAAGATAAGTGTTCCCCTTTTGCTCAATGAGCAAAACCTTCTGTTCTCTCTCTCTTCCCTGCCCCGTCATTCTCACTGCTTATTGTGCTATATAAAGTGGATGTAGTTCTCTCTGCTGCATCCTAGCCCTGCAGCTGGTGCTCTATTTTGAGAAGTGAGATGAAAAGAAGATATTATGATTTGGTTCAATTTGCAGCCCCTCTTACCAGCTCAGCTGGGGCTCTCCAAATAAGGAATCGGGCCTTCCTTCTCTTTTGTTAACTTTTTATTAGTTTATTTGTGTGGGTGTTTGTGTGGCTGTAAATAGAAATTCTTTTTTATTTATTAATTTTTTATTTTATTAGATGTAAACTACAGAGCCTGTAGGTAATGGCTGTCCTGCAACATGAACCAAGCACAAATGGAATTCAGATGAACTTCAGGAAGCTACAGATAACATACTGCTTGGTATTTGTTTGTAGCAAAGACTGACTACCAGACACTTGTACAAATTGTTTATGTGACGAGGAATACAGGGCAACCTTATAGAGCATCATATTGCTTCTTTGCCCAATTTTTATCATGAGAGTATCCTAAAAGTTAAGTTTCAATAAACATTGCTTGCATTTAGGAGAGGTGTAAGAGTGGTCTTCACACTTGGAATGAAGTGAGTTTCACACAGGGATCTGCTGGATATGTTAAAATTGTCACTTCTGCAGAAGCAATTGGTATGCCTTGGTTTATTGGCAAAAATAAGTCTCCTCAGATTTAGACACGGGTAACATCTGGTTTATGTCCTGAACTAATAGCCTGATGAGAGAGATAGAGACTCAAGGATGTTACCTTAATTACCATGCTATTAGTGTTTATCTTAGCATTTGTTTTAATTCTGATTTATCTTATTTTTGAAAGGTAAAATGAGCTTTCTTCATATGTGTGAAGAAAAATACTGCATCTTCCTGAGCCTATGACAATAAAATATTTTTTTATCTTTACATAAAATTATGATACACAAAAAATCTTGAATGCTACATCTCAAACTGCGACATATCATACTTTTACAATAATTCTATAGGACTTAATAGAACCCATAAAAGCAGGGAATCCTAGGGCAAGTACATCTAATATGATAGGCTCTCTGCATTTCAGAATGAATAAGGAAAATCTTTGTAGATGCTGTGAACATGCTTCTGCAATGACTATATATGTATCCTTAGCAAATTTGTTATAGAAGTCAGATTCTGAAAATAATTTTCATAAATTTCAGACAACAGCAGGTTTAAAGAAATATAAGCAGCATGATTTTTTTTGAGGAGTGTGAGGGGTGTCTGAGCTACATTTGGACCATATCAGTTTACAGATAATCATAATTTAAATGACACTTTTATAGTCATCTTTGAAAGTTGCAGCTTCAAACTGTATCAGTGCATGATGTCACGATTTCTTTAGTACAAAAGTAACTGTGGGCATGAGGCTAATATTACGTTTTCAATTAGGAAAACATATTTGCGACTTTTAAAGCAAAAATGTATTTCTAAATAGCACAGTGTTGTTTTTTAAAAATTAAACTTGAATACAAGTTATTGACTGGGTAGATACTCAAAGGATTGACATTGATCCTACATTGATCAATGAGGTATACAAGCCAACAAATTCTTTCTAGTTTGAGCAAAACTGTGATGCCAGTTGAAGCTTTCCTTCACTGTGGGAAAACAATGTGTGGTGCTCTTTTAGCCACATATTGTGGAATCTTTGTTGGTCCAGGTCTTGAGGTGTTTTAGGCACCTGCATCTCTCATTGACTTAAGAGAGATCAGTAGGTAATACAGTAGTATCAGCCTGTTGGAACTGAGCAGAGTTTAGAGAAATATCCTTTGAAGTCCCTTTTGAAGGCAGCTGGTTTTTAGAAGGCTTAAAATACTTATTATAGAAAGCTTGTGACATTCCCATCCATCTTGTGTCTGATCTAAATAAATTAAGGACTGTAAACAAAGCAAGAACATTCAAAGATAATGACTCAATAATATTGCACTGATTTTTCTCTTCTATTCCTTTCTGTCTTCAGGCTATAAGGCTGAAATTTGCTTAAAACTGATTAAGCCTTTAAAAATGAAGTACATTTTAACAAAAGTATTTTTGTTTTGGAAACAATGGCAGTATATTGGAGGGAAATAGCTTTATTCTGCACTAATTAGAGGGAACCTGAAGTTTATCCTACTCTATATAAATCCTACAAGTTAATTACAGGTGTAAATGTTGCATTAATTTTGCCCTCCCCAAAGATACTCAAAAGCGTGATTCTGACTACAACTTATCTACAATCTTGGGACAGCATAAATTTGCATAGATGGATTGATTACAGGAGTGTCAGCAGCATAAAGAATGCCCAAAGATTGTAGGCCATTATGAATGATACTGCTAAGACATGGATTATCTATTTCTTACCAATTTAATAACTCTAAATCCTACATTAAAAACTTACTTATTTAATCAAAGCAAAGAAAAATGATCATTCTGTCTTAGCTTGTTAGAAATTTGCAATGCAGTAGTCAGCAAAGTAAACCTCAACTTTCTTAGATTGGTAACCAAATGTTTGGATGCTCTTCAAACATTGTTGGAAGTTGTTTGACCCACACTATTGAACTGGAAGATCTGAATCTTATAAAAAAGTCTCTGTTTTTATCGAGTCTTGAGTCTAAGCACTAAAATGAGAAGGTAAAAAATTCAATATTAAAGGCAAGATAAATTTGGTGCTCTTAGATATCAAATAAGCTGTTCTTGGGTTAGAATTTGTGATCTCTTGTCTGAAGAAGCAGACCATATCTAACAAAGGGTTGCCTTGCATTGTTTCTGAGTTGATGACAACATTAGACTGTTCTGGAAGAGAGAAGATGAAAATATTGATAATTGATTACTTGCTTAAAACTTGGGCCATATCAATTCATACCAGAAATTCTAATTCACCATCATCAGATATTTCAAGATTTATCTATTATCTATTACCATTTCCTATAATGATGCTCACTATTTCAGTCTAGTTCTTTAAGCAATCGCTTTTGATAGTGCCTTAAATTAACTGGCATTTTGAGGTTTTGATTACCCATATCCTGATTTCACGTGAATTTTTTTATTCTTTCTTATTCTTCCCAGAAATTAGCCCTAGACTGTTTCACTCTACTGAGTCAGAATTGAGAGGGGTGATCTGTGCACCTTGCTGAATACTGTGCTTTATGCTTTGTCTGAAAATCTACCTTGTGCTAATTGCATAAGGCTGAAGAGGAGTTATGATGAATTGCTCTGTTGAAGAGTGTCTTAGTAGGCTCAGATTAATGATGATTTCTGAATATTATATGGGACCCTTGGTGAGAACAAGAGAAAGTCTAAAAATGAGTCTTCCCAGATCAAATTGTGAAGTAGTCTGACTACCTGACAAGATGACATGTGAGACCAGCTCTGGAGAGGACAAGCCCTCAAGAGATCAGCAGTGCTGGAATCAGAGGACTTGAACATAGCCAGCATGATACAACCTGAGCATATTGCTGCAGCAGGAGAGGATGAGTTTCTCTTTTTTATAGCTTAAACTTTTCAGTTCCCCATCCAGTTGCTCAGTACTTTGAGTGGGTTTATAAGCAAGGTTTTCCTGTATTTCTTTCTCTTTGGAGTGGAGAAAGCTCAATGCCTTGTAAAGACCCTAAAAGGGACCAGCTAGGTAACTGTGAGAAAAGTATGCATTTTCAACAAAACTCCTTTTGGAAGCACAAGCTGCACACAGGGAAGTTTGACAGATGAGTAGAGGACAGAGCTGGAACACTTTCTTGCTGTGTGTATTGCCAGAGTTCATCACATGTAGCTGCCAAATTTCTGCTTTGTTTAATGACCCAGTAGACATCAAGCAGCAGTGAATCTGTGGTTCTTGCTCAGTGTTTTACTCAGCTCTGGATAAGAGATTCTTGACATTAGAAGTATAATTTGTCATTTGCCCCCTAATTGTAACTGGTGTGGAATGTTAGTTTGCCCCTTTTGAGGTTGGCTTTAGTTCTCTGAATAAAAAATTCTCTCACAAACAGAAATGTAATAATAAATCGAAAAAAGTAGTCACAATATGTCTTTCTTGAACTAAATGCATTACTAAAGATGAAGAATAAATGCAAATACAAGGTGACTATTCTTTGGCAGTATGAAAAGGGTCGTTTGAGACTCTGAGGAAAGTGACTGATCCCATGGGAACAAACTGTCAAATAAATGAAGATGAGTAAGGGAGAGATGGGAGGGGTCAAGGAATTTGAGTGAGTTTGTCTTCTCTTTTGTTTGTTTTTATTTTCTTTGGCAAACATTTTGAACACAGCATTCAAAGGTATTTGGACTTTCTTTGGCTAGTTTTGCTATATATCACTTAATTTCCCCTTTCATGATGAAAAGACTGCTTACCTGCAATAGATGCATACTATTTCTTGCCATCATCCTATGATTACAAGAGGGAACATATGGGTGTTTTCTCAGCATGGCTTTGTTTATCATGGCTTGGCCTTTCCACTATCTTCTTGGTGGTTCTGTGCCATCTTAATAAGAGTACAGTTAATTTGTGCTCCCTGCTTTTCCTATGTTTTTTTGTCTTCTGTATGTGCTGTAATCCTTTTTCAGTGCTCAAGCATTCCAGTTTAAATCTCATCAACAGAAAGTAAATTTGGACTACTCTTTTTTATTTTGTGTCCAATTTAACATGTTAAAAATTCCTAGTTATTTTGATATCTTTTTTCTTTAAATTTTGTATATTTATTTTATTCACATTTATTCATACTTATTGTTAGGAACTTAAATCCCTAACTGTCTTTAAAATTTAGGTTGGTGTGATGTTGGATTATAGTTGCCCTTTCTGAATTTCACAATGAGTTATTTTTTAACAATAAGAAGTCCCCAGTCTTCTCTGTATTACTGTGAGAAGGGTACCTTTTGTTACTCAGATTCTGGGAATAATTCAGCTTGTGTTTTTCTCCCAGTCTCCTGCACAATTAATTGAATTACCTGTGAGCATCTTGTGTTTTGAGTCTCGGGGGGTTGGATGTAGCTGAAGTTGGAATATCTGAGCTGTATGTTTGTTTTTTTTTTTTTTTTCTTCTCAAATAACCACAGTCTGGAATCAGTCTTAAAACATGTTTTCCAGGAAGCCTATGAGTGTTTTTTTAAGCCTCCATAAAATTACTTCTGATTTAAATGATGAAAGAGTATTGTGCTCTTCTCAGAGATTAGATCTTTATCTTCTTATGCTGTTTTGGATGTTAACTTATGTTGCCTGTTTTAGGTTTCACATTTCGAGGGACAAGCACAGACTGCATTCCAACAGTCATACACTGTTATGCTTATAAGTGTAACTATACAAATATTTTTTTCTGCACAGAGGTCTACTCCTATACAATACTTTTTTTCCTCATAATTTAGCATGAAATAAAACCACCACTGGATTTTGTATCTGTTCGTATTTGACCTGGATGAACTCTACTGTTCTAGCAATCACCCTGAACTTGCAAATGCTTTTCTGTACGTATAAAATTAGAAACTTGGAAGAGATAGTCCTTGCATAGTCAAAACCAAGAACAGAAATAATGAGGCAAAGTAATGAGCAGAATTTTTAGCTCTGTAAAGGTCTGGAGACAGAACTTTGGACAGAATTTATCCAAAATGTCAGTTCTATATACTGAATAGGTTCACCTTAACACCTGCCCAGTGGATCCAGCTGGACACAACAATGGGAGTATAGCAAGTGAGATGAAGTGTGGCTCCTTGCAGCCTTACTCCTCCTCTCCTTCTGGAATCCCAAAAACTAGAGAGGAGAAGCCTAGCAGGGAAATGAAAGGCCTATCTGAACAACTGTGAACCATAAAACTTGTCCAGAACTTCCTGTTTTTTTTTTTCACCGGAGTTTCCAAAGCTCTTGTAGCTGTTAAGATTGAATTTTAAGGCCTTTGTAAAAATATTACTGTTTCTCAACAAATGCAGCAGTTTTTAAATTTCCTATGATATGGGGTTTGAAAGAAAGATAAAATGTTGAACTCAAAATACTGCTCTTGCTGGAGCTGGAAATGTTATATACCATTCCAACATTTTATGAGATTCTTATCTCATATAAGAAGAGTATTTCCTAAAAACAAACGAACAAGCTTGTTGTGACACAGCAGATCTATTAAAAATCAATCTTTGGACTCTGATATTATAGCTGTGTCCTGAAGTTTCCTTCTTGTTCTCATAGACATCTTTTTATACTGGCTTATAACATTCAAATTGACTTAGCTGAGCTGGGAGAAACTTGTGAGACCTAGTTGAAAGAGTCTGAAAGGAAAATTGAATATTTCTTTTGGAAATCCAAAGCAGAAAGAGTAGTTAATTATTAAATGGGGAAAAAATAAAACTCTTTTTCCCTCTAGGAAGTCTTGATCTAACACAAATTTTTATTTTTTTTGGTTTTATTTAGTAACCTTGTTTTAATAAATAATCAAGTTTCAATTTTAACTAGAAATGCTTAAATACTGGATGCTTAAATACTTAAATGCTTAAGAAATGGAATCAAAAATCTGTGATAGAGAACTAAATGTTTTTACTTTAAAATGAGTTTTTTTGGCGGGGGTTGTGTGTGTAAGTGAAGGCATATTTTGGTTGGGGTTGTGCTTGTTTCCAGAACTGATGCTGCTGTGGAACAATACTAATTTAGAGAGCACTCTCCCTTACACAGTGCTCTCATTAAGTGTAATGAGGCTCATCTAAAAGTCTTATAGATCCTTCAAAATATTAATAAATCCTAATTATTTATGAACAATACTAGTGTATGTGCTTGAGGTCAACGTAGCTTGCAAGCCATTTAATTAGTGCATCATGTCCAGTTGTATTCAGTTATATTGTTTTAATTAGAATGGTAATTGAGAACTGAGTTTGTATGTTTTTTCTTGCAGTTGCAGTGCCTAAACCTACTTGTTTGCTGCTGTAATTGCTACTTGCCCTACATCTTCTACCACCCTTCCTTTATTTATTTATTATTATTAAATTAAGAATATTTAAAGAGGAGACACAGCTGTCGCAGAAAACTCGTTTCAGTGTGACTAGATCACATTATAATGTAACTGAATGATTGCCAGAGATGACTATGGGATGGAGTCTTACCTGTAATCTTCATTTCATCCCTGCCATGTTGAATCTTTGGTCCTGATTAAGCCATGCAAAACCACTGGGAAAGCAAGGAGGTGCCTTTTGTGTCTTCCAGACATGTTTTTCTGACACTCAATAGATCATATACTCTACATACCAATTGTGGTCTTACCAGCTGCATTAGCTGCAGTATCTTGGGAAGTTTTACCATTGCCAAAATGGCTTGAATGTTCTGAGAGAGAAAGTGGAAGGGAGAATGAAAATATAATTTTTATCAGAGTGAGGTTTGCAAATAGCTGCAGTCTAACTTGGAGTTTGTTTAACATTTGAACACATAAGAGCTAATAATAATTTTTGTTGCAGTGGAACATCTGTTAGTTAATCAGAACTTGAATTAATGGAGAACTGAAAGCAATTAGCTAAAGGTTACAACTAATTAGTGTAATAATATTATTAAACTAGCCCTTCCATAGCTAATATTGCAGCCAGATTCTGTAACTTAAAACCTTTACTTTAAGGGACCACAAAATATTGGTTTGGGGAACAAAATTAATCAATGGAAAACATTTTTGCAAGGTTTGAGATATAAAATCAGATTGCTCTAGGAATATACTTTAAATTAAAATTAAAACCAAACAACCCACTTTTCATTTTGGATTTAATTTTTTTTTGCCACACATAGGGTCAAAAAATATTTGTTTTCATGCTTTGTACTCACCCATACAGTGAAGTCTCCCTGGAAACAAATGCAGCTGCTTTAACTGAAGAAGGTTCATTATAACTGAAATAAATTCTTAATCTTGTTGAGAATAATATTGAAGGGGATTAGCCCATTTCCTTGACTTTTTAGGCTGCTATCAATGTGTTCCTGTTTTCACTAAAGCAAAATAATGGGTTGGAAATTTTTTGCTATTTGAGAATATCCAGTGGCAAGTTATTTCAAGAGGGGACAGTTTTGTTTTTTTTCCCTAAGATGATCAGCATGTAGATACTGGTTGAAAATTCAGAAGCCTGTCTGAGAGCTGAGGGGCTTTTTTTTGTGGGTGTGTGAAAAAATGATGGGCAAGTTGACAAGCTCCTTCATTGTTATGAGTATATTGTTCCTTCAAGGGCTGTGCTACCTGGAAATAAACCTTTTGCTGAGAAAGCAAGCTAAGAAAGTCAAATTTCTTATGGATTTCCTTTTTGGGTTGCAATTGGAGTCTCTCTGTAGTTTAATGGAAAGGGAACTTGCAGCTTTCCTGGGGCTAGGTGACTTGTGTTCTTCCTTGTGAGAATTCTCCAGCGGAAAATAAGTTGTGCTCACTCTTCAGTCTTTCCTTGGGCAAGGGTAGTAATAATATTTGTCATTTATCTGCTTCCTTGTTTTCAAAAAGTGTGAAGAAACTCAATATCTTTGAGACAATTACTGCTTTATTAAAAATAGAGGGTTAGGGTTTCAAAAGTCAGTGACAAAGGGAGAGAAGAGACAGTGCACGTATGTAGTATGTCACATGATTACATCAGCGCAATTTCATTAAAGACACACTAAAAAACCTCAGTGTTATTTGGGCAGGAAGAGCTAATACATCTCTTCCTTGAAGTGCTGTGCTGTTAGGCTAGTTGTAGGTTTTTTTAGACTCGTTACTTCCTTAGAGCAGATGAATATATGTGGCTTAGTAATGAATAAGCTCATCTTCACCTAATAGGATTTGCAAGGTCCCAGTAAAAGCCTGCCTCTGGTTTTGTGCTTTTGAAGTATATAAAGTGATATTTAATGGATAAATCATTTAATAATGATTTTTAAGTGTTTTGAAATAGAAGTACCAAGTGTTTGTCAGCAGGTTTAGCTATAAATTACTGTGGTTCGTGGGGATTTTTTTTGGTTTTTTAGGGTTTTATTTTTGGTGGGTAGTTGGTTGGGTTTTTTGTGTTTGTTTGTTTATTCAGTTTTTGTTTTTCTGGAGAGACCTCTCTGAATACTTTCACACTTGTAAGGAAACACATGTAAGAATATGGACAACTCTACTTCCTGCACATTGCTATATTTATTTCTTTGTCATCAGGTTTCATTCCTCCCTCTGTCCTACTCCCATATCCCCAGCTGTGCTTTGCAGCCTTGTGCTTGGTGCAAATCTCTCACTGGTGACTTTGCAAGGTTTGCTGAAATGAGTTATTTCATACAGGCTATAGAACTGACTGGACTGTTTGATTAATCAGCTCTTGAAATATCTGCTAAGTCTCTCTCCAGAACTTCAAAATAGCTCATTTAATTTTTTCAGGAAAACAAAAAAGCAAGCAAAGAAAGCAAAACAAAGCAGGTTTGGCACCTTCAGAGAGAGTGGGGTGTTTTATTAATAGTCTCCATATTGGTATTTTTTGTTTGTCCTTTGTCATGGAGAAATGTGCTATCTGAGTAGCAGTTACCTCTGCACTCTCTCACTTTCAATAAAAGTTACATCATTACCAACCTGAGAGGACACACACCCTTGAGAAGGGAGGAGGAACAAGGATCAGAATACTTTCATGAGCTTTCTTACAAAGTTTGGTCAATGTAAAACATGAAAGTATTTGGCATGCAGCCTGTTGGAAACTTGGAGGCAGCTTTCCCATCTTTCCAGCAATCAGAAACTGCCTTTTTACTTTTTCAGTGGAGGTTGCTAATTCTTTATTAAGCTGCAGGTAGAAGTTCCTCAAGATCATGGCTGATGCACACTGGTGGTGCTACTGGCTTTGGCTATACCTCTCCTGTCGTGGACCACGTCCTCAGTTGGTTTTTTTCCTTCCCCTTTGGAAAGGCAGAGCTGCTCAGTGTTGGGAGCTGTCATTCTGGTGTCATGTCGTACATACAAAAAGTAGTTTAACCAACCCTTAAAGCAGAAGACAATTATTCTAGTTCTATTTCTTAGAGCACTTCATTACACATGCACACTCACATGCGCACAGAGTTTTGCATTTTCTCACTGCCCCAGGCTCCCCATATGTGTTTGCTGCCTGCCTCACTGACACCCTCTCCTGTGAGTCAGCAGTCTGGGAGGGAGGGACAGGCATTACAGCCATTTTTCTTGCTCCTGTTCAGAAAAGAAGCCTGCTGCTCTGACACAGAGAATAAAGCTGCATTCCCCAGCCCTTTCTAAAACATACACGTTGCACTCAGTGTGATATTTGCTACTTATTGGCACTATTCAGTATTTTGTTCCAGTGCCCGTCCAATTATTACTGTATATTAACTTTGATTAGACAGGCGGCTGCTTTGTGAGTCTTGATTTCCTGCCAGTAAAATCAAGTGTGAGCCATGGGAATGAGAAGCAAATGTTTCTTTCAAAATCTTGTGAAGAATATATTACTTCCCAGTCACAGTAAATATACATAATTTTTAAAAGAATAAATGTCTTTGTTGGTAGACTGGAAATTGAGATAGGGCATGAACCTTCCCCTTAGAAGGTGGAAGAATATGTAAAAATTGATCTGCATAAACTATTTTATTTGTGTGTTCTCAGTACTCAAACTTTGCATTTTTAAATTTTTTAATTAGCTGTTTGCTTAATTCATCAAGCACTGTGCTATAAATTAGATGAGTAGAAGCAATGTTAGGTAGGAAAAAAAAAAAAAGAGTGGCACAGGTTCCTAAACACCTTATTGTGAAATATAGTACAAGGAATTCAGGTAGAAATATTTATTTGGGCAAGTTCTGTGTTTTGGGCTGTTGGGAATGGGTAAACACAGTGTCATCCCTCTCCTGTTCTTAACACTCCCTCTCCCCTCCCAAATTTCTTTGGTTTGATCTATGAAATTATGAATTCTGCAAGTTTAACTCTCCAAGCTCAAAAAAAGGCGATTGTGGTACACACAGAGCTTTCGTGGGGCACAAGAAATCAGTTTTGAATGTCTTTTTTTCTTGCTCTGCTTATTTTTCTGGCTGAAGTAATTGTCCTTCTTAGTCCCCTTGCTCATTTCACTCCTTTCTTTGGCTGGCAACTGCTGAGTTGTCATCATACATTACTTACTCTTGAGAGGGTAACTCCTGTGGCTCTGCTTGTATGCAGCTTGGTCAGCAGCAGGTGCTGGAGGAGCAAAGTGTGTCAATATTTCATGCATTTAAAATCAAACACATTGACTCACATATGGCTGCTCCAAGTAGCAATGTATAGTAGGCATGCTTGCTTTGTGTAGGTGTGCTGAACTGCTATCCCTAATGCACCTCCAGCCTGGCAATGTAAATGTGATGGTGAGCAAATGACGTGATAAAGAAGCCTCATCCAGGTTATGAATCTAAGAAAAATGACAAAATTATGTAAAATTACAAAATTGCAGATTCATGGCTAGATAGGGTTTTTGTATGAATCCACTACTATGACAAGAAAATGACACATGATCATGGAACTAAAGAATGGGTCATAAGGAGAAAAAGGCTTTAGTATGGACAATTCCTAATTTTTTACCCCTGATTTTACAGCTGCAATATTTCTTTAATTTAGCTTTCAGATGTAATTTATGCCTATGGGAGTAGGAACACCTTAGACTTGTTTTTACCTTTTTCACTGCACAGTTGCTGCCCTTTCCTTGAAATCTTCCTTCAGAAGATGATCTTGAGCTCTGAATTTTTAATATTGCATCATGGATCTCCATGGGTTGAGCTGCAGAAGTAACTGCTCTAACTCTGGGGTTAAACAGGTGTGTGCAGGTCAGGTGGGGGCTGTTGAGTTACTGGCTATGTTTGATCAAGAAGGAGCAGCTGAGATGCCTGGTTGCATTCTTCCATATGTTGTACACATTTTAAGTAATAGTTTTCTCTTCTCTATGTTTATCAACTCAGACCTTGGTTTATCAGATTTCTCTACCTTTGCTCTTCTTTTGGTTGCAATGAGGAAGAGGGCTGCTCAAATGGAAATGAAGGAATGCCTCACTTGCCAAACTGCATGTCAAGAAAAGGTGTGTCTGGCTAATGACTTCCACATTTTCAAATATTTGGCATTAGGACTTAAGGAAAAAACAAACCCACCACTTTAGAGGAAATGTTAGGCTGACTGATCAGTAACTTGGTGTGTAGGAAGTGTTAACAGTTTTTGCAAAAAGCAAGCCTCCCTCCCTGAAACCAACCAACCAGCCAATGTCCAGCACCACAAAGAGGAAGAATCACAAAATACCTCCAAAAGCTTTTTTTATTAATCATGCAGCAAAGCCTAGCCTGCTGCTAGAAAAAAAAAAAAAAAAAGAAAAGAAAAGAAACTAGACTTTGAAACTTTGAAGACAGTTTTTAGTTTTTAATTTTGTTACTATGAGGCTGAGGCAGCTACTGAAGAAATCTGTGAATGTTTAGCTGCCCTGGGGAGAAATCAAAGCATAGTGCATTGACATTTTTTGTCCTCAAATTATTCTCACTGATTCCTTGTGCCATTGATGGGCATGTAGTTGAGATTTAACTGTCTACTGAGAATGAAGATGATAGTGCAGAGTACAAGGAAAGAGAAACAAGTGGAAATGTACTGAATGAAAATATTTTCTCTAGGAAGGTAGATTCTCTACATGATTTTATTTTTCAGGGCTGGAATTTTACTTTAGTGTTTCTGTGTTTATAATGACTGAAAATAATTAAACTTTATTTCCTACTTAATGGGGAGGATATGTTATTGCCTTTTTATAAAAAAAAATTCCCAGTTTGTTTTTAGGTTACAATATACTAATTGCATTACCTAGATGCAAACTTGAATAGGGTTTTTTGATTGTCATTTCCATCATCTGTTGTAAAATTCTGCTGAAATCTTGAAACAGTCTTGCTTAGAAAATAATTCTGCCAGCTAATGTTGCAGTTGCAAAGTAAAAGATATATCAAATCTGATGCTTTTTGTTATATTTTTTTTTTGCTTCTTTTTTTTTTCAAATTTTGAGCAAAATTACTTACTTTTCTCATACCTCCCCCTCCCACCTCTTTCCATTCCCTCTTTTGATCTGCCTGGCTGCAGGAGGTTTGGTAGTCTGAATACCTACCTTGAGGGACACATACTGCAGCATAAATCATGTTGATGCTGTTGAAACAAAGTGTCTCTGCTTTGATTATATTTCAAGACTACAGAAGATAAAAACAGACACCTCAGTAATCCTCAGTACCATGGACCGGGAGAAGGCAGCAAAGGCTAGATACTGCAAATTAATGTAACAAGCAGAAAGCAGACAAAAAGGAGCAAGGCATAGGAATGATGTGCTTTTGGAAAAATTTTAAAAGTATATTTTAAGGAATTTCATTTATCTCAGCTCTCCTCTGTTTCCTGAACAATGGGTGTCAGTCTTTGCCTAGATACATCGTCACATGAAAACTCCCATCTGTAGATCCCGCCCCACTTCAAAACCTACAAATATATTTAGCCTCTCAAAATCCTTTCACAGAACCAGGAAACAGCAGCTCTCTGTCACCAGCCTGCCCTTGACTTTTAAAAGAGATTTATTTTACCACCATGGATAGGAGCAGTGGGTCTGATGTTAGATGTTTGCAGGTATATTAAGCAAACTCTGCAGCACGTAAGATTTCCTTTTAATTTCCTCTAAGTAACAAGTGCCTGTGTAGAGGGAATAAGCAAAGAAATGCCTGGCTTTGTTGCTAATCCTTTGTTTTATTAGCAGTTGCCCAGGAGTAGCAAAGATTTCCTCTCCTACAATGCCCTTCATGCCTTTTACTGATTTGCTGACTTGTGGTCTTTTAATTTATAGGCAGGATTTTCAAAAGTAAATGCTTGATATACAGTTGAGACGTATTTGTGCAACTCTGCGTACATTGTCATACATGCAGTGACCCAGAAATTTAATGTGGGGTTTTTGGGTGTTTGACAGTATTGATCCCATGACTTTTACAGCTACCTTGCCATCTTTGGCTGCAGGAATAAATCCCTGCAAAAATAGTCAAATAGGTGATAAATATGTAAAGAGTTTACAATGTTGGTGGAGTGACAGCAATTATGGGCCTGACCATTCTCATTCACTGTACATAGGTTTTGTCTTCCTTGGGGAAAAATCCTGATTGTTTTTATCATTAACTGATTGACTTTTTTGCAAAACAGGCAAACAAACCCCTAATGTGATGGAAATCTTCATAGTAATAAAACAGGTATTGTCATCACACTCCAGCTTTCTGAGACCAACCATTTACAGCCCTGTTTTTCTCAGGGTGGACTAGCAGGAAGGTAACAACATCTTTCTGGCTGTCTTTTCATGGAAATTTTCAGCTTTTTTGAAATTGTTTTGAAAACAATTTTCAACTATGTTTGTCTAACACAGCTGAGGTAACTTTAACAGGATAATACATTCATTTTGGCTATTAGCTGTGTTCACTGAGATCACAGGTGGTGGTACCTGTTTGTCCATGCTCCATAGAGCAAGGAATGAGTGTTTTGAACTTTGAGTCTCTGTGTACAGCCCTGTGAAGCAAGATTCATAAAATATATCATAGAAAAGGTGTGGGATTTAAAATATACAAAGAGGATTGTGCCATTCGTTTAAAAAAAATCTCGAAGGTAACTTTGTACCTTACTTATACCATAATGCAGCAGTTACAGTACATGTCCAAATGTGGGATGTCTGGTCTGTAGATGTCTGCTAGCTTTGAGGTGCCCCCAGCAGGTTCCTGATAGCTGACGCTTAGGTTCTGGAAAAGGCCAAACTTCTAACATGTCTCCTTGATAGCATGTCACAGTAAATTATTTAAATGGATTTGCAGGAGCAAGTTCTGAATCCAGACCCTTCAAAACAAAACTCAGTTTTCATCTAAGATACTGAACTGCTTCTAAGCAATCTCAAATATTAAAATCAGACTTTCATTAAGCAAGAGTGCTCAATGGCTGTAACCTTCCAGTTTCCCGTGTTGACCTAAAGCTGCTTCAAATACTCCAGTGTGGCAATCTTTCTGAGACAGGCTTCTGTCTTCATGTGTTGCATAATCTGAGCTTAGAGCTTTCCTTGAAGTTTCTGCTGGAAAGTTAGAAGCTGTAACACTGTCCTTTTGTGCAGATGGTCTGTTGAGACTCCATTTCATCATGCTGTTAAAAGTAAAGGATTTTTTAATCAGAATTGGTAACTGCTCAGCACAAGGGAGCATAAGTAAATCTTTAATGAAAATTGCAAATGGTTTGCTTTACCAGTGGATATGAATTTTGTCACTGAAAGATCCACTGAAATCTATTTGAAAACCATCTGATTAAATGAGAAAGACCTTTAGAACAATTTAAAATTAATTTAACAAACAGCCTAGAGCTTGACCTCATTTGGCAGCCAGTCTCATCCAAACTACTGACCTTCTGACTTCCTTCAGTCTCTTTCAGCTGCCACCAATTTCCTTCCAAAAGGTGGATGCCTGAGAAGTGGTCTCAGACTTGCCAGTTAGGATTGTGTTTAGGCTTGAAATCTGCACCTAGAAGTCAGCTCAGTTCTCTGAGCTTTAATTCTTTCAGGGTCCTACAAAGCACCTTTTTTTTCAGAATATCTGTACTGTGCAAGTAAGACTCATGCAGAAGTACCCGAGATGGATCAAACAAAGAGGTAATCTGCCAGATTCCAAAATAATCCTGAAATAGATATATCTGTCTTTTCATCTTACCTTCTAGCAGTACATCTTTCCTTGGACATTGCACCACAAGGGTATGATTGCATTGTTTTAGGAACTACAGTGGTTTGAGCTAGCTCCACTGTCCATGTTATGATCACAGTTTGTAATTTACGTGTGTTCTGCAATCACGATAAAATCTTCTGTTAATGGCAGACCTATGGGCTAGTCCTCTTAATTATACTTTAAAAAAGAATGGTAGTAAACTTAAACCTTGATTTCTCATAGGCTTCCACACTTGGATATAGAACTACCCATGACAAATATATGGAGAAAAGTTTTCAAGTTCCCTCTAAGAACCAGGATTTACTGGGGCAACACTTGTGGCTGTGGAACTATGGGACAGGCCAGGGATCAGGCTGTTCTTCTGAGATGCTCTGACTGCTAAGTGCACGAGGGCCAATATCATTTTTGGCTCTTGGAATGCTGCAATGAAAAGTTTATCCTTGAAATGACAGGTCCGTGAAATATTAAAATCCTTGTATGTTCCCTGCTGTCCTCAGCTCACCCAGCCAGCTGGCAGAGAAAAACCGAAGGAAAATTTTTAGACACTCTCCCTGTTCACTAAGGAAGGATTTATGTAAGTGTATATTGGCACATATTCATGTATGAGCACATATACAAGGACTTGCTGAAAATACAATTGCAGCATTAGTTGACAGAAGCTCCTGTGATTTTAGATTTGGTTTTCTGCCTCGGTACGAATATTAGAAATACTGGTTTTTCAGTGCCACTTTTAGGTGTCTGTGATGTTATCATTTGGTGTACAATTACACTTAAGTATAAAAGATTCAATAATTTCATTTTTTTAACAAAAGATGATTGAAGAAAAGACTATAAATTACTTAGAAAAGCAGTAAAGATTTTATTTTTCTTTACAGATATGGAAGAGGTTTAGGAAGTCTATGTTATTCAATAGGATGTTTCATAGTTCTCAGTAGTTACCAAAGTGTCACACTGCTTGTAGTAGGGTGATTAACATGCATGCTTAAAAGATTTTCAGAGAGCTCAAGTATTGTTTTCCTAATTGACTTTAATTAGATGAACCGTGTGCTTAATCTCATTGTTTCTTATGATATTGGATTCTTAAGATACTGATAGTAGAGCAAAACATGAAGAGAAGAGTTTATCTGGGTATATGAGGGGCTAGGAGAATAGAGAGCTGGGAATCCTGATGTGGAAAGGAGCAATGAATTTGGGAATGGAATTGGAAAGTGTCAGATGCTCCACATGGTACCTTCATGCATGACTGCACAAGGAAAGGCAGGACATTGTGGAATATGCTGTGTAAGTCATACAGATGTGATGTAGAGACAGATGGAACTATTGCACTGAAGATGAATACAGCAAAGTAAACAAATCTGAGATTAGGCAACTGAAGTAAAAAATTAGATAGTTAAAAGACCTTAAAGACAGCACCGTAAATTCTGTTTTATACTATGTTTTAAGGAAATGGGAGTGCATTGATATCAGAAGTGGTAAAAAAACCATATTTATAAAAATCTTGACCAGATTTCATGCAAGAAATTCAAAGAGGTGATCCAAGGATAGGGTGCCACGTTCACACTTACTACAGATCATGGTTACTAAAAACAAGGAGGTGTTTGTGATATATGCATATGTAATATTTTGATGTTTATGATTCTTACAAATTTTAATTTTACTTTGTGCCTCATATTGTTTATGCTGTCTATCAATAATACAGTGATGAGCTCTCTATGTTTTGAAAGATTCTGGGAGAAAAATTTCCCTAGATATATGTACATAATTTCATTGTTATTCTTGGTCTTTCTCTTGTGAATGTGAAGAATATTCTCTTCCTTGTGGGTTAGGACCTTTCCTTCTATAAGTTTCAATATCTTTTCTTTGTCATACCTTCTGGCAAATTTAAAGAGGGGCAAATTGAATATAATAGAGATTGAGCTCTTTTTATAACCTCTTAAATAATTAAGTCCCCTCTACATCTGCACTGTCCAAGACAGCCTAATCCTCTCTCTCAATTAATGAACCTTATCATTTCCCTGTGTGTCAAGATATTCCTTCAAGAATTTTCCCTCCTAACAGTTTTGGCAATAGTCTTGTAATCTTTGCCGAATTATATTTTCATAGGTTATACTAGGTAATTGTCTAATTAGTATAATTTAAGGTTACATAGTGAAAGGTTTATTTTAATTTTTCTTTCCATAGAAAGGATGCATCCAGAAATAATTTTTCTTGTTTTCTTAGTTTGAAATCCATAGGAAAAAATAAGTTCTAATTACGGATTTTATTTCAGTGGCACATAATAAATATATTTAGCTGCTGACCATTGAAAGGATTATTAGATGTCAGGGACAGAGCGTAAGTCTGATATTTTATTATAAGCTGCAGGAGAAAACTTCAATATATTTGAATTATGCAGTTCAAATGTTACTTTTTCAAATAGGACATTATTGCTGCATGAATCTTCTTTATTAAAATAAAAATCTGGACTTTATAAAAGCATAGCGCTTTTTAAGACTTAAAAGAGTGAGAATCCTTGAGTAGGTGACAGCACTTATAGCAAGGAAGGCAGATGTGATTCATGTATGAAAGATAGTTGTGAAAACAGAGAGCTTTCTCCAAGGTCTTATTATAGGTGAGGGGGGCTTCTAGACAAGGCTTATAACATGAAAGGATACTATTCTTCCAGAGAAAAGTAATTTGTCAGGGCACCACTCATGTAATTCTGCCTTTCCCAAAGTATTGACTTGCTGGTGAAAATGATCATGTTTTGTTCTATTCTAGGGGCTGCCACAGAAAGAAGTCAGCATACTGCTGTTTTGCTCGACATTTAAATACATAATATGCCAAGTGCTCCACTAGTTCATTGTTAGATAATTATCTGAAGATTTTGATTTTCTTTTATTTCTGTAAGTTGAGCACCAAAATAACATTGATAGACACTGTGATGCTTTGAATTACTGTTTTTATTTTAGGTTATATGTGGTGTTTTGTGTGTCTGTTAGGTTTTTATCAGGCTAGGCTTTATCAGACAGCAAACAGTTTGGCTGGATTACTGTGAATCTGAGGTTTCCAGAGCAATGAGGGACTGTTCTGTCCCAAGATCCCACATATTTACTGAATTTGGCCTTATACCACACAGATAACACTGCAGTTTTTTTCCTGATAAATGTGGACTGAAAAATGAAATTAGCTAGTAGGGAGGCAAGATGATCTTAAATTGTAAAGAAATAAATAGGTGATAGACAATAGGTAACATGAAGCAAAAAAAAAGAAAATATGAGGGTGGGGTGGAAAAAAGACACTGCTTTTCTTTCAACAACAATTTGAAAATTAAGGCAGGGTGCAGTGAGGAGGAAAGAACTCTTCAGAATTCTTTGGAGCTGGGAGATAAAAAATCATTCCAAGTCAAAAGCAATGGTATTATGACTGGAAAAATATGCTTGTTCCTCCCATCTTCAGCAAAGGCAAGAATGACAACAGCCTCACATTTTGCCATGAAATGCTGTGTCCTTAGAGAAGGACACAGTCAGTACAGGATGGACTGACTGAGGGACATCTATCATCGATGTAACAAGGGTAAATTATACCTGACTGACATGGCCACTTTCTGTACCGGGATGGGTCCGTCTCTCTTGCGAACAAGGCAAGAGCAATGAAAGATGCATACCATAGCATGACTTTCATTGTGGTTTCTCACAGCATTCTTTTAGTCGAACCAAGGAGACATGGGTTGTAGTGTCTCAGAAACTGGCTGGCTCACCAGTCTCAGTGGACTGCTAGTATTTCAAAGCCTCGCTGGTCGTCATCTGGATTAAAAAGAAAATAATTCTCCATTATTATCTCCAAGTACTGGAGCAGGGCCCAGAGTGACTGCAAAATCTTCATACTGGAGCTTTAACAGAACTTGACTAGACTATATCCTGAGCAACCAAATATAAAATTGAAGCTCGCCTTGCTTCGAGCAGAAGGTTGAGCTGGATGTCTCCCAGATGTCCCTTTGAACCTAAAATTGTTCTGTGATTCTGAGTTGTCTCAGTACTTTCAATAGTCACTCAAACCAAGCCTGATTGTTGAGTTTTGTCGTGCCCACTCACCGCACAAATCACTCTGAATTCAACAGGAAAACAATATTAGATGCAGGTAATCACTTCAACATTCAATGTGCATGGTGATCAGCATATCATTACCAGAAACTGCATCATTAAATATGTAAAAGGCCCTGCTAATCACTGACCATTGTTAAAGATTCATATAGTCTAAATACTTTCCCAGAATTTTAACAACCTTCCTCTTCAATTAAAATAAAATAAACGCATCAGAGCACAGAGAGAATCATCAAGTGCAGAAAAGTACAGTTGAAAATGGACATCCTTACTTGATTGAAAAAGTCACCTAATCAATGGGATCATTGAAGTAATGTATAATCAAGTAGCAGGGAATGTTCAACAGCTTTCCTCTGCATAAAAATTGTGAATAGAATTTAATTGTTCCTAGACTGAAGTTTCTTTAACCACATTGAGTCATATTTCAGCAACACCATTGAATGAACTCTGAGCTGTTACTCCTAATCAACCTAATGAAAAATTTGCTGAAGCCTATCACAAAAATCTTCAGGAAGAAAGCAAGAGGTTTCATATAGGTATATAAAATTACTTTTGTTCAGAGTTAGAAAAGCTCATTAAGAGCGAAAGGGGGTAGCACTTAAAGCTATCCAACCCAGACACATCAGTTGAGAAAATGTTTTGATGGATATTTACTTATTCTGCTGGATCATTGCAGTATTTAAGAACCCCATAAAGAAATTATAATGGAGACTATATTCTTTTGGAACTCATTGTGTTTTGACTCAGTGAAGGCCCTCTTGATAAATGTTGCTGTTTCCACCAATGGCTTTGGTGTTTCCTTTGTAGATGATTTTATGGTATAACAGGTTATATATTCATGTGTATTGCATGGAATCCTACCCTTGGAGTAAGCTCTCTGGAACCAATTTTTCTGTTTTTCCATAGGTCTGCTACTGACTTGCATGAGATTTTTGGATCTACACTAAATATAGGATTGGAACTAAAGGGACTGTGTGTTATTTCTTTAAGCCACTCTCTTCTGTACTGGCTCCAGGAGATAACAGCAAGATTATAGCTATATTTGTTGGTTTAAGCAACAGAGGTTTGTTTTGGTTTTGTGTTGTGGTTGTTGTTTTTATAAGGTTCCCTATTTTTCCAACATTGAAGTAAGAAAAACTTCACAGTAGCTTCATCTTACGTTCGATCTATGAAGTTGTATTGAGTGTCAGGTGTAAGCGTTCTGACAGCTGTGAAAGGAGTGGATGCTGTGGTGCTAAGGAATGAAGAATTTGTGACTGCAAGAGTTCTAGGGCAAGGAGTGTGCTTCTTATTGTCTTTCTGTTGAAAGAGGCAGATATGGTTGTGAGTGAAGAGTACTATTATTTCAGTATCCACCCTGAAGTCTGTCACTTGTATCACTAGATACAAGATGGTATTTGAAAGAAAAGGTTGATATGCACAATAGGTAAGGCTCTGAGAGAAAACCATCCTATTACAAGGAGTTACAAAGCTTGTACCTGTCTGCCTTTTACAAAGTAGTTATCAGAGCTTTTAGAAGAGAGTTTTTCAGATATGGAAATGGGACTGAGTATTAGGGGCATATACCATTTGGCAATAGGAGATGACTCTTTGCCTCTGACAGACAAACAGTGAGGTTTTAATTTTATCATACCTTGTCTTTCTTGTCAACTGAGCTAGCAAATGTTAACACTGTTATATTAAAACACTCAGAGTTTGTTAAATCAAAAATGTTTTTCCTCAAGATTGCCAGTAGTGGATGTAAATAGATGGTTGGAGATTAATTTCAGAATTTGGAAAGTAAACTGGAGAAATCTCAGTCTTCAGTGAGTAAGCTTGGAAGGGCAGAGAATCCCCTTTTGTTATGTAAAAGGATATGTTTGCTATTGTGATTAGATTGTTATGGAAAAGCAACGTAAAATGTAATGTAGAATCTTGTAAAATGCTAAAGCACTTTTAAAATGCCACCAAAAAGTTGTTTCTAGTTCTCCAATTAAAAGTTATTACTCTCCAGTTTTACCTTGATTGTGGGGTAAATTCCTTGGAACCTTGTTTCATTCCTCTAAATTCATCTAGACTCCTCCATAACATGAACGAGAGATGACCCCAAGGGGCCTGAACTTACTTTGACTGCTATTTTTACCCTATTGGAGACTTGGTGATTGAAGTTCAGTGTCATGTACTGAGAATGAAATCTGTCAAACAGTTTAGAAAAACGTGGCTAATTTAGCAGTGTTAGATAAAACAACTCCTTCCATTTTTCCCTCTGAGAGTAATAGCCTCTATTTTCAGCACAATTGGCCTTTGGCAACTGTTGGTAACATGGGAGGGTATTTTTGGAAAAGGAAGGAAATAAAAAAAGGATTAAACCACAGGGAATTGCAAGGGAGAGAGAATGCTGAAGAATAGAACTGCTAAGGAAGAAATAGCTTTACAGCAAGTTCCTGGACTATAGCTTTTTTATGTCTCTTGTGTTCCCTATATGGGTTCAAAATAGGTCAAACACAAAAAATGCACACTTTGTCTTACCATTGTAGTTTTAACCCCAACCAGCAGCTAGGTACCTTGCAAGGTGCTTGCTTGCTCCCCACACCTCTCCCTACCCTTCCTCAGGGTGTGGAACAGAAAACCTGTGGATTGAGATAAGAATAATTTAGTAATTGAGGGGGGAAAAAGTAAAATATAATAATAATTTTAATGAAAAGAAGAGGGAGATATTATGAAAATCCAAGAAAAAAATTCATGCACAGTATAATTGCTTAATACCCACTGATGGGTGCTTAGCCCTCATCACAGCAGAGACTGACACCTTCCAACTAACCTCCCTCAGTTTTTATACTGAGCAGACATTTGGAATGTCCCTTTGGCTAGTACAGCTCACCTGTCCTGGCCATGCTCCCTCC
Source organism: Cyanistes caeruleus (assembly GCF_971803275.1). Classification (NCBI taxonomy): domain Eukaryota; kingdom Metazoa; phylum Chordata; class Aves; order Passeriformes; family Paridae; genus Cyanistes; species Cyanistes caeruleus. Next base: position 104,153,336 of record NC_141701.1, read on the forward strand.
AAGCTTCTTTGCACCTGCTCTCTGAAAGAGACTGGGAAACTGATAAATCTTTGACTTAAGGTAAGCACTGCTTGGAAACAACTAAACTATCAACGTTTTATTAACATTATTCCTATGCTAAATACAGAATACAGCCCTGTATCAGCTACTAAAAAAAAAAGTAATCTTTATTACACACTGCAAGAGTACCTACCTCTTATTTGATACCACTTGTGTCATGACAGCTTCCTTGCTTTCCAGTACACCATCACCTTTCCTGTCCTTCAATTCATATACACACAGGTATCCTTGCCTTAGTTTATGGACCATCTTTACAACACTCCATTGAGTTCATGTAGTCCATGACTTCACGCTCTATCTATCAGAAATATCTCAGGGTAGGAAAGGTGTTGTGTAACATTGGGTTGTTGCATGCTGAAGCCAATACTGATTCCATCACTGTTCTGCTTGTCTGCTTTTCATTCCTTCATTAAAGTTCATTCTTCATTAATGTGGTGATTGAAAAGGAATTGCGTTCAGATTGCCAAGTCTGGAATGGCAGCGACTGGTACCATGAGATGCCTAATGTGGTGGTGGGCAACTAGCAGCCATAAAAGTGATAACATATAGCATTATATAGGAGTTAATATAACATAATTTATTGGTTATTTTTACCTAGAATCAAGTCCCTTTGAGGCACACATCAGAATCCTGTCCTCCCACATTATCCATCTAGTGTACCAAGGTCCTTGAGAAAAAGCAATCACATGGATGTGAAGCCTTTGCCTGAGGCATGAATAACCCAGCATATTTTTATGTGCACTATAGGAACTTTATCAGCTCCTGCAGTACATGAAAGTCTTGATTGAGTAGTGTCAGACAGATTGGCAGATCCGTAGTGTTGATTAATCAAATGGCTTTTGTTAAATGTGTATCCCAATGTCTAAAAGTCCCTCCAGCCATTGCTCTCAGTGTAATCTTTATCAATCCATCATATCATTACATTTTCCTGGAGGCTGGTGTGTGTGACACATCTACTCCGTGCCCTGCTCTTTAGGCCAGGTGTCTTTTAAGTTATTTCAGAAATGAGTCCCGTTGTCTCACTTTTTTCTGGAGTATCATGTCACCACAAGTCCTGCTTCCCAAGGCCCAGGACAGTGTTCTGGGTGGTGGCTTGGATCTGTGTCCAGCCATCCAGTGGCTGCTTCCACCACTGTAAGCACATGGCCCCGGCCCTGGTGGGTTTATGGGAGTGAGTTAGAGCCAACCTGCCAGGCCCTCCCGTGTTTATACTGCAGACACCATCCTCCACACAAGCTTGTCCTGCTTGACTGCAGCTCGTGTTTCACATTCATGGAAAACCTGTGTGAGAGTGTCCATGGATAAGTTCCACCCTTTGGTCATGAGCCCAGCTGTGGCTTACATCCTTCCTTTATGGCCCAAGGTGCCCAAGGTGGGCCCACTGAGCTAAAAATTGTTCACACTTCTGGTACATCTGGTACTTAGAAGTCTGATCTACCTTTTGGTTAATTTGATGTTCTTCAATGGCCTAGGTCTTGGTACATGAGCATTCATGTGATGTACCAGGTTTTCCGCCTGGGCAGCAATATCTTGCCACAGCCATATAAACATTAAGGCTGGAAAAGACCTCCAAGGCTGTTGAGTTCAACTTTTGACCAAACACCACCATGTCAACCTGAACATGGTGTTACTACATCGAGTAGTTTCTTGAGCCCTTCCAGAGATGGTGACTCCACTGTTCTCTTAGGCAGCCTGTTCCAATGCCTGACCTGATCCCTGGATAAAAGGTATGTGTGATGGATGAATCTTTTAACAGCACATTCAGTGGTACATTTTTCATTGTCAGGCTTCAGTGTTGTAACTGGAGATGCCTTGAAAACCCAAAGTTAAGTTTACAATACAGGGTGATGATGTGCTGGTCATTTCCTAATGCTGTTTTACTGTGTAGGTACATCTCAAAAGTATTTTTACTACTTAAATTGGTACTTTCATTAAGTGCATATGATGCCCATGGCAAAATCTGTTCAAATGTTGCTTATGGTAATCTCTCAGCCAAATGTAGATGTGACTCACTAAATCTTTCTGTAAATTTTAATTAAAAGCATGTAGATGTGTCAATTAAGGACATGGTTTAATGGTGGACTTGGCAGTATTAGGTTTACAGTTTTACTCAGTCTTACAGGTCTTTTTCAGCTTAAGTTATACTTCCATTATATCTTCTGAAAAAAGGAAGGACCTGTGCTTTTTTCCCCCCTTTTATTTACCTTTGACAGATCTTTCAACCATAGTGCCAAGACAAGAAATTCAGGTTTCTTCCCATTTGTTTCCACTCAACTTTGAAGTTCATGACAGTGTAGATTTCGTATGGAATCTGAACAAAAAGGAAATGTAAGAGAAAATAGAGAAATAAAAAGAAAGGAATTAGTCTTTCCATTGTTGTCGAGTATGCAACTAGGACTTCTTGAATTTTTAGCTCAGTTATGAACTTTTGGCTTAATTCATTTTTTATATGTTTCTTGGTCTTCAAAAATACAGATAATCTGATTTAATAAGATTAAACCTATGAATATTTGAACAGAATGTTAATAAAGAATTAAAGTCTTCTCTCAGTTCTATCAACATGATAACTCCCTTGATTTTTTAGTATATTTGTCCAGTAATGCAATATCACAAAGAATTGAAGGTAAATTATGGTGTACTGCTTTTGAGCTCTTCAAAAGTACTTTATTGCAAAATTAGATTATTTTTTTACTGGCTCACTAAATAGTTATTAACTGCATTTCTCTAGTTTACACTAGAATTTTTTATGAACAGTGATTAGATTGAGCTTTCTGCCAGAATGAATCTTTCTTGTTCCATACCCAGTGCCGGTGACTGAACTTTGAAATTAGCCCAGATCTGCAGAATGGCAGTTTAATGATATATTTACTGAAATATTCTTCCTGCTTCCATGCAGAAAAGAGGACCTGACTTGCACACTGTATATAAATCTGGTTTGATGCCAGATAAACTTGGATCCTTCAAAGTATTTTCTTGTTAGGATTAAGCTGCACTTAAGCTTTTATAAGAATAATAAGGGTCTTCCAATAAAAACAAAACCAAACCCACAAAATCCCCAAACCGAAGGCAAGCCATGGGCAGTCCTATTTTTCTAGGTTTTTTGGTTTTTATTTTACTTCTATTCATTATCAGAAAGCAAGGCATCCTTCCTCATTAGCCAATAGCAGATGAGTGTCTCCAAGATGCTCCTAGAGTTTTGCTGGTCAGTTTCTTGCCATCTTGAGTTACTAACAGTATTCAGGACTTTTTCCTTAAGGGGACATATTCTGCAGGTTTGGTTACAGAGTTGGTTGGGGATGAAATACTACAGGAGTGAGTTGCAAGCAAATAACTTCATAGTGTTGAGCCTGTTTTCAGAGTAAAAATGTGAATTTGCATGGCAGCCCAGTGCTGGCAACTCTGAGAAATCCTGGCTTTTTGCACATTTACTATCAGTTTACCTCTGTATTAACTGAGATAAACAATGTAAATAACTGACTTTGAAGTCACTATCCTAGCGTTTAGGGATTTTCTGCCTTATTCTATAAGCTCTGAACTATATGCCTTTATAAAAATACTGTGCATTCACAGGCTATTCAATAGCATCTGCACAATAGCTACTTGTCTTCATTGTGGATCAAAGACAGTTTTTACAATGTAAATATTGAATACTTTAGAGCAGTAAAGAATTTCACAGCTTTGGCAAGCTAAATAATGTGAACTGAATTTTGGCTATAATGAGTGATTACCAGCACTTAAAGTCAGACAAAACTATCGTGACTTAAACCAGAGTACTCTGTTTTGTAGTTTCTGTCTCCAGTAAGAATTAATGATGTTAAGAGTCAGTGCAGTAAGAAGTCATAGTATAGTGAGGTGAAGTTGTATTTGTATATGACCCTCACTAAAATCTTCTGACAAAGTTACCTGCTATTTCTAGCAATTTAAATAACTTCAAAATAACTATAAATATGAATTGTACCATTCCATATATGTTCTAGATATCTGTCATAATTATGTGATGGATGGAAATGCACTGATTCTGACTACTTCTTGAGCCTGGTTTTAAAACTGGGTGATGTCTTAGTAAAGTTTCTTTTTATTAGAAAAAGTACATTTAATCCCCAAAATAGCCCATAAACTGGTTTTTGCAGCTTATTAGAGATCGTCCTAGTAGTTAACTTCCCAGGGCTTTGCCTGAGGCTGAAATGGTTTCTAACAATCCATTGTTAACTTCTATGACAAGCTCAGGTAGGCTGTGATTGTCAGAGTTAGTCATGACACACTGTAGACCTCCTACTGTCATTCTAAAAAATGCAGCTACACCGGGTTTTGCACCCTGGCTAAGTGACTGGGTACGAGAATGGATGTGAAACGAGTTCATTTCACACACTCTTTCAGGCAAATCTATGCTGTATTTGTCCAAGCCCCTCCTTAATGTCTTAAATATCTGCTGCTGGGATCATCTGCTCTTCAATATCAATGTCCCGTTATCATCCGTGCATCAAAAATGCTCCAGTTTTTAACCCCAGCTGTGTGCAAATCCCTGGAGGAGAATCAGAATCTGCAAATAAACCTGAGGAACTGGAAATAGTTGTAAATATATCGTGACATGAACTGTCACTCTCCTATTGAGAAGAAAATGCAGATATGCAACTTTAACTTCTCAAAGTTAAAATTCATTTTTAAGCTTGTGCTGCTAGTAGCACATTTCCTATAAATTATTCCAGCTGCCAATAATTCAGGTGTTTATTGTGCTGTATGTTATAAATAGGACAGAGAGTTACCATTACAGACCGAAGAACTCCCCTCTCTTTGTTGGAATAAGTTTTTAAGCAAACTACATTGTCCTCCTTTCAGTATCTCTCTGTAAGTCCCAAAGATAATAAATACCTCTGGTAATCTAGGTGTTTGTGTACCTATATGAATCCAATGTGATAAATCATATTATGTTGCATCAAAAAGATCTGATGTCAATTATTGGAATGGGACATGAGAAAATGTTTTTATAACTGTATTTATTCTGTGACATACTATATTTTTACTTCTCTATCCTGCAGGAAGAAAACCTGTACTTTTCTGGACTGACTTCATTATTAAATATGCATAACATTCACACACAATTTGAAGAGAAAGAATTTTAATTTCTGTGGATAAGTATTGATATTTAACTTTTTTTTTTTTTTTAAGTTGAGAATTTCCTCAGGGCAGAAGACTTACTAGTGCTGTTCATACATTTAGTCAAGACTGGCAGGAAGATCATGCCTTTCTTTTCTGCTAGGATGCAAAACTTTGTAGTTACTCATTTGTTTGAGCCACTTATGAATGCTGAATGGAAAATACCTGAATGTTAAGGAAGCTGTGGTATGATAAACTGGAGAACAAAGCATGTGTTTGAGGGGAGCACTTCAAGGGCAAACTGAAGTACTACTTCAAGTGATGTGCAACTGATGCAATTAACTGGAAATTATAAAGAGTAAACAGATCATGATGGTTTATATATACATTTAACACAGCATCATAACCCAGCATGATTCTGTCTGGGAAGATATGAAGAGGGAATGTGGATGTAAAGAGGTGGCCTTGAAGGCAGCCAAAAGTTCAACAGGCACCATTTTCCTGTGTGTCTGTGTCACAAGTCCTGAAAAATCAATTGCTTATCTAGTAGAATTTTTAGCTGCAGGCCCAACTGTAGTGCATAAAATTGCCAGTTCTGATTCACCTTAATTTTCAAAAGGTAGCACAACAACAATGTAAGGAGAACCAAAGAACTGAAAGAACCTTAGAAAGGTCATCTAATTCATCCCTTTATCCCCAAAGTTCACTAAGACAATTTAAAATCATTCCTGGATGAATTTCATCTGATCTTTTTTTTAAGACCAAAACTTTTCTAGATAGAGATTCCATTAAGTTTTAAAAAATCTGGAAAAGCTGTAACCACCCTTACTGCTACAAATGGTTTTTTTTTTTTTTTTTTCCTTCCCCCTTCTTACACTGTAATTTAAATTCTTCACTTACCCCATCTGCAATTAGGATAAGAAAACAAATTTTTCTTTCTTTTCTCCTATGCTTATTATATTATCCCACTTTTCAGCCTTTTCTTGCTTAGATTAGATAACCACTATTCCTTCCTTCTTTCCATACAGATATTTTGCAGACCTCTCACTTTCTCATTGATCTATTCTGGACTTTGTCCAACATGTAATAGAGATGTTATTAGCTGCACAATGAGCAAGATGATTATTGAGAATGACTTGCCAACAATAGCTCTATTTATGTATATCAAGATAGTATTTGTCTTCTTAAAAGCACAACATTCTTGCCTTACCCTAGCTTGTAATTCATAATCACTTACATCCTCTCCGTCCCTTCTGCAAAACAGTTAATAAATCACCTTTTCTATGTTTGCGGAGTTTGCTTATTTTTGTAGGAAGTTGTCTTTATTGATTAGTGTCCTTTGTTTTTTAATTCCAGTTTTCTAATATTTTTGAACTGTAACAGTGATTCAAACATGCTTAAATCGCTTCTGCACTGATGTCACTTCATGTTTAATGAGAATACTTCTTATTGCATCATACAAATTTGATTAGTTGTGAATTTCAGTGGCATGGGCAGAAGACTATTGTGGAGTTTTGTCTTGCCATACTTTATTTTCTTGCTGAGCCATTGATAATTATTGAGATCAGTTTTCTGTCTTATAGCTATATATATATATAGTTATAACAGTTTCATTTAATCTGTTTTGGTTTAAATCACATAATGTAAAAATGTTATATGAGAAAATGTCAAAAATTCTATTAATAACCTAATGATAGCCATCTTCTCTTGTATTCAGATATTCCTATCTACATAGGTGCATAAACAGTAAGATGGCATTTTGTATTTATATAGCAATAGCTTAAAATAGTGCAGGGGGTATTCCAAGTAGAGCTTTCTTCTCATAGGGGATTTCTGGAACTGTTTTGTTGGTAGAGAAATGAGTTTTGATAGAAACTGCCAGAAATGCTGTTTTCTCTTTCCAAGAAGTTAGGTGAGGTAGTTGAAGTTTGCAGCACACTGCTGTGTGAAAGGGAGCAGCAATCAAATAAATAACAGCAGTGTCATTTTCATGAGAGATCTTTCTCTCTGCTTTTCTGTGTATTTGATTGAACCAAAGTGAGAAGTTATGGATTAGATCTAGAAACAATAACCTTTCTGAAAAGCTAAAGACATAAAATACAAAAACTTTAAAAAACTCTCCTTCTTTTTCCTGGAGTTTGGAACAGTTTTAGCAAATAAGAAGCTGTGCAGAAAGAGTCTGGGAGATGAGGTGAGTTAAAGACTTTTCACGTTTGTATCCTTCCAAAAACAGTACACACCTTGCACATAATGACTGTGGGGTGTCGTTGGTTTCAAGCAATACAGGGTAGGCATAAGAACATAGAATCCTTTAGGTTGGAAGAGGTCTCTTAGATCAGGACTAACAGTTAACCCAGCACTGCCCTGCCCACCACTAAACCATCAGCTCAGTGTGACTTTCAAATACCTCTAGGGATGGCACCTTAACCCCTTCTCTGTTTCAATGCTTGGCAATTGGCAATGAATTTGCATTGAATTTCAATATGAAATTGAATATTACATAATATTCAATCTAAACATCCTCTGGTGCAATTTGATATCATTTCCTCTTGTCCTATCACTTGTTCCTTAGGAGAAGAGACTGACCCCCACCTGGCTACAACCACCTTGTAGAGAGCCACACAGCTGCTCTGAAGTGGCCCCAGGACAGGGACATTTGGCCATGTTTGCTGTCTCCTCAGGGGTTGCTAACTCACAGCAAGTGCACATGTTTTCTATTTGTCTGGATGCTGAAGTCTGATCTTGGTCTTGGAGCTTCTGCCTGTGAATTTGTGCTGATACATCAGCATAGCTGAGCAGGGGAGCTTTCCTGGTTCATTTTGCAAGGTAAAATGCTGCTTATGAGTTCTTGCTCCAGATAGTCTGAATAAATGCTGGGAAGGTGGAATTGTAACTATACAAGCATGTATTCTCCAAGCCTTTTCAGAGGGATCTAAATGCAGGTAGCATCTTCATAGAAATCTGTCCCAGTCTAGATTTTCTGTTCTAGTTGTACTGTATTTTGTACATATTTTTGTTAAATCAAAATGTAATGTAAACTAGAATGCAAAAAAAAGAAAAACAAAGAGGAAAAAGCCCATAAAATCTCTCATATTTTTGGGAAATATATAGTGATGTTATTTGCAATTGATAACTGTAGTTAAAAAATCCATTATTATTATCCATTTTCATTCAAGAAGTACTTAACCAGGCATCAAATATTTATGATTTTTTTTTCTAATCTAGTGCTTTTGGAGGCACAAATACTACCACGCTCTTTCAAATTGAATGTCATAGCGTGAAACTGGTCCGATCATCAATGTTTATTTGGGACAAGAGATTTAAAAAAATACAAAGTTACTTTTATAACAAGTCTGATCAAGATGAGAATGCTCTTGCTTATATGCTGCTATCTAATTGTAAAAATTAAATACAAGAATTATAAAACCCAGGAATTTCCAGATGCACGATATTGTCTTGCTACTGCTCAAAGATACTGTGGCAAGGGGAATAACATGTAAACATTGGGTTATTATTTTACTTCATGTAACATGCAGCTGGGTAAACCAGGTTTTTTGAAAGGTAGTTTTGTCAAAGAGGTAAGTTTATCTTTCTGCTGTGGACAGGAATAGAATTTTGTCCAAGTGACATATCTGTACTTAGCGTGGGGTAGTAGTGGTGGGGGAGGATTTTCCTGAGGGTGCACTGAGATGGCATTAGACAAATCTGTTGCTATTTATCTCCATTAATGTTCTCTTTCTGAAGAGGAGGTTATCTGTGGGCAGAGGGCTTGGATGTTTAAAGGGTAAGTTTGTTTTTTTCCCTTTCCTTGTCACATGAGTATGTCTCATGTATGTCATGTGGGTTTTACTTGTTTTAGATTTGATGTGTAACAAACTGCTGGGAAATTCAGCATGCCACTTTGATCTCTCTGATGTCACTCAAGAGGAACTGAAGTAGTAGAATGGGATCATACCTCTGAAACTGGTAATAAAACTGAAGAGGTTAGCATGGGGTTAAACCCTGTGATTAAACCCTAATATTGGGAGAAGGAAATTATTCTGTTCTCTTGTGGCTCTTGGGGACCCTATCTCAAATTTTATTATATCTGACTGGTAGATTCCCTGGTGTGACTGTACCTTGTCTTTATTATTATTATTGATCACATATTCTTTTTTTTTTTATTTTAAGAAGAACATTTTCTTTCCACACTAGAGCAAAACACAATTTTGAGAATGCAATACTTCTTTCAAAGTAGAATTGAGCTTGAATTTCCCACTACACAAGTTGCTATGAATTTGCAGAGGGACTTCTATATGGAAGAAATCAGCCTTTACATGATGTTTTAAAAAAAACTTTTTTTGCCTTTGATCCATGTCTGTATTCCCCTGACTCATCCACAAGGGGGACATAGTTCTAAACAAATACACAGCTTGAATATGCACATTTCTAACCCTTCTTATTATAAATGATTCACTTGGAATGCCTTGGGACAATCTCAAAACTATGCATGCAGTCACTAAGGGAACCCTTTGACAGGAATAAAGATAACTGCTTTTTTTTTTTTTTAAATGATTATTTTTATTTTGGGGAGCCTTTTTTTTTTTTTTTTTTTGATGATGGAGATGAATTTGCTCACCTGAGTGTAATAAGTGACTTCTAATTACTCGTATATATGCACATGCCAAAGAGATCTTTATGTTTTGTTGTTTTCCAAAGAATGTTACTTTGGCCTTCTAGAGAATGGATTGACATTTCTCCACTTGCTTCAGACATAGCTGGAGCTATCTGGTAATTAATTTGGAGGATGTGGTAATGAGCATTTTCCCCTCCCTATGTCTATCTTCTTTCCTAATAATTAGTTCTGCGTGAAACAAAGATTTGAATTACAGGACAGCAATATATGGGTTTATATAACAACTTAGCTTGACTTCTGAACTCCAGAATAGAGTTTTTGGTTTGTATTACAACCATGTTCTAAGGCTCCTAGAAAAATGAGAAATATGATTGAGGCCGAGGTGACTGTGGAATCTTAGATTCTTTCTGACCTTCTGGTATTAAAAAATACAAGTTTGCATGCAAGCAGACCCTCCTGAAAGGCAGAGTAGGCAGTCTAAGGATGTTATCTTATTTTATAACCAATTTTGAGCAAAAGCACTCACTTTGCATTTTCTGGCTAAGTTTGAATTTTGGAAAGGGAATTTGGTACTTGGTTGAACAGAGCTGCCCTGATTAATGATTAAAGAAAGGAAACTGTCACTGTAGCCTCTTTTTCATTCACTAGGAAGCCGCGATTTTTCCCATAAGATGTTAATACCAAATGTCTTTTTATGCTCTGCATTTAAATGTAATTCTGCTTACATAGTTATCCAGTATCAGAAATGAAGGAGCAAGATATCATCTCTCTTTTCACCTAGCTGTAAATATTATATTGATAAACATTATTTTGCAGAATAAATTGCTGTGAGTTTACCTAAAATTACTCCTCAAGCCCACTCAGATGACTCATATTATCCACAGGAGACTAGATTAGATTGTCATAAAATAATGTGCTTCACATTTATGTTTATTTCTTAGCATCTTTTTTGAAATTGTTCTTGTGAATGAGTGACATTTTTCCTATGTACATTTGAAGCTTACTTTATTAGTTCATTTTCTACTTAAAAATCCCAAATGTCCAAATACAGATTTTTTCATCAACCCAGCAGGGAAAACAAAGATTTCTAGCCATGTGAGATTTCTGGAATCTTCTGTAAGTTCTGAAACTACCAGTTGTATTTAGAATTGACACCACCTTGGCAAAGATTTGTTAAATCTATTCCCAAAATCCCTGCAGGTAAAAATCTGTAGAGCCCTGAGTGTTTTTTTTTTTTAATCCTTTGTAATCCTTGCAGTTAAAAAGCTTTTTCCAGTAGCTAACCTAAACCTTATCTGCTTGAAATTTAGCTAATCTTTTATTGTTCTGTCTCCACACTAGACATGGGAATGACTGGTTACTTTTCTCTTCAAAGCAACCCTTTACATTCTGTCATCATATCTCTTCTCCTGTGATCCTCTTTAGTTTCCTTTTTTTCTATCACAGATCTTTTATTTCCTGTAGCTCCCTTCTGCTCTCTCATTTGGCTTCATCCTTCTCAAATCTGAATGCAGCATTGCAACAGAAATCTCAACAGCATTGAACAGAATAAATAATTGTCATCCTTTTCTTGCATAGGGTATTTCAGTTAATGCATCTCAAAGTGATAGCTGCCTTTATGTATCATCCTAGAAATGAGTCAATGGTCTGTGTGTTCCTCTAACACTTCAAATCCTTTTCTTCAGAAGAGTTACCTACACTCATTTCTCAGTTTTATTCTTGATTTATCCTAAATAAATGCAGTACTTTGCATTTGTCTTTACACATGATTTTCATTGGTGACATTGGATTATTTTTTTTCTTTTGCTGTAATAGCAAATCATTCCAGCTTGATCTCTTCTGTATGTTTTGTGTGTGCTGACCTAACTTCTTGAGGAAAATAATTAACAGAACTAGACTTCTGCAGGGTCTGAGCTGAAACAGCTTCCCTTAACACAGAACTGCTGACAAAAATATGTTTTCATTTTGGCCCTTTATTATCAGCAGTAAGAGCTCTACAGCATAAACAATTCCAAGCTGGCAGCAACAAATCTTCGGTTTATGTCATTCGTGACACGTGGTGCAATCTTTCAAGACAGTGTTCTCATGAAAGTACATTTTATGGTCAAAGAGAACAACTTGATCAAAATTGCCATCATTAATGGGTTTTCAGAAAGCGTTGCTGGCAATCCAAAGACACGAAGTCAGCCTAGATGTTCCTCAAGGGATTATGTGATTGACACATCTGTGTAATACCAACACTTGGCTTATTGAAATGCTTCCTCTATTCCATGTTCTAAAGAGACTTCACCACTTCTGTTTCCCTAGCACAATGATGGGGGCAGCTACAACACAGAGAGTTTAAGAACAGCTGTGCCAAGGCCATGCAATGTGTCCCTCTAGCCCATGATCCTGTCTCCAGTAGTGGTCAGTAGCAGTGCCTCAGTAAAATCACAAGTACCAAAGAAAGCATACGGTAATTGCTGTTCCTCCTGTCTTCTTTTCCCCAGGTAATTTCTCAGATTCCAATGCTTTATGGTGTCAAGAGCTTTCTTAAGCAGAGGTAATGCTGTTGTATAGCAAATTATTCTTGCTTTTGTACAGACTATTTGATTGATTCAAATCCACAACCTCACATTTATCTAGATTAAGTTTTGTTCATTTTTTTTTTTAGTCTATGCTAGATTCAGAACAAAGATGTAGAAGTTTGACATTTTCAAAGTAGGCATTGTCAAAAATCTTCCCTCCCTGCAATTGTTTCCTCCGTGCTCTACATACTGCAGTCTCAAACTTTGCCTATTGATCTGTCCTGGCTTGCTTAATCTGAGCACAAGGACAGCAATATTGATGAGGAGAATGTGAAATATTTGCCCTCTATATGGCAGCTGTACCAGTAATTATACTCCCTTTCATCAAAATATATCTGAATAGTGTCACTGTAAATCCTCATTCATTGTCAAACGATTTCCTTGTTACTATTGCTGTTTTCCTCCCATTTTTTAGCAACAGCTGTAAAGAGTGTTTTATTATTGCATTAATTCTAGACACTACTTTGAACTTGTTTTTTCTTAGTTCTAGAACTTTTTGAATAGCATGAATTGTATTTCATACTGAACTTGGCATAAAAGCTTGAATTATCTGTGAGGAACTTTTTCTTTCCCTTTTTTCCTCCTACCATTTTAACCACATTGGCAGGATCTTTCTTGCAGTGCTACCACCCAGACAAAGGGAAGCAGACTGTTCTAGCACAACTCTGTCATTTTTGACTGATGTAGCTTAACTAAATACTCACATTTTGCAGGTAGAGCTTTACTGGTGAGCATGTAGGGGTTTGTTTTCGGTTTTTGTTTCTTCACATTTTTTTTTTTCCTTACAGGCTTGTAGCTCATAAACCTATCCAGCAAAAGTTTATAAAAAGGACCTGATGTAAAACTCCCCATATTTCATGTTCCCCATGTTTCCCCATTAGTTTCATGTTATTGTGTCTTCTCCCTTTTTTTTTTTGCTTATTAGATTTTGCTGGATTAGCTAATTGAACAGGCCCGTTGAGGGGTCAAAGAAGTGTAGAGCCAGAACCAAAGGAAGAGAAGCAAGGTGTGATGGGGAGAAATGGAGGGAGCTGCTTGCTCCTGTACCTATTTTGTTAGCAGTAAAACTACACAGGTTTTGCAATCTTGTCAAACTGCACCATAAAATATGCTGATTTACATGTTGGTTTTCCCAGTTGCTGGAAAATAAGGGTCTTCCAGGGAGTGTTAAACCACAGTGAACTTTAAGCCAATTTATTTCTGAATGAGAGCATTCTCATAGGTATGTAACATGCTTTGGTGGCTGATTTTCATACCTTTAGCCTCCTTAACTTCTCAGTGGTTCCCCACATAGATCTGTACCAACTACATTATTGTTCTCATTATTTTGTATTTAAAAATGAAGGGGAATCTGAAAAAAAAGCAAATAAGGATAAAAAAAGTGCTTCAAGAGTTTGCAGCTCTTACACATCTCATCTTCCTCAGTGCCTAAGCACTGTGACTAAGCTGAATTCTTAACAGAACAGTGACGGATCTCTGCCATCATGCTTTTTCTAGACAATTGTAGGTTTCTGTTCAGCACAGATACACATTACAGCAACTGCTTGGGCTATTTTGACTCGATGCCATGCACCCTCTTTTTCAGTGGCATTCCAAGGCAAGTTAATCCCAGCACAACATGACAAGAGCACTCCAAAGACGAGGCACTCTCTGGAGGTTGGTGTTGTGCTCCTGCTCTGCTTCTCTTGCACTGTGTCCGAATGGAAGGGGGTGGGGGTGGTGGCAGTGGGTAGTGAACCATGGTGACAGATCTGACAGCTGCAGAAGCAAGGAGCCTAGGCTTTGAGACAAAGCTCTGTGTCCCAGCCATCTGGGAGGCAGCTCCCTTTGCTTGGCTTTGCTGGTGGGTGTTGCCACTCCGACTGCTGGGGCATGGTCTGCTGCCTGTGAGAGCGTGCGGGCTCCTCATCTGCTATTAGGTTGTGTGAATATCTGCTTGCTACCATATGGCTGCATTGAAAACAGGCAGAGAGGAGAATAAGCTGTAAAGCAACAGGAAAAATTCTGTTCAATGCTCTTCCATGGTGAGAGGGCTGCTGGCTCACCCTTCCTCTTCCCCCAAGTCCTTATAGCTACTGGTTTAAATAGGTACACCTGCATCCATTCAGCCCCTGTCACGTCCCCACTGAGCTGGTCCAAGCAAAGACATGCTTCCCTGCTTGACACTCTGAATCCTGTGTGATTCAGGGTGCTCTTGCCCTCTGCTACTGGAAACAGGAGGCTAAAGGGGGAATTGAGAGATATGGAATTTGCTTTCATGGAGGTGTTTTGGAAAAGTTGCTGGTCTAGCTGGATTGATCTGGTAAGGAAGTGGGGGCTCTTGTGTCCTCTGAAAGAGTCTAATTCCCTCACCACAACAGGAGAGAATCATGTAGCAGCATCACCAACAACATAAAGAGGATATTTTGCAATATAATAATTGTCTGTATGGCTAAAGAAGAACAAATGCTTTCCTTGTTCCCCATGGAACTAATAAAAAAAGGCAAGTTGAGGAGTCTAGGATAATTATTTAGTCATCTTAAATATTTATGAGCTACAGAATGTGCTACATGCAATTTAACAGGGACTTGACAATTGCAGCATACATCATCTTGTTTCACAGGGGCTAAAAATACTTAATCTTACTCCTTTAAAATAAAAGCATTAATCCTAAATATGTCTTAAGCTAAGAATGAAGCTGTAAACTGTGAGAGGAAGGAGAAGTTGTTTTTTTTTTTATCATTGCAAAGATGCAGGTTGGGGAAAACACTGCAGGAATAGAGGTTTTGTTGAGGAGATTTTATGTAAGCTTTCTGGGAGTGGTGATGGTGGTAGAGGGTATGAAATTCTTGCTATTAAACAGTTTGCCATTGGCTTCACCAAGATCTGGAGAATTTCGTTCTGCTTAGTAGGCTGGAAAAGGGATAGACTTTCCAGCTTTGTTTTGGTGACAATAAAATTATTGTTGCTAATCCAAAGAATCAGTTACAGTGGGATAACTCTCCCCACGCCATCTCTTTACAGGACTTTGAAGCCACAAATCCATAACACAAAGTCTCTTCTCTCACTTTTCCTGGCTTTCACATGGTTTTCTGTTTCATGTGTGACTTGTTGATTCACAGCTGGTAGTGGAGAAATTCACGTTGAAGGACAGCTTCCACTGGCCGTGGAATCAGACATAGTAAACTCATGTTTTCTAGAGCATGTTGCTTTATTTTAGGCAGTACAAGTACTTGAACAGACTTTCTGAATTTTGTATTTTCTGTATGCATCATAATCTTCAAATTAGTAGCAGTAGTAATAATAAAACCTTGGTTGCATAGGGTTATATTAGGTAGAATACTTTGTTAGTTCATTTTGATGAGAACAACACTGATGTGGAAGAGACCTATAATGTCTCTGTTTCTTATTTCCTCACAAGTTGCACAGTAGACAAATTTGTAAGCATGAACGGATTTGGTCTTATGTATTTTTCTCCATTTACAACTCTGTGCAGTCAGTATACTTTAAAATGTTTCAGTACTGCTGAATTTGGCAGCCCGCTTTAAATTTTGGCTCTTAATTTTGGCAGTTGTCTTCATCCATTGTGATAGCTCAAGAGTGGCCAGGATTAGAGTTACCAGGCATTTGGGTTTCCTCAGACATCTCTTTTCTCTCAGGAAAATTTGCCTAGGAGTAATTTGAATGCCTTGTCTTCCGGATAGGATGCATCTCTATATGTGTACCTAGAGTAAATTTGCTTGCTTTATGATACCTGGGATTCAGGGTGGACACACATATTAAATGCACAGAGGCAGATCCAAGAAAACAAGTTGTCTGAGAGCATTTTTGCTGAGCAGATGTTCCTTTTCTGCTCAGTGTCACAGGACACATGCCAGCTGTGTGTGCAGCACGAGCGCCGAGGAGGTGCCTGGTACTAGAATTCCCTGTCTGACTGCACACAGCACATGCCCTGATTTATGCTCAGAAATCCATGGTCATGCTCTGAAGACAGTCTCTGTGTTGCATCAGCTGCAACTTATGCATATTGAACAATCTGCATTGGAAATGATCAAGCAGAACAAATGTTCTCCACCCTAGCATCTTAAGTACTTGGTATCTTTTGTGCCTAATGCAAAAAGTGTCATGTGCTTTCACAGAAATGTGAGACTTTTAATTTATTGGAATGAAAATGTAGAGAGTGTAAAGGGAAAGGCATTGTTTTTGATCCAGTGTAAATTGTATAGGCGGGCTGAATGTACTGTATATTGAACATCTCAGAGCAGGGAGCCCAGGAGGTTGCTTATGTTGCAGCTCACTTTCCATTGCTGTAAAGTGGAGGATTTTAAACACTTGCTTGAACTTATGCCTGCTGCATGCCATGATACATGCTCTCATCTTTGTGGCTCAGTGGCAGCAGCAATAGTGGAATCTAGAGCTTGCAGCAAAAAGGAGAGACAGAAAAGATGAGGGAAAGCAAAATGTGCTTTCCAATTAGATAATGGCAAATATCATACTTGTACTTCTGGAGGGTCAGAAAGGTAACAGCTGAAGGAGTCAAATAATAGACAAATTGATGATGGTAACTAAGAAAATATAAAAGAGACTCAATCTCTCTCTCTCACTGATAAAGCTGTTTGAGGTGCAGTAGATCAATTTAGCCATGGCTGTTGTTAGGAAATTGCTCTTGTTTGATGTTCCACAAGCAGATCATGCAGTTTCCTAGGAAACATCTTTTTCCACTTAAAATCTAATTTTCTTACATTGCTAGAACTGATGAGTCACCCTGCCTGGCTTTTGCTTACTTCCTCTTACCTATTAAAATGTACTCACCAGGTAGAAATCCAGGGATTTATTAGTCTTTATCACTTGGCTGTTCAATTAACTGTTCTGGTTCCTCTCTGTTATCAGACAATGTGCTTGATATGACAAGACAAAAGTCATAGGTTAGAAGACAATCAAGATCTGAAATAAATCATGGATCTCTTTATGGGACATGCCTCCTAAACTGCAAACAATTCCCATACTCACTAAGAAATTCTCCATGTTCCTTTGCCAATAACATGCCATCATATTTTCATTACTGTTTTGTTAATTATTCCCTTATTCAGCTCGTTTATAAATGGGCTTCAACTTAGCAATGACGATTGCAGCCAGTTGCTACCAGAAAATAGGTAGGTTCTGTTAAATATTGCAAACTATGGTTAAAATCTAAAAGCCTCACTTCTTGGTTCAGATGCTGAATTGTAGTTTTTCATAATGAATGGAACTTGGGCTGAATGGAAAGTTGCCAGAGAAAGAGGCAAGGCTTATTCATGGCTGTGGTCAAAGGAACAGAGGTCAAACAACGGGTTGGCAGCCTGAGTTTCGGTGACTGGTGGAATTAATTCTTGTTTCCAAGTACAAAGGTACATGCTACAATTTACAGTTACCTGTTGTTTGGGCTATATATAAAATCCTTGTCATTTGCAGATGCCTAATGAGCCCCTGTGGCTACATCATTAATAAAAGGTTGGTCCAGCAGAATACTGCTTCCATAAAAATTCTCCATGGGCTAGAATTCTTACCCTGTTTCCATATGCAGCTGTGCCATAATCAGTATTCCTGCTGCTTCCCAGTGCCTCCAATGCCTCAGTTGTCAGTATCCTACTGATGTGCCAAACCCTAGATAGTAATGCTGTGAAGCTTCAGCTGCTGACAAATGGCTTTCCATTCAAAGGGCAATCTCTCTGCAAGAGTAAGGCTCAATGTGACTCTACATCCCAAGAAGAGGATGGGTAAAATAATTTGCCATCCTAACTTTGTTATGAAATTTACGAAACATTTTGGCTTGAGATTTTGGTGTAGTTATTTATTATTGGATGACATACTTGTATCTTATTGTGTATCTATTTGTCTCTGCTAGCACATGGCTTGTTCAGCTGCAGCTGGTGAGTGGGTGGCCTTATCATATAAAGCTGTGCATAATGCTTAAAAAATTTGGTAGGCTTATCACTTGCATTGGCTTGTGCTGGTTTTTGCTTATATTTCCTAAATATAAAAAAATTAGAAGGAATGACCATGGCTTTCAAGCAGCAGCTTCAAAGTATAGTTTCAAAGCAGTTTCTCTAAATTAACTTTACATTATGAAGTCTGTGGAAATGGTTCTTACACACTTGCCATCTTATAGACTCTTAAAAGCTGTTTGTCTTTTTCTTAATTAAAAGCTTTGACTTCTTATGATGAGTTCAATTAAAATAGTCCTTTCAAGCTAAATTTCAAAATAATGATGATAGTTTTGAGGATTTTAGGGACTAGAAGACTGAGTTTCAGCAGGGCATAGGCTAAAATCTTTACCTGGCCCAAAGAGCAGTGAGGTTTGAGCCAAACATTTCTAGTTTGATGGCTGTGTTTGTACCTGAAAGGCCGTGCAGTATTGACAGAATGACTCTATGTGACTTAGACTTCAGTGAGTGTAAGTTCTTCTGGTATAAAACAACTTTGTAGATTGCACATTTTCTTTGAAATGTTGCAAATATGAAAGATGACCTTCATTTAGAGTCTGAACTCTTGGAAAATTTTGTGTGAAAATGTGTTGGTGGCTTTGATTTTTTGATTTTTTTTAAAATGAGTTACGGGAAAGAAGAGACCGTAGAGACGAAGGAATAATAAAAAGGACATGCTTTAATGTTGTCATTGCTAAATGAAGTATTTGCCAAACATAAATATTCACCCAGGCTCTGGGACTCACCTTTGATGGGGGAAAACACATTGAGCCATACTCAAGCCATTGATTGCAGGCATTTGCTGAGGCCATTGGCCATAAATTAACTTTCTGTGCTGTGCTACCATAAACTCAGTGTAACTTTCCCACTCTTAATGACAAAAACAGGTTGGATCAAAACTGGCAGCAGAATCCACTGCTTCCAAGTAAAATGATGAAACTATTGGTAATTTAGAAGAACTGGCTGCTGCACTCCCCTTTTTATTCTGCTGGTGATGGATAAGTGCATTTAGATCTTTTCATTCCTGTTTCTAGCTCTCTGTGTACTCCTTGGTTAACAGTTGTGCTATACCACCATATAGTTCCTATCTGGCATCTGGTTCAGGTGTCTGTCACTTCAGGGGCTGGTTGCATCTGGGTATGACATAAAATGCCAACCTGATGTCTTTTGTCCTGGTCAGTGGCTCTTCATGGTCTAAAGTGAAGGGAATTAGTCATAGGTTTATTTACTTATTTCTGGAAATGTGCTGAATGTCTCAGCAAAACTAATATTCCCTAATAGAGAATAAAGGCTTTTTACTGATATCTGGGTTACCAAAGTAAATCACATTCCAAACCACCAACCCACTGCAGAAGCTGTCCCCAGACCACAATTTGTTATCAAGGAGCACAGCACAGAAAAGAGGCTAATTTACAAAACTTATGCAAAACATCAGCATTTTTTGATTCTCCAGTTCATGTAAACTTTTCCCCTTGTTTTGATTTGCATGGGTCATGCCTGTGTGTTAAAATCAAAATGAAACAAAATTTTCTTTTGGCCCCCAAGAGAGAAATAATTATTTGTTTGTTTCATTTCTTATCCATAGATATTTCATAAACTCTACATTTATTATAGAAAGACATGCATAAAAACCCCAGGTCTGCTGAGAATATTCATGCAATTGTTGACTGTTAACATACCATGAATGAGTGTAATTTATATGTATAGAACATCTAAATCCTGTAAAGCCAACAAATTTTCTATTGCTGAAAATTCTCACTGTTGGTTCCTCTTTCTTTGTCTACCCTGTTGGCAGGAAATAATTTAGCCTAACCTGTGTGTAGCTCAGGCCATCTCCATAATCTTTACCTCTCTTGCATTGGTGTAGTGAGAAGTAATTCTTGTCCAAAGACACTTGAGATTCTGGAAGTAAAGCCAGACTTTGCTCTCATGTATGCAGTATTCCTCTTGGAGAAAAATAATATTATTAATATTAATATGGGGAATTAATGCCATTGCTGTGCTAATGGTATAATTATGGGGTCTCTCTTCCAGGAGTAGAAAGAAGATATTAGTTATCATAATGTGCATGAACTTGGACTTCAATGTAAAATTTATAAAGAAGATACAAATGAATTGTTTCTACTAAATAAGGTAAGTCTTGGTGAATAATAGTATGCAAAAATATGCTCAATAAATGTAACTTTTACACTCACAGAAGTGCTTTTTTTTGGTTGCTTTTTTTTTATTTTGTTTGAGGGAGACTCTTTATAGTCTTTTGCTCTAACGCTGATTGTAAGTATTTGAAATGTAGTTAGTGAAATTTGATCTCTCATTTAGGGGTAGAGGCAAATCACATACTGTTGTTTTCACTTCCTGACTATATTATCAGAATTCTTGTAACTAGTGAGATGTCTTAAGAATGTTACTGGGAATTTTAATCTATCCTTCTGGATAATGAGGGAAAAGAGAGGATTTGAAAAATTGTCAGCCACTTTGTCAGTCTTGAGTGGCCAGGCCTTTCCTGAAGCATTGCACGTAGAACATTTTATTTCCTTCCTGATATATGGGTTTCACAGAGTTTAAAATTTACCTGGTCATCGTATTTGCACAAAAACATTACATAAGCAAGTATGGTCCTAATTGAGATAGATATTTTTCTACCTTTTTAATTAGTTCTATAAAGGTCTTTGAAGAGGTTTACAAACTTAGATTATGCAGTGTCCCAATTGCATAAAATCTATTGCTTGTCTTTTATTCATATGCATGCTTAAGATTACTTGTCTTTGTGTGCATATGAGAATAGGTATTGATTCCTTGACAGTCCATGTTAAGCAAACAAAAACCCAAAGGAAATAAGTTTTCAAGCCTTTGTGACAGGTTTTGGTGTGTTTAGAGATGGATGATTTGAGATGAAATGGAGGAGCCTCAATGAATTAGTGAGATATAAGTTTTAGCCAAGGTGAAAAAGTTCTGGTATCTTTCTAGGTTTGTGCTGGAAGTAAACATTCTGAGCCTGTATAAATGAATGAATAATTTTCCAGTTTAAAATGGGTACGTTCAAAACTTCCAACTTTTGGGATACATATACATCAGCATTATTCTTCAAAATTTTGCTGTTTTGTTTGTTCTTACACCCCCCCCCCCCAATATTTCTTGCTCCCCTAAGAGGTGGAAAGTAGTATGAAATATGATTTCACAGGAGCAACAGTTACCATACACAGATAATGCTACCATAATGATACATCAAAGCAAGAATTCAGAATTGGAGCATTTCAGAACTGGAAATTACCAAAATTAAAGATTTTCTAAATTATGAGGAATGACTTTTTTAAGCTCAATAATGATATTTTAGTAGATTCCTTGTTATTTAAGGTGTGTTTTTAAGCTGCTTAAAAGAGCAATCCATTCTCTTTCCTCATTCTATTTTTTTCTATATCATACAGCTGTAAAAACCATCAAGGCTCTTCAGGCTGATGGCTCCAAATCCTGGTACCAGAACAAAGGTCGTGCAGTGTCAGATCTTTGTCCCCTGTGTGAATGAGCACCCAAAAGGGGAATTAAACTTTTTCTGTGTTGCAGAGATCTGTGGGTGACTTGAAGTTGCAAGCTTCAGGGCTCTTTTTCTCTGATCCAGAATGAGGAGGAATGTGTCACCTGTCCTTTTGCTCATTTTCTCTAGATAATACCTCCACAATCCCTCGTGCTTCTGGGTTGTCTGAGTCCTTTTTGTTCTTTATCATAGAATGATTTGCATAGGAAGGAACCTTCAAGATCATCTAGTTCCAAACCCTCGTTCTGGGCAGGAGCAATGTCTTCCTCGCTAGAACAGTGGAAGGTACTCAAAACCCCATTCAATCTGGCATTGAATGCTTCCAGGGATGGGGCATGCACAACTACTCTAGGCAACCTGTTCCAATGCTTCATTACCCTCTCAGGAAAGAATTTATTCCTAATGTCTTATCTAAATTCACCCTCTTTCACTTTAAAGCCATTCCCCTTGTTCTGTCATTGTATGCCCTTGTTTAAAAGTCCCTCCTTGCCATCTCATAGGGCCATGCTTTGTACTGGAATGTGCACCCTGAAGCCTTTTCTTATCTAGGCTGAGCAACCCCAGCTTTCTCAGCCTGTTTCCACAGAAGAGGTGTTCCATTCTTCTAATCATCTTTGTGGTTTTGTCTGGACTGGCTTCAATGCATTCATGTTTGTCTTGCATTAGGGCCTCCAGAGCTGGATGCAGCACTCCAGGTGGGATCTCATGAGAATGATGTAGAAAGTGAAAATCACCTTTGACTTGCTGGTCACACGTTCTTTGATGCACCTCAGGGTCCTTTTGGCCTAGCTGTATACAGGATTTTCATTTTCACTTCTTCAGTGGGTGGTTGACACTGCTAAATATCTTTCTTTTTTAACCTTGAGTTGCTCCTATGGGCCTGGAGGTTCACTTCTGACAATCCATGTGTTGCTCCCCATGCCCTTCACCAAGTTCCTGCTCCCACTTCTCTCCATCCTTCCTCTTGTAGGATGTGTCCTGTCCGTGCTACTTCCATGTACCACACTAACCATGGTCCTGATTCCCAATTCTCTTACCACCCTCCTTCCCTGCTCTTATTCTATTACCCCCTCTAGGGAGATCTCCCAAGTATGATCACCAGTTCTGCGTGTGATAAATATTTTTTCATCTACCACCTTACGTAGCTGGGTCTGATTTTAGTGAACGTGAAGGTGACCAAAATGAGAAAAAACTTGAATGTAAAGCTATTTGCTGCCTCTGAGAAGCTTTCTGCCTCTGAGAATCTGGTTGCTTGGTGGGTTTTTTGTTGTTGGTTTGGGTTTTTTTTTTGGTGTTTTTGGTTTTGTTTTTATTTTTTAAAAATTTGGTAGCTTGTTATTTTTACCCAGAGTATTTCTTCAGTTGCATCATTTTCAGATATTAATATTATGTGTAGGCTGCTCTTGGTGCCCCCATTTGTCTTCTAAATAGTTTTGTTTCCCAGCCCAAGATGGGATGTCTGGCAAATGACCTTCCCCTAAGGGTCTTTTCATTACTGCTGAAAAAGGCAGAGCTGGAATTAGAGTCAATGTAACTGTCAGGGCAATGCTTCACCCAAGTTAACAGTGACCTATTAGGTAATGTGGCTATAATGCTATTTTTTTCTCCATATGGCATTTCAGTCAGGGGATAGTCTCAGCTACAAGGTGTTACAAAGTGTGGACCATGGAAACTTGCTTCACCATAACTGTTCACCAGCTTCAGGGTGAGTGCAGTAGCTGTGTATTGAGTGTCCACTACTAACGAATAATTTATAGCCCAGGTGAATCTCAAAAAAAATTCACCAATCTCATGTGCTAACTGTGACAGAGACAAATATAGTCAAAATCTCCAGGGCCTTCTTCCTGCCTGCCAACTTGATAATGTGGAGACCTTATCACATATAGTGTGACAATGTGTGTCTTTCCCCTGAGCTTCCTTCCAGGCATTGGGACTTTGGTCATCCTTTTGCCCAGGAGACTTTGTAAGCTTGACACCTTCGTTGAAGGCAGAGCATATGGAAATGAACTGCAATGCAGCATGTGGTATGAAAATGATTTTAAATTCTGTCATTATCACAGTTTAGCATTGTGGCCAGAGCTTTCCCTTAATTACTCCCTAGAGGGAAAAACTGCTGATGCTATAACTAGACTGAGGCTATCTACTAAACCCAAAGCCCTTTTTTAATTCTGAAAATTAAATATTTATTGTTCACAGGAGCATTTTGTTAAAAATAAAAAGAGAGAAAGAGAAAGAAACAAGATTTTGGGATTTAGTTCATCTCCTCAGGGGTGTGGGTTGGCAGATATGGATGTGCATTGCTTCAAGAGGTCAGACTCCCTGCTGGCAAAGGCAATCGGATATCTGACTCCAGACAGGTTAAAAAGGTAAATTTTAGTTATGTATATTACAAGACTGCATGGTTCTGAAAGTTGAATTTCAGGAGCCCAGCAGTAGTCATTTGATCTATACCCTCTCACTTTAAAGAGGCTGTGATTTTTTAAACCGCAACTGTAGAGGACATTTCATGTGAGCTCCATAGATTTCAGAGCATTAAATTTGATCTGAATGTCTTTGTGATAACTTAGGCCAGCATATTCTAGCCTTGATTTTAACCTCTGCTTTCGTGTGTCATCCTATACGAGGATGAAACTTTTCCTGACTTTCCTATGCTGCTCTGTTCATAACTTCCATTTCTCCATATTTCCATGTACTCTTTTTCACCATCTTTAAATAGTAATACAATGAATAACTGTCTTAACAAGGTGCATGTACTTTCCAAGTGAGAGCTGTCCTGCGGTCATTAGCACTTAGTCTAGCAGATGACATTCTAGAAGTGATGAGATCTTGGTATTACTCCTTATCTTGTTTCTAATTGGATGTACAATTTTGGGCAAGTCTTGTCTGCTGGCATCGATTTCTAATGAAGGGGAGATTATAATTGGCAGTACCAACTTGGCTGAGGAATGATCTGGCACACAGGGCAGGAAGGTCTAACTACAAGAAGGGGTTAAAATGGCTGAGAGCAGTAATGCCAGAGGCCAAGCAGATTGCTTGCAAGGGCGGAAAATTTCCCTTGGTGGTGAGGGAAGAAACAGCCTCAGCATTGCCTTGTGGCCATTATAGCTTGCAAGGGGCCACCTTTGGACAGTAAAGCCAGGGCTGGGTTGAGGTGCCTAGGGCAATGGGTCTCAAGATGGGTGCTGGTGCAAGAATGCACAAGCAATCTGCTTGTGACACATCTTTTCAGACTCCACATTCAACCTGCATAGTGTGGTAGGATTCTGCCTGATGCATTGTTTATTACCTTTTTCTTTTATCTTCAAAAATTTTTAATCCATCTTGAGGGATACCATAAAAGTTTCTTAACACTTTTCTAATGTTTGTCTCTTCCATATATGGTTTTCCCTTTTCAGTATGAAGGACTCTCTTACCATATGATTTTGATGTGGTTTCACACAAGGAAAACACAGACTTTTCTGGGGCTTAGTGCTGATAGTAAAGGACAACTGAGCAAAACACACTGAAATAAGATTGACAAGATGAACTCAGCTTTTTGCAAGCTAAACTCGCTGTTCGACTGGCAACATCTTCCTGGAATTCAGATATTTCTGCAGATCTTTTTAAGCAATGTAATACTTAGCAGACCCTTGCATGGAGAACAGACTTGTCTCTTGTCTCTGTAGACTTTGCCTATTCATCTTTCTTTGGTTTTAGTTTTGCAGCCTGAATAACCAGTCCTATGTAGATAAACCAATTTTGTTCAAGTTTAGAAATATTATGGTTTGGGGATTAACACAAGTGTAGGAAGGGTCAGGCAAAGTGAAATTCTCAGAGACTTTGAAGTAGTTTAAAAGAGAATGAATGCAATGAAAGTAGGGATATCAGCCTGGCCTCCATAAGAGTCTATATTTTTTGTAGTTGTAGTGACCTATTGCAAGATGCAATCCTAAGGAAAATGAAAGTATAAATAATTTTGATTTTATGTTGTTAACCTGTTTCTCAAAAGCCTCCCTTCAGGGCTTACCTTGAGCTAAGAGGTACACAAAGCACCTTGTCCATATCAAGGCCTTTCTATAAAAAGGCTTTAACAAACCCTAGACTTACTGATCCTGACACTTCCAACAGCCAGAGCTTATATGCTGGACTTAATAGGCCTTTCTGGAAGTATAGATAGAAAAGCTAAGCTTAATTGCTTCATTTAATTTTCATAAAGCTTGGTAATTTTCAGTGAGTGTCTTTATGCCAGCTCTCAAGCCAATTTTTAATTATTTAGCAAAACATTTAAGCACATACTTTGATCCATGCTATTCATCAAAGCACTTTAGAACCTGCTTATGTGACACTTGAACAGGTTGAAAGAGATGTTTAAGTGTCTCCTGAATAGGGAAAGTTTATAAAGTCAGGACCTTAAGAGGGAGCTCCTTGAATACAGTGTTCAGAGACACCAAAAAGTGTTCACTTCTGTCAGCACTGCAAAGACCTGAGACCGGACTTGAGTACGTAGCAATGTAAATGTCCCCCTCCACTTCCCCCCATGTGCTTTGGGCATATTTCACACACAGTCTACAGCTGGTTTTGCTTGCAAATTGATTTTTGTGTGTGTGTCTGTGTAATTTCAGTGTCACCAGCCTGGCATGCCTGACACTGCAGTCTTTTTCAGAAGCAATAAGCCATGCAGTCTGATGTAGAAACAAGTCTCCATGGAGCTAATCGGCTTTGGTTTCTTTGCTTTGAGCACTTGCTGGTTTTTTTCCCTTGCAGTGATATTGGAACACTGTGTTGACTCCAACAGAACTACTGATTGACAAACTAGTATCATGGAGTCGTTTTATAAGCCGAACTATGAGAGTAACTTAAATTTCACTGTATCAGAGAGGCAAAAGATAAGATCAGTTGGGAGTACAGCAATATTTTGATTAATCATACTTTCACTTTTCAGTGCTTTAAACAGTGAATGATTTTAGGAATTCTGGACCAGGGACTTGGCTGAGGACAGATCTCTGCTTTCATGTTATGCTCTTAATTGTCAGCTCAGGCCTAATTTTTTTAGCCTGCCCTGGAATACAATGTGTGTTTTTATCAAGTCATTGACGTGGTTGCAGCAAGCCAAAATAAACCAAGCTAAGGTGATACACTGAGTTTACCTGTGCAGGTTTTCTGTCTGTAATTCCTGCAGCTAAAGCATGTCTCCAGAGAGCAGCACAAAACACAAACATGTACTCTTTTTGCTCTTTTAATGTTTTCTTTTGTTCTTCTGAATTCCTTTAGAGAGCCAGGGTGTTGTCTCTGCATCATATCTTTAAAATTCCAGAGAAATTAAGAAACTTTATTGACCAAAACCGCAGTGACAAAATTAATTTCAGTAGGCAAGACAAGAGGTCTTTGGGGTTTTGAGCATGTGTAGAGCATCATGTATGTTCAGGCAGGAGTTGTGGGGTATTTTATGAAAAGGCACAGGTATTTTAAAGCACACTGGACTCCTCATACAGGCTTGCTGAATTAACACAGAATTAATACTGAAACTTGAACTTCAACAGTTTTGTTCACAATAGAACCACAATCCCTCAAAATATGTATGGGGAAAAAAAAGGAAAATAAAAAGACAAGTTTCCACCATAACAAAGGAGACCTGGCAGTCTATTAGTGGGATGACTCCACCAGCTGACAGGCTGATAGACTGCTCCACAATCCCAGCACACCTGTGTGGAGCCACCTGTCACAGGAGTGAAAAATGTACTCTGAGTTACCGAACTGCAAGCTCAACAAAAATTCTACAAGAGATCAGAGGAGTGAAATGGCCCTCATGCTAAGGTTTTGTTGCCAGAAGATTTCTCAATTAAGGAAAAAAAAACCCAAAAACCCACGAACAACTCACTCAGAAAGTAGTTTTTTCATTTTTACAGTGTTAGGACTACTATAAAATATATTACCATAGTAATGAAAAATATCTACATCTGAATTATCATGTATAGTCTATGTAAGTTGGTTAAGTCAGGTAAAAATACTGGCTTATTATATACTGCTTTACAAAAGAAATACAAAATGCATCAGAAAAATGAAAGGTGGGCTGGGGAGTGGAGGGAACACAGGACAGGAAAGTCAAGGCTGGCAGAGGGACCAAGGGGGAATCATTCCATATCCCATACTCACTGTGGATGGTAAATGCTTCCTAGGTCTCAAACTTATACCACACTTGTGACATGCTGCAGAAGAGATAGAGGCCATGGTCAAGGGCTGTGGGAAACAGCAAAAGTAAGAAGACTTTCAGAAGCTGTGAAAGTAGGCCTCAGAAAAGAAAAAACAGAGAACTTAGAGCTAGTTGAATCTTCAAAGCCTTAAAGTAAAGAAGATACAATAATGCAACATGAAAGGACGTGAAACAATAGTTGAGTTTTTAGGCTTGGCTAAGATAGACCTTAAGGGTGAAGAAAAAGATGCTTACCAGGATAGTGGGAGGTTTTAAACTTAATAATGGAGTACTGTGTATTGTTAATAGAAAGCGTAATAGCAAGCATTGTTTGAAGCAGGTGTATGTGTGCTCTTAGTGATTGGGTAGAACAACTGTCTTGAAGCTTTAGCAATATGCTATTGGCTGAAAAACTTCTGAAATGTTCTGTAACATAGAGGTCTTGGGCTGCTCGTGGCAGGAGTGAGCTGGTTCCACCTCCTGTGTGTGTGGCTGAGTCTGGTGCCTGAATAAAGCTCGTGACACATCACCCAGCAGTCCCGTCTTGTTTGTGAGAAAACCGCCAACAAAGGGCTACATAAGAAATCTACCGGGTAAAATTCTCAGATGATTCTAGGAAACTGAGGGTACCCCAATGGACAGTCCTTATTCATAGAGTCATGGAATGGTTTGAGTTGGAAGGGATATTAAAGTCCATCTATTTCAATCCCCCTCTACTATGGGTGTTGATAATTGATCTAAGTAGTCTGACTGTAGGGAAAATTACTACATAAACTGATTTCTGCCTGTTTCCTAAGCTAATTAATGCCACTGTTTGTCTAAAAGGATTTTTTTGTGTTTGGTGAGCCAGTTTATACAGCTCAGTGTTTTCTGCCTAGCTGTGGCACGCTCCGGTGCTGCAGTGGGAAGTGAAATAAAAACAGCAGAAACTAGTTGTGGAACTTTTTTTTTTCCTGGTAATTGGTAGAAGGTTCAAGCATAATTGCTTGTAAAAATGATGCAAACAAAAGATGATTGAATCTCCTCAGAGGCACTTAAGTTATCAGCACATCAGGTACCAAGGACTCAAATTATAAATGTAATTTCTCATTGCTGGGATTTTGTAAACAGTCCCCTTCATAAATTTAGAAAACTCACATCTTCAAATGGCATTGATCCCTTCTGATGACTCTTCTCAGTAATTTCATCACTCTCCATATGATTAGAAGTTTCCTGTATTCATTTACCTCCTGAATAGTCTAGTTATTGTTTTTTGGTTTACACTTTGTTGCTGTTTTCATATTTACCCCTACAGTATGTTATTAAGGAATTTGCATATAACATGTCAGCCTTAGGATAAATTTGCCAATCAGCTCATGTAATTTTATGTTAGATCTTTTGTATCATGGCTGTTCCCATAACCAGGCATTATACATTTTCTTTACTTGCTGTAGTGTAAATTTACTTTTGTAACCATAACTATCCCAAGCAAGTGTTCCCAAAGACACCAACATCTTATTTCACAGTGTTACTGTATGAACTGCTTTTGTTGTTATAAATATTTTGCTTTATGAAAACATCCTAAACCTACATTAATTTTCTCTGCGGTGTAGTACTGTAGTAGATGATGGGCAGTTCTTTAAAGCCTCCAGTTGATGAGCCCAGTCACAGATTTAGATCTTGAAGTATTTATGTTCAAAGTACATTTACATTTATTAATCTTTGAGTGGATAAATTTGTACTTTGGGCTGTTCAGTACTACTCACTCCTTCATTCTTTTGGTTGTGTTGTAAGCCAGAAGGGAAAAGTTTTGTGATCTTGTTCCCTTTCTACTCATGTTTCACAGAAGAGACTTCTCCCATACCTCTGGGTAGAAGACATAGAAGCTAAAGATTGGAATGAGAAAGACATTGGAATGGGGCATGTTATATTGTTAAATGTTTATTTATTGAAAAGTACAAATCTGGGTTAACTTAATCTACTTATGTATCCAAATATATTCACCCAGAAAAAAACCCAAAACTGAAATGTTTAATTGAAAAAAAAAAAAATAAATCCTTAAATCTTTGTTTTTAAATAAAATTGTTTTTGTTTTGTAAAGAACACTGCTTTTCTAACTCAGAAACATAATGGCATGATTTGAGAATTTTAACTGCAAATGTTTGCTTAACAATGCTCTCATTTTCACAAGAAAACCACGCATTTTTTCCTTTTTGGTAACCTGAAACCAAACTCAGGCAGGAAGTGAAAAACAATGGTATTTGTACAGCTTTAGTTGATATTAAACTGCTCCTATTTCTTGTGGTGATAGCTTTGCAGAGGCTTCAGAGCAATGTCAGCCATTATGTCATATGTTTCTTTTTGAAACTCATTCTTTGCTAAGTAGAAATAAATTTCATTCTTTCTAAAAAATTTCCCAAATGGTAATTTTCCAGGGAAACCCAAACATTTGTCAGAAACTGTGGAACCGCTGAATATAAAATATCTCCTTCAACTCCTCTTCATTTTTAATCAACTCCAGCCAGAGAGAAAGGGTTGCTTTCTGCAGGAGCAGCCCTTATGTTGCTGCAGTTGCTGAAGATTCTAGGACATTATACTTAATCAGAAAGGCTTGCTCAGAACTGAGATGGAAGCTGTGACCAGCTGCAAGCTTTCTCTCTTTATTATTTATTTATTTATTTCCTTGCTGTTAAGATGCAGAATGGAGAATATTCCCATATTTATAAATTCAAAACCTAAGTGTCTTGATAGTAATAAAGTATAAAATGTTTGTGGTAAACATGTTTGTCTGGAACAAAGCAAAACTTGTTTCGGTTCTTGCCTGCAACTCTGCTTTCCAGTGTGACTTTGGTCAGCTCAGTAAATCATTCTGAGCTTAGTTCCAGTCAGCTGTAATGCCAAGAGAATAGTGTTTCTTTTTTTTCCCACCTCTTCTGTAATCTATTACAAACTCTTTGAGACAGCAACTGATTTTTCTTGTATGCTGCTTTCTGTGGACACTTAGCCTAACTTTCTGGAAACAATTAATTTTTCAGTTCATGATCATTCTAAGTACTATAAAAAATTGTATGTGGCTGAAATGAACAACTTTGCCCTGTTTACTACATTAATCAGGAGAAAATTTTCTGACTAGAGGGATATTTTCAGATTTTTGTTTGTTTGTTTTTGTTGTTTTTTGCTTTTTTTCTTTCTGGAGTGAATGTCTGAAACATTAGCATTATAGTTCTTCTATATGAACATTTTTCAAGGTATGATCCAAAATTTGGTCCAGCTGTGTCCAGCATGATAAAAACCTGACTTTTTTTTTTTAGGGGAACTGGAAGTGCTCTGTAGCAGTATGAGCTATTGACCTCACCCCTTTTTAAATTCAGCCCTTCCCTGTACACATGTAATGAGGGCTCTGAGTCTGACCTGCTGATCAGGTAAGGGAGTTCAGAAGGCATTTCTTCAGCCCTTTGGAAAATTGCCCTTAAATTTGCCAGTGATTTCCTGTGTGTATACATGTGCATGTCCTGACATGGCTCAAACACTGAAGTAATAAGGAAATATTGACTTCCCCCCAGATGTCTGCTTCACTGAGCAAGTGTTGGTCAATGGATTGATGCAGTATTAGCAAGCATCTGACTCCCTGCTAGGGGAGAACTGCCTGCACACCAGCAGGCATTTCATTGCAGAAATGTCTTTGGTAGTGACTTCCCACTGCAAAATAGCAGCCATTTCTCTGCAGAAATGTCTTTGGAATAAAGTAACGGAGCATATGTGATTACTGGATATCAAGAAGACTTCTGTTCAGTTATTTGAAAGATGTTTTTAAAAATACATCAGTTTTAGCACTCTAATTAATTCTGGTGGATTTCATGCATGCCCAGGTTAGGATGTATGGACTTTTAACCTATTAATGTATCTTTAAGTCAGAAATGCAACAAGCTAGTTGTAGCATTAACACAAAAACTATTCAAGGGATACAAGAGCTGATATTGCAATAGTAATGTTATCTCCACTGGGGTACACAAGTCAGTGTGGACCACATACAGCCAAAGGCATGACCAAAGCGTGAATATAAGCTCCAATTAAGGTCAAGGGACCATAGCTCCATCTGCTCTGAATCAGTGTAATTCCACCAAAAAAAAAAAAATATTGGCATACTGTCAATTCGTGCATGTTGACACTACAGGCTTGGCTCAGTTTAAATCTCCATTAAAATATGGATGTGTATGCTTTCAGAGAATGGCCCTGCAGCATACTTGGCACGTGGATAGCTATATAATACCCTGATACAGAAATACTTCTTGGACATGTGCTTAAATGCTGTTGCTAATGAAACTAATGGTACATTTACATCCACAGGAGGTAATCTCTGAGTCCCTACATTCACTTCTGAGCATGGATGATGGTTTAATTTGACTTAGGTTTTGGTACTGTTTTGAGGGACATGCATTTCAAAAGGTGGATTTTCACTGTGCATGCATATTCCTTGCTCTGAGATGGAATTTCATGGCCTTGTGTGACTCCTCCAGTGCATCTGTTAGTGGGTGCTGATGTACCACAGCCTCTCACATTTAACTGCTAATGAAATTGCTCAGGGTTTATGTGCAGACATGTTAGAGAGAGGTGCTTGACTTATTATGTGTCAGAAAAAAAAAAGTCTTTAGAAACATTTCACTGTTAAAGTCACAAGTTAGAATTGTTTATCAGCAGCAGCAGACTGAACTAATAGCTTTTGTCATGAGAAATGTTAAGATTAATTAGGGGTGTAGGGGAGGAAAAGCTTTTATCTTTGGGAGTACTTGTGTGCATAGTGTGTTAAATATCTTTTCACATGGTATGGCATCCAGGTATGAGGAATACCTAAAGGACTTGCTGACATCACTGGTCTGCAGTCTGCACGAATTAGCACAGTTGGAAGGGAACACAGACCTTGCTAAAACACAGCATGATCTAAACTTCTTCAGGTTGTTTTAAAAGCAGGGATCTGAAGACATGGAGTCAGTAAAGATTTCAGTGCACCTCCTGTGTTAGATCATCAGTTGTGGAGAAATCTCAACTGGGTCATTGCATTTCTCAAGCTTTTCAAAGTTCTTCCTACTTTTTCATGGGGAAAATCTTGTTTCAGTTGTGTATGAGATTTTTCAGGCTCATTTTTAGCCTGTCACATTATGTGCCAGTGTTTTCTTTTGCCATGGACAAGGTTATATAGCTGTGACACATATAAATTGTTTATTATGTGGGTACAATATGAGAGAAAAAGTGTACCTGAGAAGAAATAGATCTATTGTAATCGTGTGACTGCATCATTTATCTTTTGCTATTGACGCTACACTCTACCTACTGGGATTTATTTCAACATTTTCTGTTCAGCTTTCAGGACGAGACAGTCTTGTAATGCACATCATTAAAATTTGCCTTCTAGGAGTTATATGTGTGTGTGTGTGTATGCATATAGATAAATATACATGTGTGTGGATACATATATATGTGTGTGTGTGTATGTATGTATATGTATATGTCCTTTGTTTAAAAAAATCTCCTGAAGTACAGCTTTGCTGTTAGGCATGTGCTCCACAGAGTTTGCAAGGTGGCATAGCACAGGGCCTGTGGTTAGACCAACTTCAGCATTTGTCAGCAGTCACACAAATGAATGAGCTGTTCAGGAGATAACAGCCTGAATTCTTTCTCTTTGTATTTTCCTCTCTGCTGGCATGGGGCTCAAGCATGGCCATGCTGTGGCTCCAGCAGAAGTCTTACAGTGTGCTGTGGGATCCAGTCTGGCTTTCCTCAGTGAGGGACGAGGTCTGAGGGAAGCCTAGGAGAAGTGACTGGGGCTGTTTTCATCTTCAGCTGAAATATTCCATGACTTTGCTGTGATGGATGGGCAGTCAGGAGGAACTCAACTCCTGCCAGTGCCCTGGAGAAAATCTTGCTGGACAGTCTTCTTTTTTCAAAGTGAGCATGCACTTTTTGGTGCTTTGTTGATGGTTAGAGTTTTTAAAAATCTGTTTAAGGCCGTATTGTTTTTTGTTTGTACTTGAACCTCTTACCAGTACAATAGATGGGTCTGTGGACAAAAGCCAAATGTATTTTCAATCTATTTACTAAAATGTGAACGAGGAAGGAAGATTAGTGGTGCTTGAACAGTGATTATTCTACACTCAGAAAGATAAATCTGTGATGTCGAACTGGTGCTGACACTTCCTTCTAACAAAACATATTGCTAGATCAAGCAATTGTCACATCAAGAGGAACTCTATTAATACTTTGTGTCCTAGTAGATGAAGGGGTTTTTTCCCCTTTCCAGAACAGAAAGTTGTCAAGGCTCAATCTATATTGTGTTGAGTCCTACATAGATGAATTTGCCTGTGGAAGACAATGAAATGCTTTGCTTTGAGGCCTCTCTTCTCTTTCTGCCTTACTCCCCCTACCCTGGCATCCTTCAGAAACTGGTACAACTTCTGACACAACCCCTAGTGGAAATTCTGTGGTTAAACAGGTGTGGATTCATTTGGGAACACAGCAGGTTCCAAAGTCATGCTGTCTTTAGACCAAAAATGTTCTTCCTGGATGAAGGTTCATATTATCTTAGTGAATAAGAGGAATAATTAATGGGTTCAAAAATCTGAGATGCTAAGTGAAACTGCCCTAAACCAGGATAAAAACATTCATCATGACATAAAGGGAAGTTTGGTATGGTTCTGGGGGGAAAAAAACCAACAACCCATCAACGCAGTTGCATCTTGTAGCAGAACATTTATGAAAAATTCTGCTGTTATTATTTTTTTCCATGGGATGATACTGCAGTTGCTTTTTTCCTTGCCTGAAAAAAGCCAAAAGAATGTCTTTGTTACAAATCCTGTCCATTACTGCCAGCCTCTAAACTTTAGTTCATAGAGTAACTATGATTCTTTCCATAAGCAGAGAAAAGTTCTCCAAGTTTATTTTGTTTGTGAAACAGTTGAAAGAGAAGCTGGGCCCTGTGGTGGGCCTTGACACTTACCACAAGCCACATCCAACTGTGCTCAGTGCATCCTCTGGACAAGTACACGCAGGTGTTCCAACTATACATGCCCAGGACTAGTTTTCAGGTGTAAATATCAAAAGCAAAGGGAATAAACAGAGTGAATTTTAAATATGAAGTGGTATTGACACTACAGGTTTTTAGAGACAAAGGCATATTCAGCAAAGTTAATGAGAATAAAGTGATTCTGCCAGATTATTTAAGTGCAAATTGGATTTACTCAAAGGCTATGTAGAGGATGACTGTGGTTTTGTATTTATCTATGTTTGTTTTATTGAAATTTTGTCATTGATACAACAGATGCTCCTAATTTTGATGCTATGTCAGGACAGAATAGCCAGCAGAGGGAGCAAAGGCTTTTTAACTTTAAGCTGTTGGCAAGAATTATGTGACCTTATAGGGGGATCAAGAAGGAAGAAAACTTTCTCTTCACTACTTTCTCTCCTTCAGGAACAGAGGAAGAGGTGAGAGAGAAAGGAAAGAAAAAGTGTTGTGTGTTACTTTCAAACTTGAATTTAAAGCAGACCTTGTTAAAAAAATTGGAAATTCAGCCCCATAAATAAAATGCTACTTTACTGTGAGGGAGGGAAAAAAACAAAACCAAAAACAACCAACCAAAACCTACAAAAATAATAAGAATCAATTACTATTTTTTTTTTCTATTTGGCCATGTTTTTAATGCCCAAACCATTTTTATCTAGTGGCTGGGATAATTATAAATGTATCCTGTGGTTTTGGCCACTTACACAAAGTTCTGTCACAGAGGCCTCTGTAATGAGAATTTGCTGTTAATTGCTATCTAAAAGGGCCAACCATTGTAATTTCAGCAGTCTTATTCATAGATCAGCATCAGTTACCGTAGCCAATCCCAAACACTTTGGGAAAAATATCAAATTAATACATGAAGGAGAAAATACTGGGCTTTTTGATGCCAATTCTCCCCTGCTTTTTAAATTTTTTTAACTCTTCCACCTGTAGTCCTTTGGGTCTGCATGTAGATGATTAAGGTCCTGTATATTAAGATGACAACAATTTCAGATCTGTCTAGTCACTGCCTTAAGCCTGCCTTATCATCTCTGGAACAGCTGCGGATTTTTGTGCTGAGACTGGACCAAACACATTGGGGAGTGCCTTTGGTAATACTTTCAAAGGGCTAGGCACACTCATCCCCAGCCCAGAGAGCTGGAGAGGAGGGAAGGGTTAGCAGAAACATCTCCGAGAAGGAGAGGGCCTGCTGACGTGAATGGGGATTTAATGAGCTGACCACCTGCTCTTGAAATCCTCATCTGTAAGATATTTGAGCCTATGAATTCAGACATGATACCTACAGGCTTCTCAGCTAATCTTGTTGTCTGACAGCACAGTAAAAAGAATGCGACCTCGGGAATAGAGAAGATACCTCCTTGATATCCTGGCAGAGCACGTTAATAAACATTTTAGCATCAGCAGTGCCTGCTCAGCAGTCTGTAGGTTAGGAGGCATGTAAGGTTACTTCTTAGCTCTAACATTTATTCTGTTCTGTAAACTCCCAAATTTCAGGTTTTGGATTCACTTGAGTCCTCAGTCTTAGCTGGTAATATGCAGCGTAAGGGCAGAGAGGGAGGTGTGCACCACAACAACATCTGCAGACTTGTGCATGCAAGTACAAGACTAACTTTTGGTAACAGAGGAAAGAGCCACAAGGATTGTTTCCCACTGCTCTAACCTTTCTATATCAGTCTTCCTCTGAATGTGCCAAAAGTGAATGGCTCTGCTTCCAAGAAAACTGTGTGGCACAGGGCCCCCTTCTTCCCTGTTTCAACAGTGCTTGGGACACTGTCATCCTTATGCAACATTCAAATAACTTATGAAAAGCTCCAGCTTAAATCGAATAGCTGTTGTAATTATGAAGCAACACACCAATCAAACCTCATGCTATAGAATATTCCAGGGCTTCCTTATCCCAACAGGGAAGGTGTTACTTCATGCTTGCAGAGGGATTCCCTTGAGGGCCTTCTGCCCACTGTTTTCTTGGAAAAACCCATTGCTGTGGAAGCCTGACTCCATCTGCTCCTTTCTCCTGAGGAAAATGTTTCTTTTAAGGTCAGGAGAAATGTGAAGTCTTTATAAAGATGGCTGGAATGCAGCATTCAGAGCAAGGCTTTTCCCCTATAGTATGCCTCTGCAGAGAATTTTAGGCATAATTTTCTTTGTTCAGGAACATTAGCCCCTGTTATTTTTCTTCTTACTAAAACTTAACAAATTGAGCTGGAAATACATCCATTGTCTGATTGAATGGGAACATTAGCAGTATGATTTCCTTCCAGAGGCTGATGGCTCTGATCCATTCTTGAATTCTGAGTGTTGCAGTGTCAGCAAGCTTTCTTTGTCTGTCTATGATTTCTCTTTTGCATTTGCATCTTCACCTGTTCTTGTGTTCTTGATTCAAGAGCACACAAATACAGGTGTACCACTAAAATGTAACTTTGTCTACTTGCAAGTAATGAGCACAAAGCAATCTGAGAGTAAAAGAGGAAGAGATCTCCAAGGTGAGTGAAGAAAAGAATTTGGCATTTCAGCTACCCCCTGACACCTGTGACTATGAGCAATCCCATTTAGGTGCTCAAGTAGTGATTTTTTTCAGAGCCTCACAGTCTGCTCTGCAGCCTAACATTACATAGAAACCTCTCAAGCTCCATTTTAGAAAGTGGTTCATTATTCTGCCTTTGCTACTATTTAAAAATCTCATAGCTGAGGAAGCTGGACAAATTCTTACAGTCTTCAATCTAAACCTATTTTGGCAATTTTATAGCTATTAGTTCTTGTACAAATGTACTTATTTTGATTAATTCTTTAATTCCCTACTATTCCGTCTCTCACTCCCTGATACCTTTATAGGCAGCAATCATATGCCCCTTAGTCTTTCTCTGACTAGACTGGGTTAGCCAAGTTTTTTAGTTTTGTTATGTAAAAAGAGGGTTCCTCATTTCTCTTTATACTAGAAGACTTTCACTACACCTCATCTGTAACAGACTCATCCATCTGAGCTTGGGTGATCGAGGAAGCGTGCAATATTTAAGGTTCCATTGGTTCTCTGTGCACTTAAGTTCACCATTTCTGTTGGCAAGCTCTCTCATGATCACATTTCATCTATTTCCTTAAAACAATGCAAATACTTTTTGAATTAGAAATGATCATTAGAGCTGTTCCTACTGCATATGATCTTTTGGTGCAGAACAGTTGCCCTAGGCATATCCAGCTTCTGAATAATACAAGTTAGGGACCCTGTTACTCACATGTTTTTCCCCTTAATGGTTTCACTACCATGCCTTCTGAGTGAAGAGTTTCAGGGGAGGGGAATCAGGTAAATAAAAGTTATGTCACAGCACATGCACACTAGGGAGCTAACTTAAATCATGCATTTTTTTGATTGCTGTGTTTTGCAGACACAACATATTTCTTTCAGCATCATGTAAAGTACTGTAGGCTGAGGCACCGCTGTGCAAATGCCAGCATGAAGTTGGAACGTTTGCTGTAGTTTGTGAGGGATGAGTCTATTTGCAAAATTAGGTAGATCATCCAAATGGATGTCAATGGGATCCCCAGTACTCACCACCGTACCTTTAAACACTCCTCTCTGATGGATGTCACTCATTTTGTCAGTCCCACTGAAGCACTTTGGTACTGAAATTTCAGTTTTACCACGATGGGTTTGTGGAAGACTAAACTCTAAACTTGGTGGTAGAGAAGGGAAGAAATCCTCTGTGGAGGGAAGGAAAAACTTAAATCAAAAGGAAAGGTGATTTTTTTTTTTTTATGTTTGTCTTGGCTTATTTATTACAGTCACTTTAAATGGGAGGTCATTCATACTGCTGAAGGGCACCCAGTGGTTAAAGTCTTGAAACTGCAGAGAAGGACTTGGAGGTGCTGGTGAATGAGAGGCTGGACAGGAAGGAGCTGGCACTGACAGCATAGAAAGCCAAATGTATCCTGGACTGCATCAAAAGCAGCGTGGCCAGCTTTGCCACCTGCATCCAGGGGGGGTCCCCAGTGTAGAAGGAACTCTGGCCTGTTGGAAGGAGTCTGGAGTTGGACTTCCAAGACGATTAGAGGGGTGAGGAGCTCTCTCCTATGAGGAAAGGCTGAGGAAGTTGGGTTTGTTCTGCCTGGAAAAACAAAAAGTCTAAGGGGTGAGCCAATTGCAGCCTTCCAGCACCTGGAGGGAGCCTACAGGAAAGATGAAGAGGGGCTTTTTACAGCAGCATGTAGGGACAGGACAAGGGAGAATGGATTAAAACTAAGGGTAGGTTTAGCTCACATATTAGAGAATAGGCTGCGGGGAAGGTTAGAAGTTGAACTTTAAGGTCCTTTTCTATTCAAGCCATGCTATAATTCTAATGAAATCTGTTCATTAATAGGATGAGGCCTTTCAAACACCTTTTCAACTTTAAGACAAATATGCAGAAAAGTGAAGTAAAGCCCTCCTATTCTTATTTTACATTGTTAGTATGCACCCTAATTGATAGCATAGCAGGCCCTGGGGTGACCTCCTCCACTTGTGCACATTTGTTAAGCTCAGTTGATGTCAGTGAAACAGTGGTGATCCACATGAGCTGAGGACATGGCCTCTGGAGATTAGAGGAGTTACTGTAGAATATCAGGCTGAAAAATGATTTCTGAAGGATTTTCAGTTAACCTAATGCCTAAAACAAATAAAGAGGAGATTTCTTTATGTGTTTAAGTCCTTTTCTTTGAGATGCTCAGTAAGCAGTGTATGTCTTGACATTAA
This sequence comes from Cyanistes caeruleus, assembly GCF_971803275.1. Lineage (NCBI taxonomy): Eukaryota > Metazoa > Chordata > Aves > Passeriformes > Paridae > Cyanistes > Cyanistes caeruleus. The sequence goes on from NC_141701.1 coordinate 104,193,074, forward strand.
CAAAAATGTACAAATACGGCAGCTATAGAGTTTTTTAGCAGATGGGGGGCATGATATATTAGTAAAAGCCTGTCTGTACAAACCAGCCTCTGGGATAAGTCATAATATTAAGGGCTAAAATCCTTGAAACTTGCCTGCAGAAAGTGAAACAATATTCTTGTGTACAAGGATAAGAATGTAAACTTGTGTGTACTAGCCAATAGTAGCTTGCTCTGCCCGCAAACCCTGTAGAACCCTATAAAAAGTGTGTTAATGATAGAAATAAACAGCGTTCACAATTACTTCTGTGAAGACTGGTGAATAGCTGGGGAGTCCTTCAAGAGGCAGGTGTTTACCAATTCCATTTACTCAATGTAGCAGGGTAGACATATTGGCTATACTAATCTATGAGTTTGTTGATGTTACCCAGAGAGGAGGAAAATGTTTTAATAGGAGTATAATTTAAACTTTATTACAGATCTCAAGTTTATTGAAGTGTGACACAAAGAAGTTTTTTCGGATGTTAACTGTATATCCACAAAGCATCAAATAAAGCCAGGAAAAAACAGTCTTCTTTCTTTGCCAGATCAGCTAAAAATCCAGATTAAATTTCCAAGAAGAAAAGATACAAAATGACTAATGGCTTTCATCAAGCATGGTTAAATTTAGCACATCCATTTGGATAAAATATATTTGAAGTGATGGCTGGTTATTTCTTTTCTTTGATGTTGTGCTTAGGTGTCTTTTTTTCTGCTAATAAACAAAGATTTTTTATTTTTTTTTTTTAATATTTGCTTTGATTGGGATACAGAAAACCTAATGACTGTGAAATCAGGGGATGACACTTAGTTTAACCTTCAGTTTTAATTGCGGCTAGCCATGAAATTTAGGTCTGGATTGGGATCCCAAATTTCACAATTATTTCCAGAGCTTTTCTTCCAATTAGTATTTACAAGTGTTCTGTAGTTTAAAAAACCTAGTAAATGCAAATATATAATGCAATGAAAGGGTTATATTTTTGCAGAGACTCTTAACATTTTAGGATGTCTGTCCTGCTTGTTATCATTGGAACAATTAAGAAGGATATTCTGGCAATGAGATAATTTATCTGTAATGCAAAATGATCTTTTTTTTTCAATTTCAGAGGAAGAAACTAGGCTTTATACCAGTAATCTCAAAAAACATGTCTGAACTGCTGATCCCAAGGCATGCTGTGATTGTATGAGGTGGTTTAATTGGATATGCGGAACGGAGTTCACTGTTTACATGCACACAGCTATTTGGAAAGGGAGCTTGTTAATGAAACTAGAAGAAAAACTTGAAGGAAAAAGCACGTTTGGCATTTAACTAGCAAAAGATTTGCTTTCTTCATTAAAGTCATTATAACTGAGCTCAAGAATTGCACATGCACAAGGGAATTACTTGAATTAAGTTAACAAAGTTGTACTTTATTAGGTGTGAGGGGCCTGATTATTCCATTAGTAGCACAATAGAGCCTGAGTTCAGACCTGTGGGCTGGAGCAAGCAGGTTATGAGGATGAAGCTGTGAATCTCCTGTCCTGTGCACCTCTTCACCTGGGTAAGAGGAAGGCTTTTGTTTCTGTTTTTATGAAATGGGACAAATTGGTGCTGTGCTGGCTAAGCCAGTAATCAATAGAGTTTGTTCTTAGGAAATTTAGAGGAGAGCGATTCAATTACTTGGTAGAAAATCTACGTGTCCCTCAGCTGTCTCTGAACATGTCAGGCCTGGGGAATATACAGCAAGGTTTGGGAGTTATTGCATGTTCTTTTCAGTGCAATTGGCTTTTGTTTGTTTTCTTCTTTTTTATTCAGCTCCTGAAGCAAGATTCAAAAAATAATGTTATCTATATAGCTGCAGAGCACAGTGGGCACTGTTAATAAGATGCTTTCACGCATACAGTGTTATCTGTAAGGTGAAATGCTAAAGAGTACCACCCACTTTCTATGTAAATATCTTGCTAAAAAGTCAGGTGAATTCCTTTTTTTGGTCTGAGAAATGCTCTTAAAATTTTGCCATTTTGGGTTAAAATAGATTTGATCAGCTTTGAAGCCTGGTAAACTTTAGTATCACACAACAGTGAAGAAATTACCTGAAGTGTTGTTGAGTCTGAATGATGCAACCGGAATTCTCCAAACCCTCTTCATGAAAAATATTGAGAGCAGACATATTAAGTGCTGCTTCCCAGTTCAGTGGCAATAGTGAAGGAGTCCAAAGACATGCAAAAGAGGATTATTAATAATTAAGGAGAAAGTGAACAGGTTTTTTTTTTTGTTTTTTGAATAGCAGTTAACATGAGGATGTGATGGGCAGTAATGCACTTTGCATAATGGGCCCCACTTCTGAGTGCACCTTAGTATCATCTGATCTTGAACAGGTGCCTCCCCTGTCATTTGTCATTAAAGTGTGGAATCCACCCTGAGTTGACCAGATAAGTGTGGGCAGGGCACTGCTCTAGTCAGCTGGGGGCTGAGTTGTGCTATCAAACCTGTTCTATTTGCTTTCCATCAGATTTGTGCTTCCTGAACCACTTTTTGAAGCATGTGAGTTAGAAAGGGTCTATGTTCACAAGATCAATAAAATGGAAGAAAATGTAATGTTATTACTACCAATATATTTTAATTTAGCAACCATTTTCCTAGTGAGGACAAAATCTCCTTGCCCCTTTTCACTACAAAACCATCATATTATAAAAAATATTCCTCATAGTGAAGATGGTGGGAATTTTGCCACAGCTTTGACTCTGTGTTCACTACTGAGTGCATAAAATGGTTTAGCCTGATGAATTAAGAAGCTAACTAAGAAGTTAGCCTGTTGGGTAAATTGTCTTTTCTACAATACACCATTCTTTGCCTAATATTCACATCTGTAGGCCAGCAAAGAGTTAATAATCAATTGCTACTTAATGAACCTATAACCATCTTATTAAATCTGCATTGAATGTGTAGTTAAGTGTACTCAGAGTATTTTAATTTAAATGTTACCATAAAATCTGCAAGTAGAATTAGTGTAGTGCTTTTGAGATTACATTAGCAGCAAAATAGGGGGTGGATAGTTATTGTTAATTAAACCATACAGGGAACATCCTGTAGAATTCTAACGGCATGTAGGCTGCATCTATTTGTTTAATATATTGCAGTTTCAAGACTCTCTGTCCTCCCCCCCACTTTTTTTTTTTTAATTACCAGTGGAAGTTTTTGGACTGATTTTTTTATTCTGTAAGACTGATGAGATGTTGAAGTGAACCTTTCCTTTGTCCATGGAATGGGCTTGACATTAATGCACTCCATAGAGGGATGGAACAATATAATTTCACTATGAGTTTGTTTATTAAAGTATTTTATGATTTTTTTTTTTCTTCCATCTAAGCAGTCTCTGAGGAGAACTCTAGATTTGATTTCCTCTAATGAAAGTGTCCCCTTTATAACATATTCATGACCACATGAGTCATGACATCCTGTATTTTCTTTTGCACTTCTGTGCTTAGGTCAAATACTGCAAAAAGCCACCTTACTCCCCAGTCATTGCCCTTTCTTTTCCTTCTTTTTACATATCTACGCTTGCAGTATGTGAGACTGAGAACATAATTTTTGTGTTATTTTTTTGAGGGGAATTTCTGTCAGACTCAGTGTCTAATCTGTGCTATAGTTCCTCTGCCTTTTGAAGGAACAAAACTTCTCCTCTCTGTGATTACCCTAAGTGTGACACTCACTTCTTAAGCTTGTTTTCAACACCTGCTGGGCACTCAGAAAGGAAATAGTGCTGCACACCTGTCCTCTTTTAGGTGATATATTCCATTATTTGGGCTAAAGGCTTCGGAGTTCTCCAGACCTGCCTCCCTGGCTGTTGCCTGGGCTGACTGTCACGGGATAGGTGTCCCAGTAAAAGGGCTGTGTAGCCCTCATTTTTGTCTAAAAGAAAAAGTCTTGCCAAACAAACCTTTGCTTAAATTATAAACTCTGGTAGAGATAAGGTTCTGAAGGTTTTACATCTTGTTCCCATGGTCTTTTAGAGCTGTTATCTGGTCTCTAGTATGTACCCTTGCCCTCCAGCCCTGACACTTCTGTAATACCTTGCTAAAATTCCCTTGTTGGTAGTTTCTTCTTTGACCTTTCTCCTAGCTGAGGAATACACTGAGTGCAGGCAGCTAGGGGTACAAGCTGTAGATTGAGCTGCAGTCTCTGCACAAAGGGCATGGGGACCTGTGTCACCAGCCAGAAGACATGACAGATATGACATGGCAGAAGCTGCTGACTCAGCAGGAAGACCCCAGACTTTTAATGGATGAACAATTTGAGCTGTTACTGTGTTTATTACACCATGAATAAATTGCTTTATTGATCCAGAAGTTTTAGGCTCTGCTGTGGGAAGCCTGATGTGACTGGGTGAGAGTGGGGTGTGTAGGGAGTCAGGTGAGACACCCATCAGCTCACTGGAGCCACCCACTGCAAAGGGGCTTCAGTCTTAGCAGTGAAAGTGTCTGGTGGTGGGAATGTGACTCTCAGAGTGCCTCCTGAATGGTCAGACATGGATGTTTCCTTAACATTCCTGATATGCGAATGCCCCATCAAAAGACTTACAGAGTCATAAAATGGTTTGGGTTGGAAGCGACCTTAAAGGTCATGAAGTTTCAACCTTGCTGCCATGGGCAAGGACACTCTTACACTGCTGCTATATATTATCTGTCATGAAGTGCCCTTTGTCCCCAAGGTCTTTTTCCCACAGACAGTTCCTTGTCTATTTCTTGTACAGATATCCCTGGCAAATGGATCAGGACAGTACTCATTCCCCTTTATTACTTTCTGAGGCACACAGGCCTGCCTAAATACCAATATTTGCAATAGTTTTTTTTTGTTCTCCTATCCATTGTGGAAGTTTAATTTAGACCCTCTGCATCTTTCAGCATTGTTTTCATTTTTCTGTGAAGGGCCCTGCACCTTCTAGGCACCAGAAGAATATGATACAATAATAATGAACACGAGACTACGCTTCGGCTGTTCAACAGGTCTTTTTACCCCCAGCCATATAAACCACGTGGTTACTCTTCATTTTCAAAAAAGCCAGTGAGGCAACTCTTCTAAGCAAATCCATTGTACAGTGTGAAGTGTTCTTCCCTAAACACTCTTAGACCACAATACAATTTGACTCATTCATTGTTTTATTTTAGTCACACAGATCCAATTCCAGGTCTTTTCCCTCTGCTTGCTGAAGGTCACAGCCTGGAAACCTGAAAGTTAAGTCAAGTGCCTGACTCCTGTGAAATTGACAGGACCTCATGCATTTTTTGGTAATCCTTTCCATTCATCCTCTCTGTACCACCTTACTTGTACAGGCCACAAGTAAGAATTTGCAAAATGGAGCCCTCACTTTGTGATTGAAAACCATTGTTGGAGAAACAATGATTCAATAACCTTTTCTGAGGCCTAATGTCTATCTCCAGAGACCATGGTGAGCACAATAGTAAATTGATTTTAAAGAGTACAGCATTTCTAACTCTTTATGCAAGACTCACTACCGTTTCAGGCTTCTGCTTAATAGCTTTGGATAATGCGGGGTGTCAAGCATTGATGTGAAGTGTATGTGTGCAGGGGCACATTGCATTATCGTCTTATTTCTTCAGATTTTTCCTACTGCAAAAGAAAAAAAAAATCAATATTAAGATGAGTGAACAGATCATTCAAATGAAGAAATAAGTGGTAGTTGTTTGATTCCCTATTGTACACAGTGGTGGTATATGTTTGGAAGGAGCCACCCTTGTTACATCTCTTGAGGGAGTTTTTCTTTCTGTTTTCACCTTTCTACTGGGCTGGCCAAAAATGAAGCTGAACAACCACAGAGAAACCGAGAAGGTCTATTAAGGAGAGGGCAGGTGAAGGAGCTTTCCTTAACTATGTATGAAAAATAAAGAAAATCTTTCATTTCTTGAACTAACAGAACTTACACACTGATTCAAACACGCGTGTGCTCGTGTGTTCTTTAATCTCAAAATAAAACCCACCCCAATGTACTCTGATGGAATAAGATTTGCTGGAGATGAAACTAGCTAGTATTGTGAAGGCCAACAGAAAATTCCCCAGTACTTCTGTACCAAAATAAAAGCTAAGAAAAGTAAAGCTGTTAATCACTGGACAGCATACATAATGACAAAAGACAGGGAAAGATGTCCTTGACTTGATTTTTTTTTTTTTTCACTTGTATGTTTTGTACACGGGCCATTAAAGTTTCTGGTTTTATTAGCAGGGCCTAAGAAAAGCTTTAGCCAAGCTACAAGAAGGTAAAGTAAGGAATGTTTCAACTAATTGAAGCATTCTATGCAAACAAGTCTATGGAATCAGATAAAATGCTTTTGGGGAGCTCACCAATATAATTTTAAGGCCACTCTCTATACACATTTACAAGATGATGGCAGCTAATAAGGCTTTATAAAAAAATAAAGACAGGCATCACACTCATCTTCAAGAAGAGCGAGGAGAAAGAGGCAAGAAACTAAAGGCTTTACCTTAGTCCTGTGATGATCATGGAGCAAATCTTTATTGGAAGCCAATTCCATCTATATGAAAGGGAGAAATCTGACTGAGGATGGGAAGAATGGATTTACAAGTACAAATTATGCAGGACCAAACTGACAACCTTCTGCAATGAAGGAATGCTCTGTAGATAAGATGAGATTCATGGATGCTGTGTAGACCTTGATTTTAGAAGGTCTTTTAATATGGTCTGCTAATCTCCAAACAGCCAAGCTGATGATATGTAGAGTAGATAAGCAGATAATAAGGTGGGTGGAAAATTGGCTGAACTATCAGCAGCAACACAAAGCCCCAGATGGCAGCTTGTTGCCAGTGCTGTCCCTCAAAGCTCAGTATTGGGGCCAATGTTATTGAGTGTTTTTATTAATACTCTGGATGATGGGAGAGAGTGGACTCCCATCAAGTTTGGGGAGAATACCACGTTACCACTGGGAGCAGTCAATATTTTGGCAGGGAGAATTGCGATTCAGGGGGAAATGGAGAGGTTGGAGAAATGAGATAGTGGAAGCCCCCTGAATTTCAAGACATCAAAATCCTGACCTGGGACAAAATAATCCCATGATACAGAAGAGGCCATGAGCCAGCTGCAACAGGAAGAAACTTTGAAGGAAAATGGGTTTCTGGTGGAGAGTTGAACAAGAGCCAGCAGTGCATCCCTTGCAGCCAACAAGGCCTGGTACATAACAGGCTGTTCTGGCAAGGGTGCAGCCAGCAGGTCAGGGGGAAGTGGGGTACCCTAATAGAAGTGGTGTAAACCTCATCCACAAGGACTAGCTGAGTCAATTTGAGAATAGACCAGTGCAGTTCAAAATCACAAGTTATTAAATATAAACAATTTTTGGGGTGGCTTAGGTTTTTTGTCCAATTTATCCAACTTAGTCAGCTGGTACAGCAAAACAGTTTACACTCTTTACAAATCTGACTGCTTTGAATAATTACAGAGAAGATGGGTCAATTGTCAGCTGGCATTGAAAATGTTTTTGTTCCATTAACTTCATGAGGTTAAAGCAGCTCATGCCAGCTGCAGATCTTTTGACCACCACATATATTAATTGTGCCAGTCATCAGGCTGGGCTTGCTCCTCCCATGTGAAAAACTTCAGGCAGAGGATGAGTGACAAAACAAGGAGGATGAGGACATCTGTCATGTTTAGTGGCTGCTATTAGAGGAAAAACACAACCTGCCAGGGAGGTAGGAAGAATGAATGAGTTCAACCCTGACAGGAATTGTGGGCAGCTGATGATCTCTTTACATTATGTGACTAACAGAGGTCATTTTTAATAGCTTGCAAATCAGCTCATGTCAGTTTTCTCTGATATGCCAGGACAACATGCAAGACACTGATATATACTTTTCTCTTATTTAGAGCTGTTTAGAAAGCAAATCAATATACTCTTTCCCCACCTCCTTTTCCTGTGTAGGGATACATGGCCTGTTATATTTAAACTTTTATAACTGTTTGAATCATACTCAATACTGCATTTTCAGCTCCTGGACTAAATTATGATGTGGAAGGTATAAATTACAAGGGATTATTATACTGTATTTTTTCCTAATAGCCTGCATTCTGTAACAATTTTGTTTGTGTTTGAAAAAAGTGTTCTGCAACAGATATAGTCTGGTTCAATGAGTCCATTCAGAAGTGCTTTCCACTCTGCAAGGGTAATTATCTTTATTAGTTCTGTACCTTGATAGAGTTTCAGCAGAGCATTTAGGAGTGTCAAATTCTATTAAGCATAAACTAGCTCACAAAGGAAATAAATTGGAACCGTGTGTAAATGGTGATACGTTAAGAGGTTTAAGTGAGTGTTCTGCTAGGTGGTTTTGCCACTTGATAGCAAAAAAAAAAAAAGGTCCAATTTTTGTTTATTTGAGGGGAGGGAGTTTTGTATCATTTGGAATGACTACCTCCCTCTCATGAATAAATGTGGAAAATTTAAAACTTTCACATGCAAATAGTTGATCACTAAGGCTCCTAAAATTTTTCATCATCATTATTCATAAGTGTAATTTTGTTGGTTTACTAAAGTTTGAGTCATGAAGGAATGATACATAAAACACAGTGCTTTTCTGAAATTTCTCCTTTTCCCAAGAGCTGAACTGCAGAGGCCAGGCAGGACAAAAGCACAGCCCATGTTTGCATGGCTTATCAAGACAGTAAAAAATGTTTCTAACTTCTATCATATAATGTTTGTGAAAGCTGAAGTAACTATGGATTCTGTAGAGCTACACCCACATTGAGAAAGCAGGTCCCTGGATAAATTTCAGAAGGATTTGTCTCACCTGAGCTGCAGGAGTAACTGTGAGAAAACCAAAGGAAAGTGCTGAGACCTGGAGAAAGGATTTTGTTAACGGTAAACACGAAAATTAAACTCTAGAGGAAGGCTGTGGTGTTGCAAAGTGTGTCCTGCTTGATTTCCCTAGACAACTCAATTTCATTGCATGCCATTAGTGCTTATATTCAAGACTATGCATGTATTAATCATGCTGGAACTGCTGTCCTCAGCTCTCAGGAGTTTGTCTTTCCTCCCTCCACAGACTCTTTAGCATCTTCAACTTGCTCTTTCTCTCATTTTGTCACAGTTTCATATTTGCCTTGTGGTTAAAGGGGATTGATATGGAAAGACAAATCTTTTGTAGTAGCAGAAACCTGTCAAGTAATATGGGCTGGAAGAGTGTTTCCCTCTGCTTTAAGTGCTGCTTTTCTCACTGCTTATCTTATTCTGAAGTTGCTGTTCTGTGGAAAAAACTCAGGAGGAAAAACCCAGAAGGAACTGACTTTAGCTAGTACTAGTGCTATTTGCCTCGGAGTTGGGCCAAGTGAAATGGTGAGGGGACAAAAAGGCAGATGGTTTCTGGCCACTAGAAAAACAACTGGTGGAAGCTCATGCCTCAGAGCCCTCTTGCTCTTGTGGGATGCAAAACAAGAGAGAAGCAGTTGGAAGGAGCAGGTGTGTCTAGGTTCACTAAAATATACATAATTCTGCACTATGCCTTTTTAAATAGGTTTATGTTGCATGCTTTGTCTGTCCATAATCAGGTAGTTTGGACAAACCAGAAACACTTGTGCAACGCTTTGTCTGATTTTATGTCGATTTCTGGCTTCCCCTTGCTTGGCTGGGCTGTGGTCTGGCATCCTGTTTCACTGGCACTGGCCACGTGAAGACATTATTCCCTGCAGACTCTACTGATTAACCTCCAGTTACTGCTGAGTTCTGTTGATGTAATTTGATTCAGTCAGGATGACCTGGACTGGAAAAGGCTATTATGCCATAGACTGGTAGGTCTGGCAAAATTTTCTGTTCTCTAACACAGGTCAGTAATAAGGTAGTCCAGTAGTAGGAGGGAGCTGTGATCTGTCTGAGCACAACTAGGATGAGACACATCAAAAATAATGTCAGCATCATTCTTGACTTGCTACTTCTCGCCCTTTACCATCCACTGTCTCAGAAGCCTCAAAGTGGTTTTCATTCCATTCACTTGTGTAGCCCTGTCTGACTGTGGTTTTCTGTGTCCCATAGGGATAGTACCAAGGTTTCTGACCAAAGGTTCTTTTATCTCTTTCCTAGCAGGAGGTTTGTGGAAATGTGCCCTAATCTGCTTTTGGGCAAAATGACTTGCACTAGCTGGGTGACTTAAGTGTTGCAGGTAAGGGCCAAATTTGCCTCAAGCAGATTAAGCATCTTTAAAGCAAACACCTCCCAATTTCTGTCAGATGTCCCATTCTCTCTGGAAGAAGGTGACCTCCAACTGGAACAAGTACTGCTCTGACCAGCCAGCTTGAGTGTGGAAGGGCACATCTGCAATGAGCTGACAAATGATGCAAATTGAAGCAATGTGGATCAGCTTTAAAAGAGAGAGAGTATAAGTTTCACTGGTTTGACTGTTTCTATTTAAATGGTGTAATGTTATGAAAACCTATTCATATGTTAATGGAACTGATCCATCTTGCCATAAAGAAACACTTACTTTACAAGGCAATATTGATATTTCATTTGTCTGATGGCAATTCTATTTTATGCTCCTTTAGACTACCCATTTTGAAAATCATTTTTTTATCCCCTCATGCTTTTGCTTTATTGTAAGCACTTAAAACTCTGTCTTTCTTCAGGTATGTGAATAGTCATAATGAATGTTACTGGGTTTGCTGTCATAGTCTATATGCTTAAAATCAACTACTTTTATTGTGCTAGAACAAATAATGATTCAGTGAAACCTGAATTTTGTACTTGACTTCTCTGGGAAATTAATCCAGGCTAATTGATGCAAACTGGATTAATTAAACCACATTAAAGTCATGCAAGGGCTTTCTCATTTTGAAAAAAAAAAAAGAAGAAGGAAAACCACCTAATTTGCTTTTGTTTGGTTCAATTCCAAATCAGAGAAACCATTCTGATCTAATATCACTTTGTGTTCAGTGTGGTCCCTGTGTAGACAACCCATTGTCTTTATGTGAGAGCAAGAGGGAGAAGGTGTGCTACTGATGAGGGATATCAGCTTGTCTAGAGCTGCATGAGGACCAGTTTTCTTGATTTTTGCAGTTGAACTACTATATCATTTAACTTCCCTCTCATACTCCTATGGCTGAAGCATTCTTGGTGGTACCAGCTTTGGAGGTGGAAAGCAAGGCAGATACATTATGGTTCAGAAAATTAACCCTGGGTCAAAGTCAAAACTTTTACTTGTCTGGCAGTAGCTGAGTGCTCTTCTTTAGTCTGGACCCAACAAACACAAGAGTTCTCATGTTCTCACGATCCTTTCCAGTGCATAAGATCACGAAGAAAAATCCAGCTGTCCCAAACAGGGTTGAATGCAGAAGGTGGTAGTGCAATGCATAGTTTGATGCAAATCTAATTGGATGTGTAAGTACTGCTGAATAGGAAGGACACTTTAAATATGTAGAGAATGGTGTGGTGATTTGATGTTTAAGAGTTTCTAAAATATTCAGCACTGAAATGCTCTGAAAATGCTAGAAAATGGATTTTGGGAGTTGCATAAGTGTTGTTTGACCCTACCATGGTATAATCCCACTTTTCTATGATGCATCAGCATTATTTTATTAAAAGTAATTTCTTCAGTTAAAATGAGAAAAATATTTAAAATTTAACAGCAGGAATTGTTATAGAAAAAGTGGTTCACTTACATTTTTTGTAACAGAATAAATTGTAAATATCAAAATAAGTTTTAGGAGATGTAAAAGTCTATCCTAAATTATTTATGAGCTTTTTGTGTTGAGAAGGTTCAAAATGGCTTGAGTAAGAGCAAAATAAATATCCAGAAGTACAAAAATTCAGAGGTTAAGTACAAAATTTTCTCTGGTGTCTGCTGTCCTGATTCAGCCGGTGCAGTAGAATGTAGGAAAGCTATACTGATGTAAGTGAATGAAAAAATATATGATTTGATAATGGTTTCCATCTCATAGGGACTGTAATAATACACAATCTGCAGATAATTAAGAGGACTATCTTCTGACTTAAGTCAGCCTCAAAGTGTGTGTCCAAATCTTCAGAAATTGAGAGGCAAGAAATTGTATTAAGTGAAATGGTGGGTATATAGAATAGAATTTTTGGCTGTGGACAAGTTTGGTTTTTTGTTGTGATTTGTTTGTTTGTTTATTTGCTATTTTTAGTTTCTTTACATTCTTAATAAGATTTTAAGAAACTCAAACAATATTGAAGCAAATGTTGCACAAAATGTTTAGAAATGTTTCATTTAACACATTTGCATTCAACACTGAATTCAGCCTTGAAACTTGTGTGGTGAGTTATCATCCTGCCTCCTGCAAATGCTGTTTCCCATCTCAGGATGAAGCTCCATGGCTAGATTACATCTCTGTTATCTGTGCTTGTGGTTGAAGACTTTTTTGAAACACCTCATTATCTTGGCTAGAGCAAAGGGATATGACTGGTGAGTCTGGGCTATAGATAAGGAAAGAACCTTGAGACTCTGTGATGTCTCATGTCAATTTGCTTTGATATTTAAATATCTGATTAATAAATCAAAATATTTCAGTCAAAAAAAATATTTCCTGAAGAAAATGGAAATGAAAAATTGCAAAAACATTTTTCCTTTTTTTTAATTTTTTTAACTAGGAAGTTTTTGTCATGTTAAGCTTATCTTAAGATTCTGCTTGAACAGAAAACCTTTCTGCATCAGATTTTAAACTGTGTGCAAACCTCATGATTCCCAAGAGTGGTACCACGAACATGATACATATCTTTAAACATCTCTGCTGCATTAGAAGTTAGACAATTTTCTTGTCACCTGAGACAGAAACTTCACCTGTTGCACATTTCCCCTTTTCAGTGCTGGTTCTTGCCCTATTGGAGTGCAAACCTATTATGCCTCTTATCCACCCTATTTTGCTTTGACTCATGCCTTGAAGAGTCTTGCAAGCATGATGTGCCTAGCCTGGAAAAATGTTATAAAGCATCCCTACTCACCTCCTGATGTTACACTGGTGGGATCCAGTTACTGAAAGGAGGGAGCTACATTGCCTAAAATAATTGAAAGTAAATTTCTGTAGATTTTCTTTCAACTGATTTTGAATGCAGAGTTTGATGAGGAGTTTGAGGGGTTGGTTTTGCTCTACTTTATTCAGCTCTGTATAAAAATAAGTATTAATGTCTTGGCATGAAGAGCCTTGACAAATTATCTCTGGAAAAAAAGAAAGGCACAGAGCTTTGAGTATGAGTTCTCTGAAATGACAGAGAAGAACAGAGCACTAAGATGAGACAAATGCCCAACTACTATGTACATAAACAGTAAGAAATACCCTTGTCATTGAGTGCTTTGTTATCAAATACCAGTATAAAAGCAGAAAAAGGAAAGATTACTACCTTCATTTCACAGATACAGGGCTGGTCTATTATCAGCCATCACTGCACTAGATTCTGTATCATGAAACAGTGAAAACCTTGAGTGGATTAGATACAACTGTTACAGAAGCAGCAAAGGATAGAACTCAGGAGAGGCACTGATAAGACAATTTGTTTCTTTTTTTTTTTTAAGTTTCCTGAGCAATTTCTATTTATGTGCTTATTAATGCAAATCATCAAAAAAATTAATAGAAATCTGAGTTATTGAGGCACATGATCATGAAAGCTGAGTCCCCAAAGGCAAATTATCCTGGTTTTTGGAGAATACCCTCTCAGGCTTTATGTGCCTGTAGGTGGTAAGAAAGTGCTTTTCCCCCACTGCTGCAGAGAGGCATTCAGAACATCTCTCAGATGCCTTTTGTTTTACTTGCCTTCTCTGGTACCATTCAACCTGAATTCCCAATAATAAAGTTAGCTGTCTTTTAACAGTAAAAACACCTGCCGTAATAGGGATAATTTATAACCTCTGAGAGGAAAAAGACTGATCTTTTCACAGAATTTAGGAAATTATTGCTTTCAAAAGTGGATTATAAAACTTCTTTGATTGAGTGACAGTGGTGCATTGTACAGATGAATTTTTCTGAGCCTTGTAGTTGGAAAAGCTGTTCAGCAGTTAGAATAATCAGTCTCTATCAGAATTTTAAGCAGGTTTTTTTCAGCTCTACACACAAGCATTCTACTTTTAAAGATTTTAGTGTGTTGCTCTGTATAAAGCCATTTGTAAAGCACAAGGAAAGAAGTGGAGTTCTCTCTCTGTACTCTTTTCCCTCTACCCAAATGCAGATGTCAGGCAATTTCTGTGAAAAATAGTTATGGTGATTTTTTTAAAAAAAAATTATTTTCAACATGTTGGTCATATTAAGGGCCAAATTGACTTAGCTTATGAAGGTTATGGAAGAAACAATGAATAAAAGGCCTCTGTATTTCTATTTTATTCTCTCAAAATGCATTTTAGATTAAGCTGACGACCAAGAATGGTGAATAATTAATGGATAGATCCTTCTTATGATGACACAAAGACTAAACTTTCTGAACAGGAAGGTTACTGCTACTTTCCTTTTTAACCTTTATCATCCAACTCAGATGCCCAGTTTAGTAGTCTAAAATCCCCTGGTCTCTCCTTAAAGAGAAAGGGAACAGTCTCTTCAAATAGGAGCCAAACTGGGAGTGAATCACCTGTAAACAGGAAAGTGTCCCAGTGGTGCTTGTAGCTGTCTGTCTGAGCTGCAGTGTTACAGTGCATAGGTGCTTGGAATTTGTTTTAAACTTAACCATGTGATTATGCCAAAGAGTCTGGAATCAAGGCTTCAGCATCTCTGATACAGTCTAATTCCCTGATGATGCACCTTGCCAATCCTCTGTTGAAATAAGTTTCTTTAGCTTAACAAATGAAGGGTTGGCTCAGAGTTGCACATATCTTACAGGAAAAAAAAAAAAAAAAATTAATCACTCGGGGCCAGGGCTTTTGAGAATTCCATTAAATAGTCACGTATCTCCTAAATCAAGTATCTTCTGATTTACCCGAGAAATAGTCCTGCTGGGCTGTTAGTGCTGCTCAGTGTAGAATGGTCAGGGTCTCATGATAGTTTAAACTGTCTCTGTTGCTCCTTTTAGAAATCTACATTACTATGGAATAGGGGGAGGAAGAGAATGAGAATTTTGAGGGAGTTAGAGAAACTGCACCATTGCATGGCTTCCACCTCAGAATTTCCTATTTGTTGTCATTTTACCTCAGGAACAAAACACAGAGCTCTTAATAATGATCTCTATTCCTGATCTCCTTTTTGGGCAGGTTTTCATCCACACAGGCACCCAAAGAAAACAGGTGCATGTACTTGCACCTTAAAGCCTAATGAAGAAATGTGTATGCTTATCCAATGTTTCTTTTCACTGCCTTTTCTGGATTACTCTTCTATTCTACTGTGGCAAGCATAATGCAGATATAATAAAAAACCTAACCCAAACAGACAGAGAAATGAAAAATCAGGATTTCAGATAATATCTGTCCCTTTCAAATGCCATAATAATAAAAGCTAGTTCCAATAGAATAAATATATTTAACCTCCAAAGAGTTATCAGTGCATTACCTCCCTACCACTTATGAGAAAGAGATTCAACTGGCTCATGAGTTATCTGTGTTTTATGCTCATGACAGAAAGATAATCATCCTCAGGGGTGAAATATGCTAAATACTGCATAACTATGCTGAACTGGCAGCAGCTGCTCCACTCTTTATGGGAGTGCCATTTGTTCCCACCCACACCATACAGTCTCTGGACAACTATTGCTTTTCCTTCTGAAACCTATTTCACTGTATTTAAAACTGTCGTTAAAAGTTCAGCTCCCTGAAGAGCTCTGTAAACTGGGCCACTGTTTGTAAACATGGTGATTCAAAATTAGTTCCTTAATTTCCCTGCAGTCTGCTGGAATGTGGGCTGATGTTATTTCATTTGCCCACTAGTGCACTGAATGGATTGCACTACAAAAGCAGCAGCAGCAGCAGCAAAGGGTCAAGTGAGAGAGTCACCAAACTGGGTCAAATATACCAAAATATACCAAATATACCATCTGATTCCTGACACTGTCATTCCTGAAGGGCAGTTTTGGATCTCAGCCTAGAGCCTTAGGGATATGCTAGAATGCTTCCTGAGAGCCTGTGTTTTCCTTTATATTTGTTGCTAGGCTGTATTCAGTTTCTGGAGATAAATGTCATTTTATTTCTGTTTTGCTGTCTGTTTACTGGTAATCTGGGTTAGGGAATGGTGATCTCAGTCATCTTGATTGTCTAATTAGTAATTATAAGGTTTCATAGCGTGTGCCATGTTCTAGTGGAATCTAACCAGAAGTACTCCCACACAGAGATGAGTATTTGCTTTTTACTTCCCTACTGTGAACAGGCATATGATTGTTTTGGTTTCTTTTTGACAGCTGACATTTAAAAGAATGTAAGGTTATAAATAGTAAACAAAGGTACAGCATGAATGAGGTATAATGATGAGGCTGATTCCTCTCAGGCCATTCTTTGGGTTAACCTGCTTCTCACAATTTATTGAACATATCCACTTATTTCAGCACAAAATTCAAAAAGATCTACCTGTGTCAAAAAACGCAGAATTTTTTTTTAGTTTTATTTCTTTGTAAAGCCTAAAGATTAAAAAGTAAAACCTTAAGTATTAAAATTTGTTTTTCCGACCTTGATGCCTTTTTAATAATCCTTACTGAATTTACAAGTAGCAGCTTGAGGCAATGGACAAGAGGGGAAAGAGTTGGAGAGAGAATAGATTTCTGAATAGAAACCCCATCCACGCAGCTACTGCGGAGGCGGTTTTGTGCTTAGGTAGACTCTAGTAGGAGAGTGGGAAATTGTCTGTCACTCCAAAAGCATGATATTCTTTCTCACTTTGAGAGAAGCTACTCCTTCCTTACAAACACCTGGTAATCTGTGCTGGGAACCCAAAGGTAATCAAACAGTTGACAGACCCTGCGCTGTCTGATAACAGAGACTGTATTAATCATGGCAGCCTTGCAGGCTACCCTTCTGTGCTTGTGACAACTTTATAGAACATATCATTTTCCCTTATTTCCTCTACTTGCCCCACCATGGTGTAAGATAGGTTACACTGAATGAGCCAAATTGTTTTCTTTTCAGAAGTGAATTTTTTCATTCTTATGATGACCTTTCTAGTCACTCTTCCTCATGCACATTCCAGTTTGAATTGACTTCTTAAGTGTGCTTGGCCAGAGCTGTGTTTCACATGATGTTTCAGCACAAATGTTATTATTTCCTTAGTTCCCAAGGAGGTGCCTTGTGTTGGGCATCTTACTTAAGATTGAGTTTCTCCCAACAACCATACATTTGTGGCTTGTAGTTCATCCTGAAATAAACAGCTATATTTCTTTCTTTCTTTTTCTTTTCGTCTTGGTGTATGAGCTCCCAGTCCTTAGCTGAAATTACTGATATTTGTCCCGAAAGCTGTGACTTTGCACTTAAAAATAGTTATTTTCAACCCATAGTTACATCTGTTTCTCAGTCTTCCAGCTCTTTCAAGACAATGC
The DNA here is from genome assembly GCF_971803275.1 of Cyanistes caeruleus. NCBI lineage: Eukaryota > Metazoa > Chordata > Aves > Passeriformes > Paridae > Cyanistes > Cyanistes caeruleus. Next base: position 104,210,533 of record NC_141701.1, read on the forward strand.
TAGAGTCCTTGCCATTTTGAGATGCCTCTCAGTATTACGTAATCAATAGATTTCACCAGCATGTTCTCTACCTATGATGGCTGAGTTGTTAATGAAAATGTGAAATATGGTTGCCAAAGATCCATTCTCCCTTACTGGTGTTCTTGTCTTGTCTACAAACTATTTTTTATAGGCATTATAATATTTTTACTGCTACCAGTTTTCTCTAGTTTAATAATATCCCTTTATGTGCCTGCAAGATGCTTTAATTAAGTCCAGATAAATGAGACCTATAGCATTTCCTTCATTTAAGAAATCAGATTCATTAGCAAAAATGGTAATAGCTGGATAAAGTTTCCACCATATACTGCTACATTTCCTTTTTCATTTAGCATATATTTTGGTTGGTTTTTACCTTCAAAATTTGTTTCAATCTCTTCTGTCTTTGCAGGCAGACTAAAGGGCCAGAACATTTTTCACTTATTAACTTAAGAAGTCTAAATATGTTAGTTTTTATCTATTATCAGAAACTCAGAAGACATAAAATATTTGCTGCTAGATCTATAATTTAGGTTATTAATTTCTAGGCAATTATCTAGTCTGTCCAATTTTAACTGCATTTTCTAATATGCTGTTTGAATAATGCCTATAGAGTCTTCATGTCCCTTAATTTTCCTCTTTTTGCTCTCTGATGGTCTTGTGTTTCTGTAGCTTTGTTTATCTTATTCCTTTTCCCTCCACTTAAACTAGCCACAAAGATTATAGGTCAAATGTCTTTTGTTCTTGTCACCTTTCCTCTAAGCCTCACACTTGTCTTATCAGTCACACCAGGCTTGATTCCTAAAGGTCAGATATGCCACATACTCAGGGAATTATCCATCTGTCAAGAAGGGTCCTGTGCCTATGAATTCTTTCTAGGGATTGGATATCTGAAATCTTTCTCCTAGTGCCAGTTCTTGAGCCTCATGTTGGTCTTCAGTGTCTTGTCCTGTTTCATCCTCCTTCTCAAGGGAGGAGTTGTAACTACTCTTGTTAGAAGCTGTTTACCATAAGTGTGATTCTTGTAATACAAATGTGCCACTAAGTGGATAAGACTGGGACTTTACATTTTTTATTTCCTGGTAGTCTGGGAATATAGGAGTTCTTTCTCAAGAGATGGCCCTTTTATACTCAGAAAAGAAGATTGCTACTCAATGTATTTCTTTCAGGTGCTTCTCTGAGTAAGCCTGAGTGTATGAAGTACCAGCAGCTGTAATTGTCAGGAGATAGCTTTTAAATTTGAGTCTAAACACCATACAGGAATTGAAAATTTCTATTTTCCTTATATAATAATTGATAGATATAACCTTGCCTCAGTGATAGTGTAAACCCACAGTATTTTGTCAAGTTCCCCAAAAGTTATAGGCATTTACAATAAATGCATAATTTAGTACAGAAACTGTTGAAAGCAGTGCTTTTCTTGGCTTTTAGAACTGCATGGCCTGTGATGTATTAAAAACCTGGAGGGCAACTTGCATTACAACAGCAGGATCTTGTGGCAGCTAGATAAATTAGAACAGCTTATTCAACAAAGTGAGGAGAACCTTGAAATTAGTAGTCTTGCATACTAAAGACTCAGCATTGCTTATTTTCTCTGGGCAAAAAAATACAGTCTATTGTACTTGTGACAGGAAGGTTATCTTCAGTCCAGTTAGGTTTTATGTTGTCTTAAGGAGGAAGGAATGGTGTTTCTTCCTTATGATGGTAGGAGGATACTGTCTGACTAAATTTCAGTGTCTCCCTTACTCTGAGATGGTTGAAGGACATAATCTGTAACATAAGAGTACCAGGGTGTTTCTTTGTGGGCTTGATTTTGGCTTTTTTTTTTTCAGGTTTTTTTTTTTTGGTTTTGTTTGTTTGTTTTTTGTGTTGCTGTTTTGGGTTTTTTGTTTGGTTTTTTGTTTGTTTATTTGGGTTTGTTTTGTTGTTGTTTTTTTTTTTCTTTTCAGATAGGCTAGAAAGAGAGGCAGAATAAAGCAAATTAAAATATTTCAGTGTAAAAGTGCCAAAAAGAGATGTGGCATTTCTTGAGCCTGCAGAACTCTGTTTACAAGTAAAAGCCTCCACAGGTGCAAGAGACAGTTGATCCTCACATGAAACAGGGATAAACATCACCTGTGACCACAAATTTGAAAATGTCTACAAATACACTAGCTGTTCTAGCTTAGCATGTAATCTCCCACATCTAGGGTTTCATTTCAGAAGAAACTTCCTCAATATTTCCTGGGAAACTGTTCTAGATTTACTGATGGGCTGAACACGTGTGGCTCAGCTAGGCATTCTAGCAAATACAGCCAGACCCCAGATATCTTGGTATTTACTGATCTTGTGTCATGCCACGCAGCTCCTCAATGTGATGTCTCTCAGAGCAACTGCTTCCCTATGTTTACTGGAATTTAATGTAGGTCATCCTCTTCTACCCCATAGCAAAAAATCACCCTGGATCTATTGCTATTATGAAAATCCTTGCTTGCTTCAGTGGCATTTAGAAAATAAAAGATGCTTTAAATAATAGCTACTTGAGATTCCTTCTCAAGAGATATTTCTGAGGCCTCCTGAGTGTGCTTACAGAGCTAGAATTCACAATGGCCTGTCATGTACTTTTCTTTTGCTGTGCAAATTGTCAGCAAAGTTATCAAACTTCCAGTTCTTGAAGGTACTAGATTATAACTTAAAACTGGGGGTGAATGAGGTGTTATTTGTTGACGGTTAATAATTTCAGATAATGGCCCATTAAATGCTTCACCTCAAACAAAAGCTTTCTTTGTCTGAAGGAGGCAAGGTACTCTCAGCCTGGGAACATTGAACTGAACACCTGTCTTTTCTTGAGTGTTTCTTGTACTATAGTTACCAAAGCAGGGAAGTAAAATGACAAATTTTACTGCCAGAAATAATGGATCTTAAAAAAATATAAAATTAGACCTAAAATCCTTCTGAACAAAAGATCTCCCCTAAACAGCAGAAGGGTGTTTGGAAAGATTAAATGGCTAAAACTGAAGCAGATATGAGAAGACAGTAAGATGGAAACCTGGAGATTAATTTTAAAGTGGAGATATTGTGTGTGCTGCAGCTGAAAATGGAAAGGTGATTCTTGGCTCAACTAGCTTTAAATAAGATACCAAAAGAGTTGACATCAGTGTAGCTGCAGCAGTGCAGAGCAGGTTGCAGATGTAACATACATTTATATATTTTCCCAGCTTTTTAATGGTTTCTGTAGCCCATCATGGACTCACGTTGCAGCATGGGCAAAGCTGGGTTTGTTTTATCAGCTTGAGAAAAATCAGCATTTTAACCACAGTAAAATTCTCTGAGAAGCTGTGGCTGTGGCTAGGGCTTTTCAGTTCTTATTACTTGGTGACAGCTGGTGTCTGTTGCTGTTCATTGGCAAGATGGAATCTAACTGTGAAGGGGTTCTTGAGAGCTTGGGTTTTGGTTCCTTCTCCTCCCCAAGACAAAATGACAGAGGCACTCAGGTGAAGAACCTTTATAAGTCTGTCCATTAACAATTTACAATTTGATGGAATTTGAGCTACCAGGATAAACAGGTATCACCAGATGTGGATGTCCATCACCTAAACATCCTTTATGACTTTCAGATGGTAAAAATATTTTAATGTCATCTGTTATTTTGCAATATTGTCGTTGATGGGTTTTGTGGGTATTTTACTTCTAAAACTTCTAAAAAATGTTTAAGTATGGTTAATATTTCAGACCTTTCCATCAGTGAAGCTTACAAATAATCCTTTCTCTCTTGGACCTTGTTTGGTTTTTGGTTTCCTTTTCCAAGATGGACAGAGAGCAGCATCAACTATGAGGGTGGTAGAACGCTTCAGGTATTGGGGCTGTGGCCTCCTTCACCAGCTCCTTACTCTTTTACATGCCAAACAAGGTGCCAAGGGTGGGCAGTGTGACATCTTCCCTTTGTGAAGAAGGTCAGAGCAATCAAGGAAGCACAACTCCATATGGTGGTGGCAGCACACAGCCTGGCACTGACCACTGTATCTCTCATCAGTTGCATAAAGCACTTCTACCCAAGCAGGGACTCCTGGCTCCTGCAGTGTCTTTACTGTGACAAAATGACCACTGTGCAAGTGGCTTTCTTCACTGCCCTGGCAGGATTTCAGCCAGTGCTGAGAGCAGCTGTCCTGCACGAGGTACTGCCCTGCTTGGCAGTGCATCAGCGTGATAGGAAGGACAGGTTGGCCTTAGACTATGGCAGCAAAAGAAATAATCCTTCGTATTTGCCCTCAGCATGACTGGAACCACTCAATCCATTACTGAAACATTGCTCCAGACCTGAGCATTAGCTGTCTTAGCTTGATCCAGAGACGTATATAACAAAAGCACAGTTTTCCTACTGAATAAAAAAAGTTAGCTCTGACATGTTGCATTATTAAATTATTATTTTCCCCTCCCAGTTCCTATCAAATACATCAAACAAACTGTTAAGAACAGTTTGTTGGAGACAAATGATTTGTAACAGGTTGGCGTCAATCATGAGCAGCTCACGCAGATCGCTCTGTCAGATGCTTGGCGGGACGTGTGCCGACGTCCATCAGAGATGATTCAAGTTCTCCCTGACACATTGCAGAGGTGGTGGAGTGGCAATGTGTAGCACAGGCAGGTACTATTGTTAGGATTCAGAGATGCAGAAAGATAAATAAACTTTTGGAGATTTTCTTCCTTTTTTTGAGGGAATGTGTGACTGTCAGTTGTTTGCTTACTATGCATTGCTTGGGAAGATCCAGAGTCCACATTTCTCAGAAGTCAGGGCTGGACAGAGCTGAGATTTTCCTGATGATTCTTTCCTGGGAGAATTGTAACTAGGTCTCAGGGGACCATTTTTATAGATGGTAAAGATTTTTCTGACAATGTGGGTTCCCGGTGGAAAACCAGATCATTAAATTGACTTTTTTTTTTTTTTATTTTCTATGGGAATATCTTTACAACTGCTTCTAAGGAGCTTCTTCCAGATAAAAGTAAAGAGATGGAAAAGTTTTGACTTTTGAAGGGGAGTAGATGGGAAAGAAAGGAGAGGTCATAGGCAAATACAGAATAGTCTGCAAAGTTTTCTACTTCTTGTAAAGAACTACGGTATTACTGGGACAGGAGATTAGAAACACTTTCCTGTGTCCCAGGCTAGAACCACCACCACTGGACTGTGGAATAATCTGTTCCACTGAGTATAAATATTCAATGTTTTCTACAGAGCCAAGACTGACAGATCAATCACAGAACTGTCAACAGCCTGGTGTTTGGTTTTGTGATGGATTTTGAAGTTCAGACTTCCAGCTGGTCACTAGAAAAGCAGAGCTCAGGTGTACACCTACATTTGCCTCTGGTTTTCAAGACAAACTTTGTAAGATTTTTAGGATTTCTCTGAGGCACTGTGAGAACATTTTTCTAAATTATTATTTTTAAAATGTCAATTGTCCTTTTTATTTTAATAAAGTCCGTAGTAACTTGGTCTAAGAAGAGAAGTTTAGAGTTGGTCCTGATATAAAAAATGAAGGTCACATTGTAAGAAAAGTGGCATTGTGTTGCTTGTAGAGAACACTGTTCTTAGATTCCAGTGCTTCTGAACTGAAAATACACATGGAAATACTATTCGATGCTTTCTTATTGTTTTTATGTGATTAAAAGAACACACGGCTGGGGTCAATTACAACAGTGCACAGTAACATCAGGATTTTAGTTTTCTCATCAGATTCTGCATGATATAGTTCTGTAGAAGAAATGCTTCATAAATTCATCCTTATCTCTTTGGAATATCTTACAGATTTGTGGCTTTTTTCATATGACTGGGAAGTAAGAATACCTTTCCTCTGATGGAAGCTTAAATTATAAATAATTATAATATATATTTGAATATGTAATATTCAATAATTTGAATTTAGAGCAAACTGGATGAATAGCTGTCCCAGAGGGGTCAGTGCAAACCTTGTAATGCTTATGAAGCCTATTTCTCACTAGGCTATCTTCTCTAGTTCTCTGCAGTCTCCAAATGGTACTGTTACCTTCTGTGCTTGTGTTGAATTATTAGTGCCTTCTAGATAGACACTGATGGCTTATAGACACCTGCCTGAGACTTTTTTCAGACTGCTGTTAGTACAGTCAACACATTTTTCAGATTGTCAGAACTAATCTTATTATGGAGTGAGTTTTCACTTACAAAAGCATTTATAATTATTATGAACCAAATTTTGCCTCCAGATATGTCCCTGAATTTGCATCCTTGAGGGCTGTTCTGCCTAGGCTTTCATTTTTCAGGGTCATTCCCAATCTTCTTCCAACCCCTTGCCTGCATTGGTGAGTCAGCAGGATCCACTTCCATCTCCCAGGAAGATCAGCACTTGCTTAACACAGTGAGTTCACAGGCAAAACCAGCCATTTGTGTCATTATGCATTAACCTCAGAAACAGATTCAATTGTGCTGTGCCATAAGTAATTTATTTCCAAGGACAGCTTTCTGTGAGAGCATGGCGCTGTCTCCAGCTCCTGGTCACAAGAAGGCTGTAGGCAGATTTCTGAGAGATGTTGGAAAACCATCTATCCATGGAGAGATTTAAAGTCCAGTGTATGTTCCTTAGCACATACAAAAATGGGAGTAGGTCAGAACTGGGTAATGGACTCAGGGTTTTCTCCTATGTCCTGGCAAATGTTTTGGGTAAAGCCTAGGTTTTCTGATACTTGCATGACTGTGAATATTGATCTTGAAGTGTTTTGTATTCAAGAATCTCTACAGTTTGATTTGGCTTGAGCAAACTATACAATAGCCCTCTTCAGTGTAGAATTGTTATTACTTTGATGACTAAATAACCTTTAGTTTTTTGGCATTTCAGTCCAGCTAGCTAAGTCTCATAATCTAATTACAATTTGGTATTTTATAACTGAAGAGACTATCAAGAAACTCTAAATTAAATATTTCAGAAACAAAATGTCTCGTCTGAGAGTTAAATAAAAATGGTTAAAGCAAAACAATCTTTATTTTATTCATCACTGTTTACATTCTAGTTTATTCATTAATGTTTAATGCACAGAATGAAAACTTAATGACCCCAGCAGGCAGAATTTCACTTTGTCCTGTGTCTTTTTTTCCTCTTTCATTTCTTGGGCAAAAACTGACAGTCAAAAAATGTCCCCCATTTGCCATTGTCTACATATATTGGGAATAGCTGAGCAGTAACCCCTGACAGCAAATCATTTTCTGTCTTAATGAATGTCAAATTGTCATAATGATGGCCATATATTTATTAGTGGATTGTCTGCCAGAATAATTTGCTATCTCATGCTGTTGTTTTCTATTAGCTTATGTTAATCAATAGGATTCATGTATGTGAATAAAGCTGATCACCTCCTTTATAGTGCCATTTGAAAATTTGGCCTGCATCTGACTACTAAGTCAATGTGGGTGGCTACTTGCGTACTTTATACCTGTCATGTCATAGTAATCATTAATTTTTTTAACCATTTAACACTGGGTCTCAGTCAGCAGATAAAAAACTATAGTGAGCTCAGATTATTCAAGTCTGAAGGTATCATTTAGGACCATTCTATGTTTTACTTTTCACTTGTAGTGAGGAAAAAAAGTAGATAATACTCCAGGTGACAGGAAGCATCTTTTGCATTAACTGTAGGAGAACAGAAATGAGCAAAAGAAGAGTAGTCTTGTATTGATACTCTTTTTCTTTTTGGTGGTAGGGCTTAATTCTCTGTACTCAGGTTGAAGGACTCTTGTCCTATGGCTGGTTACTTGAGTGAAAGTGGTAAAACTAGTTTGTTTCTCAACCTATGACAAAAAGGAATGTATTCTATGCAGCTAAGCAGAAGAATCTGAATTATACTCTGGAAACAGAAGGATGGCTGGTGTTGATAAATTCATGCATAAGAACAAATTCCCCACACTCCTGGTGCCTCAGTGGTGACTGTGGACATGGGGCAAAGAATGTATTGTGTATGAAGAAAAGAATATGAAGGCATTTTGTTGAGGTGTAGCTATTGCTGAGAGATCATATTGTTAACAGCATTTTACTTTAAGGTTCTCAAGACTGCTAGATAAAATGTCTCTTTTAGTTGTTTTGAATCCATCTATTGTTTTCAATACATTGGATCATGCAGCACTCCATTGAGGAACATCTGGTAATTCCTTTTTTCCTATTCTTCTATTAACAAGCTAGTCATTCTTCTATTCCAGAAGCTGGCTGGTTTTGATCTTCTTTTGCCTAGGATGTCTTTTGAAGAAATTGTTGTACACCTTGTTTAGGGATTTTAGTTTGCTAATAGGATGTTGATTTATGCTTTCTTTCCTGCAAAAACAAAAGGCCGAATTTTCCTGTTGAGACAGTATAGGAATAATAAGCTTTTGGTAAGGCAGAAAGAATAATGGGTGTTAGAGGGACAGAACTCAATCTTATTAGTGTTCAAACTCAGCATCCATCACTGTTTTGTCTGACTGCCCCTCAAAATTTTAAATGCAGCATCATCTCTTCCTTCAGGAGTGAATTGAAGTTGTTTGATGCTTTTTATTTTCGAGAGAGAGAAATAATATAATGAAAAGGTTAGGTGAAGAATCGGACTTAGACTTTAGGGGGTTCCTACGTGATCTTTTCTAGTGGTAAATTCCACTTCTTAAGGTAACTTTTCTCCTCATTGATAATTCTTCCTTGAGCTTAACATTCACTTCTATCACTTAAGTCAGTGCAACTGACTCCACATGAGACTCAGCCGGACATTTATAAATAAAAAGGAGTTATTTTCACCTCACCTTACTTTAGATAACATTAAAAATATTTTCCCATTTTCTTGTATTTCTAGCATGCACTCTGAAGAAATTATATGGAAATGATACCCCTGATGTCTTCTTGGATTGAGTGGAAAGGAGAAGCTTGAAAAAATGCTTTTCATGCAACTATTTTTATAGACAGCTATGTGGCCACACAGAATTGTTCATTGCTGGCTTTTACTGATATGGGTCACAGCTTCCTAAGATAATTTTTTAATGTTGTGCAATTTATCTGCCCATTTTTCTAGAGTGCCATGCCAACTAAGTAGTGTGTTTTTCTATTTCCCTGCAGAGACATGCACATATACTTCCATCAATAGTTTTGAGGTGTTTTTTTATCTTGGTGAATACAGATAATTTGAACTTAATTCCAAGAAAATATGAGGGAAGTACGGTTAACAATAGTACCTGCAAGAGCAGCTGAAACAATGTCTGAACTTTTCTAGGTCACAGATATTTTTTTGCTTCCACACCACCATCTGAGAAGCAAAAACATAAACCACAGAAAGAAAAGTTGGTACACAGGTGCAATAGTTGCTATTGAACTAAAAACACTATGTGGTTTTTGTGGCAGTTGCCATAGAAACAAGATCATTTACAGAACATAATCCCATTAGAAGAAAACATTTTTAAACTGAGCTAATTGTACATGAGTTTATATTGCTTCACAACCTGTTTTTGGAAGATTTCATTTTTAGGGTACTAATAAAAGACTGATTAAAAGCATTACACATTGTCCTAAATTGCCTACAGAAAGAGAGGAGATGGGAATTATGTAAATTATTGCAGGTTTCCTTAGATTGAAACAGTATGATCAAGGAAATTAATTCATGTTCTCATTTCTGTATTAAAAGTCACAAGATAGCAGCTGTACCTATATTATCAGCTTGGTCACATTTTGGTCCTTCTAAAAACATTCCTCAAATGGCTCTTTTCCTTAGAGAGTCTGTTCATCCCTTTAGATGTCTCCCTGTTCTAGAAATTTTGGTGACATTTCCTCTGCACTGATTTGTGCACTAAAGATATAAAAAGTCTGTTGATAATTGACAGAAAGCAAGTTAATGAATTGTAGAAAAGCAGAATGAATAAAACTAAGATGAAATGTTTCACCTGTGGGAAGGCTGAGCTGGATTTAGGAAAAAAACCTGAAAGTAAAAAGGAATGCTGAGATCTGCAGGTGCCATGAGGAATGAGGGATTTCCAGTTAAATACCCTAAGAAGTCATGTTCAAAAGCCTATCCTTTGTATTTTAGCCTTGCTCCAGAGAGATGTTGCTGCCGCATACCTGTTTAAAAGAAATAGAAACATCAATGGTTAAACAGCAGGACTGTACCTATTGAATTATAACTGATGGGACTGTTCTGCTTAGTAATGTTTCTGGCCACCAGTCACATTCAAGATGTGATGTGAGGAATTCATTGGCACTGCAAGTCAAGGAGGTCAAGAGCTCAGAAAGTTTCAAAAGGGATTTGGATAGCTGTATAAGCAGCTAAAAATACCTGGAGTTACACAATATTGGTGATTATGACTCTTTGTCTTCTCTCCCTTTCTGTGCCTCTCTGCTCCATTTAGATCCTGTTACACCTGGAGCAGATGGGGTCAGTGCTGTGGGAGTCATGGTGTGATCTGCATGGACACAAACTCTCATGCAATCCAGCAACCCTATATAGCTTGGGAGTGGAAAACACCACAGCTCTAGAGGCCAAACTGGATCCTGGTGTGTGGGTTTACAGCTTTGTATAAGCTTTCACTGATTTCAATGTGATCTTTTCCAGCTTACATTGATCCCTGAGGAACTATATTTTAAAGGCATAAGCAGGTTAAAAAAATGCTTTCACATCTAGCATGAGGGGAGGCAGAGAGCTCAGATCCCAACTCATCTTGGTTAGGGACATGTTAGGGACTATTTTATGGAATTGAAATGTCTATAAGATGATGTTATGGAACAAATTTTTGGAGTAAGTGGTGACCTAAGACTGTAATTGAAGACAGGGATAAAATAGTGGAAATGTGGTAATTGTGAGCTGTGGTACGTTGTCTCTTGTCTAAGCCTGCTGGAAGACTGGAAATTGACAAATGTGACACTGGGCTTTTAAGAGTTTTTAAGGACTTTTAAAGAGTTCCAGAAGAGAGCATAGGAACTAGAGGATGTTATTCTTGAGACATAAATGTAAATCTGTCTGCACCAGTCAAGAGAAAAGGAAATAGAATAGGAAACTTAGATAATTAAGAGATGAGAACCACAGAGCCATGAACTTGGCTTTTGCTTAAAATACAAATAACTATAAAAAGATCTGCCTCACAAACTCACGTCAACAGCCCTGTGGACAAGGAGCTCCAGTTGATAAACTCCACCTGTAACATAATTCTTGCATTTCTAAAAGGCAGTTTGTGAGGTCCATCATAGAAGAAAAAAAAATAAAAAATTAAGAAGCTATAAGAATGTCTTTATATAAATTGCCAAAAGGTAGGGAAGTCAACAGGTGTCAATCACTGCTTCTTGTCATAGTGAAGTTACTGATGATGTTCTGTAGGGAACTGTGCTGTTGAGCACATATATAAATGACCCAGAAATGGTACTGAACAGTGTTAAAATTAATTTTTCTAATTACACTAAAGTAAACAAGGTAACAAAAAAAAAAAAAAAGAAAATAAAATAAAGCTTGTTAAGAAAATTGCAGGACAGTCCTATGAGGGTGTGTGACTATGTTAAAATGTCAGGTGAAATTTAATGTAAATGTAAAGTAATATATTGAGCAAACAGGATCCAAACTTTACATATAAATGAATTGTTCTGAGGTGATCTTTAGAGGTCAGAGTGAAATTTTAGGATTAGGGCTTTAAGGATTTAAAAGTAAACCGAGGAAAACCAGAAATTACAATCATTAAATGACTCAAATCTGAAAGAGTATTCAGGGAATTTTTTATCTACAGACATGACCTGTTGGAGCAATTTCAGAGGAGGGCTAGCAAGATGATTAGAGGAATGGAACACCTCTCCTATGAGGAAAGGTTATGAGAGCTGGGATTGTTCAGTCTGAAAAAGAGACAGCTCCAGGGTAACCTAATTGTGGCCTTTCAATACCCAAAGGGAGCCCACAAGAAAGGTGAGGAGAGACTTTTTACAAGGGCATGTAGTGACAGGACAAGGGGGAATGGATTCAAACTGAAAGAGAGAAGGTTTAGATCAGAAATTAGGAAGAAATTCTTTACTGTGGAGGGGGTGAGGCTGGAACAGGTTTCCCAGAGAAGCTGTGGATGCCCCATCACTCAGTGTTCAAGACCAGGCTGGAAGGGGCTCTGAGAAGCCTGGTCTAGTGCAAGGCATCCCTGTCTGTCACAGGGGGATTGGAACCAGATGTTCTTTAAAATCCCCTCCAACCCAAACCATTCTATGATTCTAGGTGTTCTGTGCTTTGCATTGTTTCTTGGGCATCTGGTTTTTGGATGAGGTGGCATCTTTGATCTGTTCCCTGCAGCCATTGTTAATCTAGGTACCCTTTTACCTTGAACTGGAAGGGTAGAAAAGATATTTACAAAGTTCTTGTTAGTCTTAAGTTCCTCTTCAGAATGAAAATCATGCTATGAATGATTTTCAACTTAGTGAAATAATTTTACAAAGTTTGTTCTTCTTTTTCCTTCTCAAAAAATAACTGCTATACTAATAGGTGGCAGCACACCCACAAATAGCAAAGAGAATATCTGTCCTACTGACAGGATTTGTCCTCTCTAAGTAGAATACATGGAAAATATAAATTCGGTCAGAAGTGCTTTCTTTGTCCTCTTTACAAGAACTTTAGGGAAGAGGGAGAATAGGTAAAAAATAATGTAATGCATCTGAATTTGCAAAAGACCACAATGAATCCAAACAATAGGTGGCAATATGTTTTTAAAGTAGGCATTAAATAATACAGCATTAATAGTGCCTCAATGTATTATTTAGAATGTTTTTATGTAGTCGACGTGATATAAATTATCAGGATGGCTTGTGGCTTATTTTTGTCATGATCTACTAAAAAGTTCCTTGAAAACTCTTCAGCTATAGTTTTTCTACTTAAAAATTATTTTCTTGCAGCTCAAGTTTAACAAAGATTAACTCTCTTCTACAAAAATTTCTTGTTACTTTAAGAAAAAACAAGTTGTTTTAGATAGCTGAAGTGTCTCACCTTATATTTTAAAAATTGAAAATAAAGTGACAGGTCTATGGAAAGGAAGAAGTAGGAATCTCTAAAACATTTTATTTTTAATGTTGTCTTACAATAAAACCAAGCAGGTCTCATGCAAACATGTGAAAGTAGCAAAATAAAGTGACTTAATTAATGCAAAACAAAGGGAAAAAAACCTATTGAAAATATTGGATACTTTCACTCTCTGTCCTCTTTGAAACCTTAAAAATTATAACACCTTTGCCTAACTCTGCTAATAAGTAGCTTCTTGGACCAATTGGAAAGTTTTCATTTCATTATTCACTGCACCTCATTAATCTTGTTCTTTAAGGTCAAAGCATAAGTGACTGTCTCTCTCTTTATTCTTTTTGCTTTTTCTTTTCTAAATCAACTAAAATATCTAAAACCTAAGGGTGGCTATTATGCCTTCAGTAAGAAAAAAAACATTGCTTGCAAAATAACTTTGATTCTTTTCTCCATGGGATCTTTTAGTCACATTTAACATTAATGCCAAATCATGTAATGCTGACCTGTATGGTACTCAGTTGATTTTACTAGGTCATTAAAAATAAATTTTAGACAAAATCATTTTAGTTTGCAGTCTTTCCAGATCATAATGCTCCATCTTATTCTGGATAACAGTAACATTTTATACAGAAGAAAATCAACAGTTAGAATGGCAGAATGGCATTTAACCCTGCACTCCATGTTCAACTCTTAAGATGATGTGTCAGCAAGAAGATATGTCAGTGTCAGAGCAATATTTAAAGTGAGGTTAGGTCTGCTGTGTCACTATTTAAATCAGACACACAGCAAAATACATATGAGACTTCTGCCCACCTTTCTCAGAAAATTATGAATCCTGAGAAAGGTTTGTATCCCTGAGTCTTCTAACAGCTGGATCACTTTAGATTTCTTAGGTGTTAGGCTGTCCAATGTCACTCAAGAGACAGCATGGCCTCATATGGATTTACTAAAACGCTCCAGTTGAAACCCTCAGAGCTGTTTTGGATACTGTTTTGTTTCCCCACCATGCTTAAGTGAGAGTTCGCCACTTCAAAAAGTTAATGCTATGAGAGTTGATGTTGATGATCTCACCATGTAAATTGTTACTAAGAATGAGGGATCTTCATCTTTGCCTTAAAGACTGGTCTATACCCCTAAATGTTGGTAAGATCTTCAAGGTTATGGTAGTTTGTGCCATTCACTCAGACACTGCTCTAGTGGGAGCTCATTCAAATGATAAAATGGAAAAAAAGGGATATTTTATCCATCTTAGCTTTTTGTATTCCATGCCTTTCAGTTGAAGGATTTTGCAGATGGAGAATTACCTTGAGTTCTTACCTTGAATACTGTGTGCAGTGTTGATCACTGCCATAGAAGAAAAATATTAAGTTATAGGAGAATGTCCAAAGGAGGATAACTAAGATGGTGAAGGGCCTTGAGGGGAACTGTATGAGGAGCAGCTGAGGTCACTTGCTCTGTTCAGTCTGGAGAAGAGGAGACTGAGGGGAGACCTCCTTGTGATCTTCCACATCCTCAGCAGGGGAAGAGAAGGGGCAGACTCAGATCTCTACACTCTTGGGACTGGTGACAGGACCTGAAGGAACAGCATGAAGCTGACGTGGAAGGTTTATGTTGGGTATCAGGAAAAGGTTTTGCACCCAGAGCGTGGCTGGGCACTGGAACAGGCTCCCAAATCAGTCATCGCTGCACCAAGCCTGACAGAGCTCAAGAGCATTTTCACAGTGCTCTCAGGCATGTGGTGTGACTCGTGGGGATGTTCTGTGCAGGGATAAGGGTTGGACTCGATCTTTGGGTGTCCCTTCTTGCTCAGCATATTCCATGATTCTGTAATTAGTGCTGAGGTTCTCTCTCACTTTAAATTTTTTCCTGCTCCAACCATAATTGAGCAAAACACACTGAAACCTTCAGATTCAGGCCTCCATTAGCCTGAGACAGAGTGTTGGTGAAAGAGGATACTGATTGGAAGGACACCAATCCTTTTCAGTAACTTTGGGGATCACTATCTAGACTTCTGGTGTTGCCTTCCTTACTTCCAGAAGACTGCTTTAACTTCAGCATTGATTTGGGCACAAACAGCCCATGTTATTTTACATGAATATAGTAACATGAGGTCTGGGGGACAAAGTCATACACTGAAAAGAAACTGTGGTGAACAACTGCATATATTTATTGGGCAACATTTAGTAAAGAAGGCTTTGTTACATTAAGGAAACTGATGACATTTTCTTTTTATTGGCTTGCATCTGGGCTGCAGCACCCACTCCATCTTCAAGCAGATTCTAGTAGTTCTTCAATAATTTCCATTTCATATTATGATATTTTTCTGTGTTAAGGGACTATGTATTGATCCTGATGCTGACTTACTAAAACATGATTGTTTTTGTTATTTGTGGACAGTTGATGAATCTACAAATGACCTGAATTATTCCCATCAGGATTTTGCATGGCTCAATAGTATCCTTTTAAAGGAATGTGTTGTCATTTTAAATTGTATTGCATACTATCTATTGATAGTAGAAAAAAAAACTGTCTTTGTTTTGGTGTTTTTTTTCAAAAGAAGCTTGGACCCTATATTTTGCAGAATATGAAATGTTCTTTTTGCCTGCTTTCTCTGCAGGTAATTTTCTCTCAGCTTTCTTTTCCTTATTTCAGTTGAGACTGGCAATAGAAGCCTCATAAAGTCAAAAGCCTCTCTTATAATATTTCCAGTCCATTCTGCATTTTGAAGCAAAAAGAGTAAATCTTAAATCTGAGTGATTTGAAATGGTCCAAACCAAACCCCAAGACTTATAAGTTTTCCACATCAGGCTGCTGTAATACATTCTACATTTAGGCAGACAATTATGAGCATGGAGCATTTAACCAGGAGGTGGTTTTCATATCTGTATTTGACATTTCTGTTTGCTGCCTCTAAAAGCCTGTCTTTTATGTTTGGATTTTTTTTGGGGTTTTGTTTTGTTTGTTTTTTTGTTTTTTTTTTTTTTGGTGTGGCTTCTTCCGTATGCTGGATTATTTCAGAACTGTGTATTACACAAAGTACTAGATATGGCTTCTGAGAATACATTAAATTTCATCCAGTTGCCTTCCATTTGGTCATGCTAGCAGTGAGTGGAGCAGTCCAGACAAAGGCAGTGCTCATGAGAACAAGGGCTGCATGTGGAGAAACTGCTTGTGTGCTGTTTGGTTCTGGGCAATGCAGCAACATATCCAAATATCTTCATCATCCTAGTTCTGGATGTTTGCATATAGCCTGATCCAAAGACCATGGAGAAGAAGGATACTTAAACTCTAGCAGAGTTTGAATACAAGGATAATATTTTTTTCTTTTCTCGTGAGTAGAGACACCTCAATATCTTGTTTTTTAGTTTTCAAAACAAACAAAAGCCCTTTTGTTTTACCACTGTTGATTAACTTTCATACAAGAGTATTTCCTTTGTGTTGGTCCTAATGGATTCTATTATGGTAGTTACCATGAAAAATTGATTTCCAGGGAAGGGTAGCCTACTAGGTAGGTACTAAAGTATTTCAGTTAAATAAAGCTTGTGGAATTAATTGTTTAATACTTTGTAGGAAGGAAAAAAATGCTAAATTTTGAGGCTAGGTTTAATATGCTCCACTTTTACAGAAAATGACAAGTGTCCCTTTCCTTGTCAGACATTACATTTTTTCATTTATCCAAAATAACTCTACAAGACTTTAGTTATCCCTTGCTGTTTCTGAGGCAGTAGTTTCAAAGCAAATTTAATTACTGAGTTCTAATATGACTTGCGTTACTCCTGCCAAATGCTGTTAGGATCCCTCCCTGCTTACAACGTATTAATGTATAGCGTCTGATGAGACATAATTATCCAATCCCTGTATTGTAAATATGAAGTCCCAGCTTCTTTTATTCTTTTTCCTAAATTATTAAAATGATACAAATGACAAGAAATAATCTTTTCTTGTTGCCTGAAGTTTTGGAATCACCATTCTGAGTCCCACAGAGCTCCTCTTAATGAGTCTTTTGAAAAATATATCAGGAAATAAACTTGTCCCCTGAAAGATATAAAAAGACTAGAAACTGTAAACTGCATTTTATAGAACAAATACCTTTATAGAGAACCCACTCTATACAATAATAAGCTGTGATATGGAGATCCCTGAAAAACAAAATTCAAAACATAATGTTTTCATCAAGGTCAAATCTGTCTGACTTTCTTCTAGTATTTAAAAAAGATTCTTGTGGGAGGAATTGGTAATGATTTTGAAAATGTTTCAGGAAGTGAATGTCACAACTAAGAATATCTAGTCTAAAGGTAAAAGTGTTATGCATTGACATTTGTATGTAGTTCAATGGGTAAACTATTATTGTAACAGGTCAAAGGTGTTCAGATTGAATAGGTCTTTCCCAAAAATCCAGTAACAAGTCTTCATAACCATAATCTCTGACCTTTTCTGTTGAAAAGGATGATGTTTTGGAAATCTCCATCTAAATAAATTTCTTCCTCTTTTTAGTGGTAACTAAGTATGTATTTACACAATTGCATTTAAGAGTCTCAGGCACAGTTCAGTTACACTGGAGTTGGTGAATTCTCTTAATTGCGATGGTCTCAATCCAAAGAGAGAAGAAGGGATTCAAGTAACCTCTGCACCCAAATGTGTAACCCAAACACTGGAAACAGTTGAGATGCTGGTTAACCAGGAACCCAAATGTGCTTGCTTATGGCCATCTAAATGAGAGGTTATGTGTTAAATAATAATGCACTCGGACTCAGAGGATGAGAAATGCTGGGCAACGGTATTCCTGGAAAAGAAATGACATTGGCATTTGAGTGCAATGTTGAAATAGTCCTCTCTTAGAATAATGAAAAGGAGTAGTGCCATGTGAAAACTTAATCAAACTGTCCATCACTAAATATAAGGCTTACCTAGCTTTGATCTTTGCAATGTCTCCTCTGGGAATTTTCACTAAAGCTTCAGTTCAATAACTTCTGTGGCAGTTTTATATACATATATATATACATAATTTTTTTTTTTTTTTTGAGAGGACTAAACCTTGCTTCTAAGTAAGTAGTCTTACTGTTGACAGTTAAAAAAAAAATAATAATAAAAAAAATCTGTGTATTCCTTCTGTCTGGAAGGAAAACAGGGTGGCAAAGGAAAACTAATTTTTGTCTTGCAAAGGGAAGGTAGCTTTTGGCATATTTTGGAATATGCCTGAGATCTTTGCAGTCTCTGAATTTTTCAGATTAAAAACCCCACAAAATCAAGTGACTTATTCAATTTTCCACTAATACTGCTTTGTTAGGGTATGTTGCTTTCAGATCCCATCTCCAGAATTTAAGATGCTAAAGACAATTATTGTTTTGCGATTATGGTAGGAAAATATCACTCTGTAATTGTATTGCTTTCTATATTTTCACCTGCTCATGCACTACTGTCCAATGTCAGGTAATCATTAAGACAGATCTGACCTTTCATCTGACCGAGTATGTCTAGTCTCATGTTATAGTTTTGGTTGAAATCAAAACATGCTTTTTATTTTAACACAGACACTCTATCATAGCAGTAAGGAACAAAACAAGATGCTTCTTAATATCCCACTGATAGAAACTGTAAGACTAGGAAAAAGGAATAGACAGCTATATGTCCTTGGATCCTCCAATGCTTAGGTGGTTCTGAGGATCTTTTGCACTTAATTGGCATTTCTGTGGTTTTCTACTAGAGCACATAGCTTTGTAGATGCCATTTTTGTTTGACCTCTTTGGTAGTTACAAAAATTTAACAAGACTGGAAGAGACTGACTCCATACATTTGCCAGAGTATAGAATGTAATGATTTCCTCTTGTCCTCTTTCTTATTTAAGTTGTAAACAATATAAAAAGAGTACTTTCAAAATCATGTAACTAATCCTGTCTATCCTACAGTGCTTGCTGGACATTTCTAATACAAAATTAATTTAACCACTCCAGAATATTTCTTGAAAACAACTTAGGGCATATGGTTTGAAAGTTGATTCCATTCTGAGAAGTGACAATATTAAAGTGTCACCTTTTAACTTATCAGATCTGTTCCATATGTGTTCAGAGTTTTATTTGCTGACTTCTGTGGCAAAAATATATCTCTAGAGCTTGTTTTACTCATGTTCATCCTCCAGAAGTAGCACAGCTCCATGAAGAGATCTTGATTCTGCTCCTCTCTGCGTATATTTATCATTAGAAGTGCTTTCTGAGTTTTAATTAAAGGATATATCAGATAGCCTCAAGAGACTGTATCCGACCCAGGGATGTTGTGCTAGTTCAATATATACATAGATGGAAGTGGAATTACTGAGATGTGATTACAGATCTAATTAGTTCTGCACATATATTATTTACTGATGGTCATGTAGCAGAGAGGGAAGATCCAGGCTGACTTCAGATGCACAGCAATTTTTTTAGAATTGCTACTGGGAGAGGAACTTGGAAACAAATTCCCCATCTCTAAAACATATTTGAGCTGAAATTTTAGAGGGACATTAACTTCTGAACTCCATGCTGCCATTTTTATAGGACTGCTTTCCTTAGAATAATTCTCTAGATTCTCAAGCAGTGGAGTGCGTCCAAAGAAGGACAGCAAAGAGGGTGAAGGGTCCAGAGAACAAGTCTGATGAGGAGGGGCTGCAGGAGCTGGCATTGTGAACTCTGGAGAAAAGGAGGTCCAGCTCCCTGCAGCTTCCTGAAAGGAGGTTGCAGCCAGGTAGGAGCTGGTCTCTTCTCCCTAGTAACAAGTGACAGGACGAGAGGAAATGGTCTCTTGGTCAGAGGAAAGTTGCACCAGGGGAGGTTTGGGTTGGATGTCAGGAAAAGTTTCTTTATGTGAAGGGTTGTCAAACATTGCAGCAGGCTGCCCAGGAAGTGATGGAGTCACAATCCCTGGAGGTATTTAAAAGATATGTAGGTTTTGCACTTGGGGTCATGGTTTGGGGCTGGCAGTGCTGGGTTAATGATTGGACTCAATGATCTCAAAGTCCTTTTACAACCTAAATGATTCTAGGATTCTATGATTTGAGGGGTTTTTTGGCCTTGTCTACCTGAGATATTTGAACAAAACTATTCTTTCATTCAAATTTCTGTACACAATTGTTCCAGAATGTTATTTTTAGCTTGTTAGTGAGACTTCTTTGTGTATATGATTCATATATGCCACACTGCTGAGTACTTATATTTATTATTTATAAAGCCATGCATATTCCATGAAATGGACATTTCTCTGTCACCTTCATTGATGTCTGAAGTTTTATGTAGAAAAAACCAGCCCTAAAAACCAGCTTTTTATTTAAGATGGATAGGAGGGGTTCAAAACACAAGCTTTTTTTCCCCTTTAGATCCAAGTTACATCAAAGCACTCAAGTTTTCTCATGGGGAGTAACTAAAATTCTGCAAATTACCATGGGTTGATATTTGGATGCTTGCTCTGTATTCAAATTTCCCAGCTTCAACTCAGCATAAATTTCTCACTAGGAAAAAATAAAAAAAACATTTAATCATAAAAACATTCTTGTGATGCTCACAAGCTTGGAAACTATGATAATGAATATTATATAGAAGGGAAAACCTATAATGGGATTAAAATTAAGAAAAAAAGAAAAAAGCATTTCACTTCTTCTCTAAAGCCCTTCAACCTCCCAATGTAGTACATTTGGATTCTTTAGTAGATTAAACAAATAGCAATTACATTGGAAGGTCCATAGGATTAGACTTACGCCATATTATTCAGTTGAATGTAGTTTTAGAAGTGAGTTATTACAGGATTTTCATATTTTCTGCTTGCTTTGCCTTTATGCACCATTTAATTTAAAAGTGTTATCTAGCTGCTCTTAGTAAAGTTTTCACCTAGGAGAGATCTATGGGCTTTTGTGGGTAGCTCTTGTTCACTCCCTGGATGATCACTTATTTTAATGAGAGAAATAAACATGGTAGGAAAGGCTCTTAGGTGAATTGTTTCTATCTCAAAATAATTTCCTACATTTGTATCATCCTCAATGCAGCAAAACAAAACAAAAAAACCTTTCATAATTGCTGTGATATACTGTTTTTAATAGCCTGGTTAAAGAGAAAGAATAAAACTGAAATGCCAGCTTTAGTGACTGAGCAGAGAACAGAGCAATGAAGATGGGTGGAGGTGGAGAATCAGGTTAAACCAGCTCAGTAACTTCTAAAGCCAGCACAGTGTTGGGGCACAATATGCGTGTGGCACCCACAAAAGAAGTTGTCCTGTGCATCTATTGCTTTAAATCCATTCATCTCTCAGGGGATTGCATGCAATTGATGTGGCGTTGGAATAAATAAATGAACTCTCTGTTATTCTTTGCTTAGTAGGCTATTATAGGGCTCATTGCTTCAGGCTGTTGACCAGCTTGTTGATGACATTTTTGTCCATGCATTTGGGAAAGGTGAATCAATATTGGTTATTAACAGTCCTTTTGTTGCTGTGAGGCTCCCTTGCATATGGAATATGATCACAGGAACCGCTATGATGCTCCCAGCTCTAATATTCTACACATGAAACAGAAATATAAACAGCAGAAGCCATCTTCTTGCCTCGCCCAAAAGGTTGCTGTCCCCTGCTATAAATTATCATGGATCATTTTTAAGGGTCTCTCTTCAGTTCATTGGAAAGAATTTTATTTTTCAGATTAAAAAATTCCAGCCATGGGCATTGCCATTTATGTAGAAATGCTCAGTCATCAGTCTCTGTATTCTGCTTGGATGCTGTCTCATCCATGAAATATTCCTCCCTTGTCTTCTCAAGGTTGCACTCTGGATAATTTGATAATTTTCTTTTCCCAGGAGCATGGGATTCATTTCCCCTAACTTTAGCATTGAAACCTTAGGTTTGTAGTCAAGAAATGGCCAGCTGTAGCCCATGGAGGAGACCTCTCAATGAGCATTTGTAATAGAAGATGTTTGTCTGAGATACAGAAGATAAATTGTCATCTTGAACATCACTTCCCATTGCCAACATATGCAGTCTGGACAGCTAGCTGTGTGTAGGGACTTTTTAAACTAAAGAAAGATTAAACCCATCTTATTTAACACTGTCTGCTGAGATAGTACATAGGCCTAGGCAATATGCAAGGTGTAATAAATGGTGAATCAAAACAAGAAGGCTCAAAATTAACCCATACACTTAAGAAAAAGGTATGCCAAAATATGAAGATTGTATTGACTCTGGCATGTAAAATAAATATAATATCAATCTATCTATCCATCCATCCATCCATCCATGTATCTGCTGACTTAATACCTAGAAGGAAATGAATCCTAAGGAAATCTGAATGATTTGTTGTATTATTTCTGTCTACTTTAAATGCAGTGTTGTCCCTTCTACTATCTTACTTGAGATGACACATATATTTAATATATATTATTTTATTCTGAAGGAAATAAAAGAATATGATCCCCATTTCACAGGTGACAAAGTGTGACAGGCCAACTAATGCCTGAATTTAGGCTGCTTTCTGATTCAATTTCAGTATTTTTAGATGATAACAAATGGAATAAACTTAGAAGGACTTATATTAGGGATTTGAGCTAATTTCCCACAATACAGCTTCACACACCAGATCCCCCCCCCTTTTTTTTTTTTTAATATATATTTATTGTATGAGAAAGTCTGCTGGCTCATCAGTCTTAGTTTAGAGAGAGAGCATTTTTCCCTTGGAAGAATTGCACTATCCTATTGGACACAGCAGCAGCATTTACGTACACCTTGAATGTAGGCTGAATAATCATCCAGTTCTGAAAAGAAAAGTGCATAGAAATGACTTCTTTACTTTTGAGAGATGATACACAGGGTGGTCTTAAAAAATGCATTTTCTTTCCTCCTCTGTTTTTTGGGGTGAGAAGTTTCCCTCTCCTCTTATTTCTGTCCAAAGTATTCTTCCTAGTATCTTCCCTTTTCCCCTGAACATAATATTCTAAGGATTTGGACAGTGTATTTTTTCCTTTGATTTTTTTTCCTCCTGTTTTGGCACCGCCAAATATTTCCACCACTATCTGCTTTTTAGTTTAATTCAGTAAGAATCTTAGTGTGATGAGTATTCTGGTTGTGATTTTTCTTCCTGTTGATTCAGTAGTTTCATGAAAACTTAGTCATTTGTACCATCCCACCTTGATTTTTCTTTCTTTGCTGACCTGACATTATCACAGTGGCACACTTAACTAGTCTTAATGGTAGAGAATCAGCCAAAGCTCTGGTAGTCAGTGGAGAGCAGAACACCAAGCTTATAGAGGGCCAGCCACACTCTGAAGACTCTGTTCTTCTTACTCCCCATAGGAAGGAGACATGGCTTTGCTGACATGCAGGAATGAGGTGTGAGGAAGCCAATGAGTCTTTAGCCAATTAATTAGATGCTAATGAGGAGTTAACTGCTGCAGAGGTATAGTTTGACAAGTATTTCAGGTAAGGATTACCTTTTTTTAATAACTCTGGAGCAGGCAGTGGCAGTTGCATAACTGCATTATGCATTTACATAAAAACACAGATACTGGGAATGTTTTGTTTTCATTCAGAGCCCAAATCAGCACAGGTCTTCCTAAATCTATGCTGCTGACATAAATACCTGTACCATTGGGCATAGAATTAATCATACTTCTAACAACATGATCAGCAATTTCCCATTAATTTCAGTGAAGCTTGGGTCAAGCCTGAGTTAATTTCTTCCTTTGATAGCTATGATGTTGAATTTGTTAAGGATTCCTTCTGCTTTAGCTTCTTCTTCTCTGCTACCATAAGAATGATATGGTGAAAATGAGACTGTTTAGCTAGTACAGCCCAAATTGCATAATACCCATGGGCATATAGAAGCAACTTTGAAACTTCTTAATATTTTCTGCCAGTCTCTGTTAAGACTTTGGATTTAACACAGTCATGGTTCAGGACTGACTGGCAAGATTCATTCTACAGTGCTGGTTGGGAAAGAGAGAAGAATCCCCTTTTCCTCTTCATTTTTCAATATTCAGCCTTTGGTAGGCTCCAACTGGGGACTTCCAGGTTCCCCTAAAGGTTTGAAATGTGTCAGCTCCAGAGACTTTCAGCAAGACCTGCAATCCCCTAAGACACTGCTAAAAAATCTCTCCTGAGTGCCTGTTTCTTTTTTGCCAGCGATGGTGGCAGGCTGCTCATCTCTTCAAAGCAGGTCCTGTGGTCAGAAAGGTGCTTGCCTCCCCCTCCAAGGATGAATGTCTGTCAACAAGGTGGTTCATTGGCATTCTGCTGTGAAGATGGAAGAAATCTGCCTGTAGCGACACAGCACTGGCAAGGTCGGTGAAACAGAGAGAGAAAGAAAAGAGTTTGCAAGGCTTTTGCTCTCAGTGGGGGAAATTAAAGGTGGCTTGTGTTATAAAATATTAAATAGTGATTTAATCAGCAGTGAGATATGTAAGTGAGCTTAATTAGAAATACATATTATTCTTTGACTTTAAAGCACAAAATGAAAAATTAAAGCAATCTTAGAGGATATGTAATCAGCGAGGAATAATATGTTGGAAAATGAGCCTGATGTTGTAATTGGTGTATGCAATTAAAATTAATTAATTTTAGTTAGCATACATGCATGCAAATATGAAATCAACGAATTTCAGATATTAAACTCATAATTATAGTGATACTATTGCCAGAGCTAGTGACAGAGGAATTGACTTTTCAATGGCAAATACTTGCTCTTCAGATTTGAGGTCTGTTCTCTTTGCTATCATGTCAGGCTGAAACATAATGATTAAAGCTATTTGATCAGGCATGATTAAAAAAAAATGTTTAGATTCCCCCTCATTTTGACTTGTGCTTCCTAGCTTCTCAACTCTATCAGTTATACTCACCTCTGGGGTAACTGCAAGACATTTTTTGATCAAGTGCAATTTAAGTTTAAGAAGTTCCCACCCACTCACTCACTGGTTGATAGACTTCCCCCTCCCCAGCCCCTGCCAGATTGCTCTCTCTGTCTCTTTGCTAATACAGTCTTGAGGAGATGTGCTGTAAGCCAACTCAAGGAATGATCTGGCTTTGTGAAAAATATCTTCTCTCTGCTTCCTCTGCAGATTCTCTAATAACTGTTCACCAAACAAAGTGATTTTCTTTATTTCACCTACGAATAAAACCCTCAATGCTTGCAACAAAATTATTCCAGTGTATTAAATTCCAGTGTAAGGAAATTGTACAGAGTAGCAGCCCTCTCATCTCTGGTCAAAATTTGCTTCAAGTCTTTCCAGTTCCTCTCTTTGGAGACTGACAACATACTGTTATAAAAGCTCCTGCTTTTCCAAAAGTCATCTAAGGTAACATAGGAGCAATTGTAACACTGTATGATTATATTGCTACCAAAATGTATAAAAAGTCTAAAATGACAGAAGTACCAATGACTACAGCTATTATTAAACATTAGAGAGGGTACATTATGCATTAACATTTTTTGATCAGTTTTAGCCTAGAAATCAGCACCACACTAATCCCCTTCAGATTATACACGCAACCCAAAACAGAAAGCGGACCCCTGTTGGCTCAAAGTGTCATTAAAATAAAAGCTTTTAAAACAGCTTTAAAGTAAACTTCCTTGTTCTCCCATGGTACAGACATACCTGTAAGGAGAATTCAAGGACATTCGCTGAGAGAGATGGAAAGGAAAGAAGTGCTGATGAGTGAAAAGGAGGGCAGAGCTGCCCTGCTTCAGTCTCTGCATACCTGCATAACCAGCACGCCGTATTCTGCCATGCCTTTGTTTATCATTTACTCCAGTGTTCTTTCCTGCTCTGGCAGCAGTCTTTTCACTGAAAATATGTTTCCTTACTAAAGCCTCCAAGTGTTTAAAAGCAGCCATTTCTCATATGGAGTATCCGTGAAGGTTTGCCCAGGTTACAGGAGCAAGGTGCAGGGAGAGGGTGCAGTAATCCCTGAGGGGCAATTAGGCAGGTACTGCTGCCTGTACACCTTTTGTGCTCAGCCTGTCAATTTGGCGAGGAGACATGAAGCTGCATTTACTCTGGCTTCCTCTGCCTATTTCAGGTACCTGTAGGTTTTTATTTTTACATCCCTTCCCTCTCATTTGCACTGTAGCCTGTTGGTGTGCACACTGTATGCTAAATGCAAATGAATGTATTGAAGGAATGATAATTAGGTGATGTAGGTAGTCTGTGCAGAAAGATCATGTTTGTGTAAAAATGGAGCCTGAGCAGAGTTATACAATCACCAGGAAAATGCCTGATTTGTCTAAGCATTGCCACTTTCATCTGCTGCATGCAATAGCAACAGGAATCAAAGCTGCTAACTTTCCATCGTCTCAGGACAAAGGTGCCTGTTTGATTCAGCTTCAAGGGCTGCATGCACAATCAGACCCCTGGAGATACTGAAAGGCAGGAACCAGAGAGATGCTTCAACAAAGTTCATAGGGAGGAAGCTGCCTGCATGGAAAGAAAAAGACTGAGAAAGGAAATAAAAAATGGAATGGGACATGAATACACTCTGAGGTCACAGAGAGGTCTAAAAGGGGAAGAAGATATTCAGAAAGACACTTAGAATGGAAATATTGCTGCTGTTATAACTAAACAGAAACATTACTTAGGTTTAATGAAGCTGAATTTAATCAAGAAGGAATTGAACAAACTGATGATTGCGCATTGTAATGTAACAACACTATGTGACAGCTTTGCAAAATGGTGCAAATACTGTCACTGCCTCCTCAGGGATGGAGGTGGAGCAGGCAACCTGCACAGTAGCCCAGGTCCCTTCTGTGTGAGAAAGGGTCAAGTCTCTAGGGTCTTCTTTTCCCGGCAAGTGTGGATGGATCTCAGGTGCTGGAACAGCAGGGGAGAGGACTGCCCTGGGGCATTGTGTAGCAGCCAGCTAAAAGAGAGAAGAGTCAAACTGGGAGCAGCTGGATGATTAAATCTCCTTTATTCGCTGGGCCACAGCTTTCTCAAACGATCTTCTACATATTTTCTCTGAGAGGTACGCCTCTGCTCTGCTGGCCACATGTCGAATGTCAAGCATGGTCAGCCCAAATTCTCTGTAGAGAACTGTGACTCTGTGCATGTGCTTGCACTGCACAGTCCCTGTTTCCAGAGTTTTGGAGGAACAGACATCCAACAGTCTGTGTGACACCCTGGCCACTCTTCTGTCACCTCTCCCACCAGAGTTACCCTGAGCGAGTGCTCAAAAAGTAGGCTAATGCAAAAGTTAATACACAGCTATGGTTTTCTGGGGTCAAACCTCTGACTTTGAGGTTGCTTTGTTTCCCACTAATAATTCTGATTTATTAATACTTTATTTTACTTTTTATTTCTACTTTATTTATGCTTGCTAACAGTTCCTGGTATACTGATAAAAGGTGCATCTATGGGTTCCACACATCCTACTTCCTGCAAGATTGCAGGGCAAAGAGAGTGATTTAAGGGCAGGGACAACAATTCAATCATGATGACAATGTGGATCTGCTGCTCTGCTCTCTGAGGCTGGCTATGTGTCCAGTGCTCCATGCCAGCTGTGCTCAGCTATTGTTTGTGTTTGCCTTTTGGCAGAATAATGTGTCTCAGAGAAAAGTGTCTGAGGAGGTGTGTGCTTGAAACATATTTCTGTGGCAGTAGCTTTTGCTGATGCAAATACGAAGAGAGACTGGTGAGACTCCACAGTGTGTGACACAGTGGCCATGAAATTTGAATGAAAGGAAGAAAAGATAAAAGTTTAATTTACTGTCTTGGTATTTGGGCAACAGATGTAAAGAAGTTAGTGATTTTGTTGCCTGTGTGGCTATAGTCATCCTGATCTACTGAAATTTCACTTTCACATGGCAGAAGGTACTAGCACAGCTAAGATACAGGTTTTGTTTTCTTTTTTTTCTGAGTGAGTGAAAACAAAGGGACTGAACTCTGCTGCTTTAGAATGCAGATGTATTACTGTCATCAAATTTTACTATCAAGTCTGGAGGTAGAGTTTATGGCAGGCCATTATTTCAGTTTTATGCCCTGGGAACTTTTGCATGGTTCTTTAGGAAGGAATGCTTTTAAAGTCACCTTATTTTGCCCCCTTTTCCATCAACAACTGTTGTTGGTAGTTGCAGTAAAAACAAATTCTGATGTGTGAAAATAACATGCTCTGTTTGCTTTTCAACATGGAGAGATTAAAGGAAATAGTGTGATAATTATTAATTTTGCTCTTTTAAGTGAATCTACACATTTTTCATCTGTCCCCACTCCTCATTTTCCTGCAAAAGACGTTTTTCTTTTTATCTCATATGTGTCTGATAGCTATGTCCTGAGGTTGGAAATCCCTGTCCTGTTCCTCCATCTAAAGCATAAAATAAATGCAAGCAACATAATCTTGAATTCATATGAATACCTGAGGAAGAAGAGATGGGTCACTCTAACATCATAGTCTTTTATGAGAGCAGCACTACAGTTTGATCAAAACTGCTTAAAATTTCTTGACTCATCAAAATATTTTGTTGGGTATTGAAATTAAAGCTATGAACAGAAACTATTTTATTGCTTGCATTACATTGTGTTGTGACCAGTCATCAAGGAATTTAATAATCACCTTCTAACATTAGGAAAAAAAAATATTTAAAGACAGAGAATGTGACATCAGTTCAGTGGTATTTTAGGCTTCTCCTGCTGCAGAAATTTTGTGTCTCAATTTTGTGCTTAGACTCTCTTGCTATAAGTGGAAGTGAGGCTTTGGAGATAATAGAAGATGTGGCATGAAATAGTGAGGTATTGTCAAAACAACAGGAAGGAAAGTTACATGGCTGATTGTACACTTATTCTTTGATTAAGTGAGGAAGACATATGAGATATGTAAATAGAATATGGATTTTGTGTCAGTCAGGGATTGAAATGGGCCAGGATTTAATCACACTCTATTGTTGCTTCTCAGAACTTGAAACAGATGTAATGCCACTTTTTAAACATATAGGCTGCAGGGAAAATATGTTTCATTAAGTACTCTTAAATTTTCATTTTGACCCCAAGTAATAGTGTAGAACAATGGTGATCATAGACATTGAAAAGTCAGGCTCTTGCCACTCATAAGATCTTCAGAAATTGGTTAGGTTAATGTGTTTAAATTCAAACTGAATGGATCATTTAATCTGATGCCGCCAGGAATGAAAAAAAACCTGCCCAATCTGGTGTGATAAGTGAAAAAAACTTTTGCTCTTAGAGTCTTCAGCCTGCATTTGCTTAAACTCCTGTTGCTGAATAGCCTTTTGGAGATTGTAGTTTTCTGAGAGTGATGAGAAGTACAAAGACAGTTGAAGGTACAGAGGTGAAAAGTGTATATCGTAAAAGGATATAAGATTAGCAGGGAAATTGCATTCGTAGTAGGGCTGGCTTTTAAGTGATTTGTGGGCAGGTTAAATAGTCTTGTGTCATATCCTGTGCCAGGATCCTAAATATTTCTTAGCAGTTGCTCTGCTAATGCCACTATTGAGGAAAGGATGCATGGTTTCCTGACAGGTCTGCGTGCCTAACTAGGAAATACTTTCCAGTCTGTGCTGCTGGAGGCTATTCAGCTTACCCAGGGCTGGACCAATGTGAGCAGAGGGCTACTGGAGTACGAGGGCGTATTCCTCCAGCTAAGGGTTTCCAGAGAACAAGGGCCTTTTCTCTGGGGTGCTCTTTTTCACCAGATGGGCTTTGGGACTGAGGTAATGCTGACACCATACCTAGTCCAGCAGCTCAGTGTGCTGGGGAGTGTCTCAGCAGGTGGGTAACAGGAGAGATTCAAAGAACACCTGGAAGCACTTCATTTGGCACAGTGCATCTTAAATCAAAGCTGTAGACATGCAGGGCATGTTCAACTGGCTAAAACACTTGTAGACACCAGATCCTCAGCTTGGCATCTACCTGTCTGACTTCACTGTAATTCTTCAGGTTGAAACTCCAAAGTGACCATCTCAAATTTCTCATTTAAGAGTCTTAGAAGTGTCGGGTTGACTTAACATGCACAAAACAATAGCAGTGAATTCCTGGAGAACCAATCAAAGTGTAAAAAAGATTTCTACACCTGACATGGTTTATTTTAAATCTATCACTATCAAATTCAAAGGTGGCAACCCATCCCTTTTTTTTTTTTTTTCAGTATCTTGTAATTTGCTCATAATTTTACCAAACTTCAGCAAGTTGGGGAAACATTTTTTGTGCTTGATGTCTGCCTTAAACTGATGATTTGATGATATTGCTGGTGCTTTGTTTTCTGCTTTATGATATTTAAAAGATCTTCATATACCTTTTTTCATTCTTGGGTTTTAACTTTTACGTTTTTTCTTGAAGCTCAGAAATTTTGGACTGTTCCAATTTTGTGCTGAAAGAATCAAAGGAAAGCCTTTCACTGTCATTTGAAGGTTAATTGGTGTACTTTGGGGTGTTCATCTTGGGACAGCAATGCCCAGATGACAAATGAAAAACGCGTTTCATCCAAGGCACCGACCTGGCAGAACAATGGCCTTTGATTGGGCTAAGAATTCAATGTGATTTCCCTGCTTCCTTGAAACAAAGGGAGAAGTCTCCAACTGCAATGCAGATTCCTTCTCCTGTGTTAGACCCACCTCAAAGATCACATGCAACTTTGCTCATACCCTTGTGCCCGTTTATCACTGTGGATCTGATCACTGCCAGCAGTTGGGGTCTTTAATCTGATAAATCTGACAGGAGACGCTTATGCATACCATTAGGAAGGCAATATTCCATATGCTCTCTAATTGGTTTGAATTTATCCTATTATTTCAGCATTTAAATGTTGCTGAATGTAATTTAGATGTGTCAGGCTCATAAAGGGTAGGCTCTGGTGGGAGTTCATTATTGAAAAAAGATACATCCAGCAGGGCTTCTTCTGGCTCCAGGCCCAAGCCCTCAGCATTTTGCTTACCTCACGTGTGGCTTTTGTCCGCTAGCTATACTCCTACAACCATGCTGAAGTTGTCCCTGACATATTTTTTTATTGTTTTCACCTCCAGTAAAATTTCTTTTCTTCCATCTCACAGGGTGTGTATATAATTTGTTGATTGAAGAGAGCGATAGCTCATTCAGAATGTGTGGTTGATGTAACCAGGGTAAACAAAACAAGCTTTTGTGAGGATGCTGGAAGACATGAACATCATGCTCCATATTAGTGACTGCCTGGCTAATGCAATGAAACCTGACAGTCAATACCTTCTAGTCTGGGTGTTGTGACCAGTGGTACCATCCAGTTATTGAAACTGATGAAAGATGATCTCATTCTTCCGTTTATGGGAATGCGCAGTTAGTGGACACAGCAAACACTGAGAACTTATTTTTTAAACCTCACTTTATCTCTAATGGGGCAATTGGGAAAGCAGCATGAAGGTTTGGGGCTGCACAGCTTTTTGTTATATTTCTGTAACTGTAAAAGCCTCTCTGGAGAACAAACATCTTGAGCTCCATGGCAGAACAGGTGTGAAAGCATGCTAATACCTCCAACACATGTGCAGTCACATGGCATGGTGGGTAATGAATGAGTCAAACTCCAAGGAATTTGGTTTTCATCATTCATCTCAGTAAGAAAAGTTTTATATGGTTGTCTTACAAGGATTAGTAAGCAGAATTCAATACACTGCTGTGCTTTAAGGAGCAAAAATCTTTATACCCACCCCACTTTATATAGCCTTCTCGTTTTATAAGGTGCAGGCATTCTGTAATGGTTTATGCTCCTGCTTTAATGGCAGCCTTCATCTCTCAAAGAGGAATCATCTTCCCTCTAGGCAGATTCCTCAATTCCAACAGCTTTGTGAAGCTTCTTTACGACATCATCACAAAGCAGGAAGGCCAACAACGCCTTTTAACCATAAAGAAGAAAAGGCTTCTGGATGAGGTATGACTTCTATTAGACTTGCACCAAAATAACAAAATCAGCAAGCCTGAGAGCCTTCCCTGCTTGCATCGACTATCTGATCCAACAAAAAGATGTCTACAAGAGATGTGTTGTAGACACCTACAAAACAGTGACCTCACAAATGCACATGAATTAGGACAAACAGGACTTGCAAGCATGTTTCAGGCCTCACACCTCAAA
The DNA here is from genome assembly GCF_971803275.1 of Cyanistes caeruleus. Classification (NCBI taxonomy): domain Eukaryota; kingdom Metazoa; phylum Chordata; class Aves; order Passeriformes; family Paridae; genus Cyanistes; species Cyanistes caeruleus. The sequence goes on from NC_141701.1 coordinate 104,242,567, forward strand.
CACTTTTCTCACATTTTTCCTTGAGTTAGACTTGTGATGTTGGGAGAAGAGAACTCTGTCTGGATGTTGAGAGGCAGTGTCTAACATACTTTCTGCCTTAACACTTACTGTCTTGGTGTCACATTCACAAAGCAAACTGCCAATATTACACCCCTTTTAACTATTCCTGACTTTCTTTTCGTGGCTCTTGGTGAAGCTTCTGGTTCAAGTACACTAGGTTGGATTTCTTGAGGATGAGGCAGATGATGGTATTCTCCATCCTCTAATATGTTTGCCTGCATCAATTATAGATGCATATGGAGTCTGAAAGTCCTTGTTCTCCGGGCAAAGTGGGGTTAGCAGTTAGAGAGACTAGGTTCAGGCTTGTTAACATCAACATAGTATATTTTCATTTATCTAGTGTTAGGAAACATATATTTAATGAAACTATAATAATAAAAGCCTTTCCACATATTTATTCTTATCCTGAAAGGTTTGGTGCAATATATAGCTTGCTGACCTCCATCTCTGGGATGAATTGAGCAGAATTCCTTGCTGAACGTTCTTTTTGTCTCTTTCCCATCTCTTGCAGCATGAGTCACCCTTGTCAATTGATATTCTGGTTGGTAACTTACTCTCTTCTCTGGCTCGAAGCTCTGTAACTGTTAAATAACTTCTAATACTGTGCTTAATAATAGAAAACCATTTTCATATCTAGGTAGACAGATTTTTCCAAACTGGTGACCCAGACGAATCCTTTGAAGACAAATCTTTGAAGCTGTTCACCTGAGCTGTTTTATCCTCGCCTTTTTATTCTAATTTCTCATTTGTTTCCAGAGAATTTAACTACTCCTGTCCTTTAGTTTAACTCTGACCACAGATGTGGGAAAACATCACTAAGATAAATACATGATAAAATTTTTCACACTACATTATTACACTACTTCCAGTGCAGGAAGATTTTATATCAGTCTACAGATTCGTGGAGAATTTCTACCAATCTCCAGGATAGATAAATGTCTTTCCTTCATATAGAATCATGGAACCATACTTATTCAACTCTAAACTATACCCCCAAGTGCCACATCTACACATTTTTTTGACTACTTCCACCAATTATGATTTTAGTATTTTCCTAGGAAGCTTGTTCCGATCCTTAACAATCCTTTAAAAGAAGAAATTTTTCCTGATTTCTAATCTAAACCTCCTCTGTTGCAACTTGAAGCCGTTTCCTCTTGTTCTGTCACTTGTTACCTGAGAGAAGAGACTGACTCTTGCCTTGCTACAGCTGTCTTTTAGGTTATTGTGCAAAGCGATATGGTCCTCCCTGAGCCTCCTCCTCACCACTCCTTCCATCACTCCTCCTAAGACTTATTCTCCAGACTCTCAACCAGCTTTGTTTCCCTTCTCTGGACATGGTCCAGCACTTCAAGGTCTTTCTTGTGAGGAGGAGCTCAAACTCAACACTTGAGGTGTGGCCTCAGCAGTGCTGAGTGCAGCAGGACAATCCCTGCCCTAGTACTGCTGGCCACTATTTCTGATACCAGCCAGAATGCCATTGGACTTCTTGTCCACCTGGGGAATTTAACTAAAAGCATAATCTGATCTCCACTTGAAAATAACTTACGTCTCTTATCCCTGCATCATCTTTTTGTCTTTGACTGATGAATTTAATCTGCCTTATGCAAACTACTTTTTTTCAATACATCAGAATGAAGTGCATCACTTTTGAAATTTATATCACAGAGCACTGCCACCATCACCATTTGAAAACTGTATTTCTAAAAGCTTTTCTTTCTTGTCGTTCACTTGGACTTATAATCAGGCAAGGTTTTTTATTATTGTTTTTACTTCTAAGAGATGGATGCATTGAACAATGCTCAGATGTCATCAGCCTGGTAAGTGGTGTTAGAAGTCACATGGAGATAGATGCTGGAACAATTCATACTTTTTTCTCCCTGGATAAAAATTCATCCTTGTAGTGGCCTCTCTATGTGAGAATATGCAAGTAGGACATACACTTGCAACTAAACTAACTAGTCCTGATGCCTGGGAAGTGAGTAGTAATAATGAATGATTTAAATTTAAATAGTTATATATAGCAGAATTTGAAAGTCTATTGACCTGTGGGATATGCTGGCTGCTGAAGAATGAAAGGAGTTTTTTCCTTGGCCAAGGGGCATGGTCTGTGTTGCAAATCAGTGTGAGCTGAGTTTGACACAAAGAAATGGCTGGAAAAGCGGACAGCTTCTCTCAGTAGCAACAGGTTGATGATATTAGTCCAGGCTCAGTAAGGAATTCAAAAGTCATGAACATAATTAATGGCTTTAAATGGGAGAAAGGGACATTTGGATTTACAAGGAACCATAATGTATTTTTCAGTTTAAATTAATCACTGCTATTGTTTAAATGTCTCAGGGACATTAGGGAAAAAAGATGAACTTTGTTTTTGGAATTTTAATAGCAATTACAAATCTCCATAACAGCCATAAACAGAATGCACTACCTTGTGAGTCAAAATGACTAATGGAATCAGTGAAAGAGTGGATAGCCAAGGAACAATACCCACTTGACTTACAGGTACCTACAAACTCTTTTGAGTATACAGGCAGCACAAAGAAAAATTAAAATATTTTCTAATTCTTTAGGACAAGGACAGTAGGAAATTTGGAAGTTTGATTCATAGTAGGATGATGCGAGTAAAGCTCATCTTAAACAGTGAAAGATGAGGGAGTATTTTTCCCAAGAGCCTCTAGGCAATTTGACCTCTTACATATTCCAAGCATGTATTTGTGCACACTTAATCCAGATTTACCCATGGCAGAAGGGACAGCCTCCTAAAGAGAACTGTGTTTCCTCATCAGCTTTTACCTGTGAGGTTCAATGGCAGTCAGGTTTGAGGAGCATGAGGACAGACGTGAAATACAAAGGACCACCTAATCTATTTGAGTGTACTGGCATTCCCAGCATACTGCATGTGTGGCAGAATGTTTTTTCTAAATGTCATGAAATGGCTGTTGGAGCTCTGAGGTCACATAAGTGGCTGCACAGGACTCAGGCAGTGCTGCATATTGCAGTGCTTGTGTTTCAGTTATACTGTTAAATACATTTAACCTTGCAATGCAGCACAGGAGAGAATTTAACCAAAATGGATATATTCAGGCAGCTTCATCTTTGAATAGCTTTAAATAAAACATGAGGCTCAAAGTATTTTGATTTTGCTTGGTCCCAAAGCAAATAATTTGTACAGTCACTAGTATGACAAAATTTCCGTAACCAGCACAAGTCAAGTAGAAGCCGATTGAAGTTTTTCTCTGGATTACTCCCATTTCCTAAAACCCAAAATCTACAAAAGCTGGCAAATCTGCTATGTCCTCTAGGCTTGTAACAGGCAGTTACAAGCAGTGTTTGAAGGGTTTAGCGATATGACATACATACGAAAAATCTAGAATACTTGAGCAATGTGGTTCCAATCAAATTCTGTGTTTTTTAATGCTGCCAGCTGAAAGACCACAAAGTTGGGAGCAAACACATGTACACCATATGTACTGAACCAAATTTTTGAAATGTGTGCCTCTGACTGTGAGCAAAGAGATGCACATGAAGCACAGTGTAACACCATATGCAAAAAGATTGGATTTAATAATGGTATGGGTGGTATGTGATAGTGCCTCTCCTAATGTGTAAGTGCTAGCAACACACCCTTCTGCCCTAAATATTCAGTCTACATATAAAAGGTGTGTATAGTCCTTTATCTGCTGAGAAATGGAGTCATGAACAGGACTATGGAGGTGATATTCCCTTTGTTATATAGCACCTGTGAAATTGTTCCAGTTGTTCAAAGACAGGTTAAAAAGTGCAGCTCAAACATGAGTCTATTCCTATCTACAAAAGGAACACCAAAAATGCAGTTGCAAGTAAAGCAGGAAAAAAAAGACAAGACCAGAGGTGATTTTTCAGGAGTACAGATTACCAAGAAATTCATACTTTAGGAAAAGTTTCATCAAAGTTATAGACCCTTATTATTTTTTGTGCTATAACCATGAAACATTGGGCTTGATTTCAAGAATTACAGGGTGAAAATCAATGTGATGCAAGAGGTCATACAAATGGCTTTCAGTAATCCCATCTAGCCTTAAAATCTCTGGGCTCAAGGATTTTTCACAGCTGCAGTGTGTGCAAACAGATGTAATATTATTGATATTGCTTCCTGCATTCCTTTCTGCTGCTGATGAATAAACGCCTCCCTCACTGAGAATTTCTCAATGCAGCCAAATATGAGTTTATTTTGCGAATAACTTCAGATGTGACAGCTACTGTTTGATTCCCACTGGGAAGCTGTGGCCGCCCCCGTTCTGCCTGAGCAGAGGGCAGAGGGTCCAGCCCAGGGGCTTGCAAGATATCAGCCTGGTGTATGACTAGATTTGTATCTTCGTGGGAGCAGAAAATGGAATTTCACAAAGGGGGAGTTAAATTATGTCTTGGGGAAGTTGTTTCATAGCATATCTTGTTCTCTTGGGAAGTGTGGGTTGGGAAGTGAGCATTAGTCCCACGGCATATAAATTTATAGCCTGTCAAAGATAAAAGAAAGATGCAATATATAACAGCGTTAAGCTCGCTAATTATACGTCAGTGTGATTACTGCATCTCTCTCTCTCTCTCTCTCTCTCTCTAAGCAGCCTTTGACACACTTTGGTATGTGTGTTACCACACAGGTGCCCAGTTTTGCACGTCCATTGCTGTGTGGCAGGCAAAACAGGGATCTGGGTGTCCTCGAGTCCATTTTTTGCATTGTACACTTTTCACCTAGAGACACCTAAGGACATCATATGGCACCCAGCTTCGGAACATTATCCTGTAAAAGCTGAGATATAAAGCATACAGCGAAGCTAAAGTCTGAGGTTAATTACCTTGCTGGGGCTTATACCAGACTTAATTCTAGCAAGCTAAACTAGGCCAAGGTGAGCTAGGAATGGGATCATGAAGGGATCACAACTGCAGTTTTACTCAGCAGTAAAACTAATAAGAGTCAAACTGCTGACACAACTGTCAGTATCCTATTTTCTGAACCACACAGGAGGAGGAAGAAATAGAGAATGAGGCAGCTATAAATGGACTGATGAATTAAATATGGTCATGGATTGAAATGCAGGTTTTCCTTTTCCACAGGTGTAGTTCTTAATAATTTGTTGCTTCAAAACTGTCAGAGTTTTGATGAAGGAGTGCATACATGTTTAGCAGATTTCCAGAGTGTTTACTGTACTTAGGAAAATTTACTGTTTTGTTACCAGGCCTGAGGTCACTTGGAGAACTGGGAAACAGAGGATTTTGAAGGTCTGTTTTGAAGGATTCGATTTCCTATCTTTTAGAATAAATATATATATATAACATATATATATATTAATTAAACATATACACACACACATATAAATGTATGTGTAAATATATATATACACACACACATATATATTTACACACACGTATATTTTTATGAATATTTCCTTTGTGTGCAAGCTCTTTCATCTCTGAATTGCAGTTTCAAATGATGGAACAGTATTTTTGGAAATAAGTGTTTTCCCTCAAGCTAAAGTTTCCAATTCTTGCCCAGCTCTAGATTTGCAGGATGTCTGTGGGTGAAAGTGAGAACTAGGAGTTGAGGGAAGAGTTTCTGAGAAGTAGGTTATCTAGGGAGGACCATATTGGACTAACTGAAGTGTGGACAGAGACTTCAGCAATAAGGATATTTTTGCATGGTGATACAAGATGTCTGTAAACTCAATGAGATCTTAACTAAGTGAAGCCTTTTTTTCTGAAGGGATGAAATGTTCCTCTTCACTGCTCCCACTCTGTTAAGCAAAACAGTTCAGCTGCTCCTTCAAACAATGGATTCAGGTTCCTGTCTTTCATGTGCTCACCCACCACTTAAGAACAGATTCACTGCCTTACAGAATTTTTACAGTCTTCAATGATATGAGGTTGTGTCCTTGCACCGTGGTGCTGCTTTGTCTCCTGCATGAATATCACTTATTCAGGCACAAATATACAACTGTTGACAGAATAATAACCATAATAACTGATACTGTGAGCTGATTCTTAAAGAACCCTGCATTGGTTTCTGCAATGTCAGGAGAGGAGGATGAACAGCCACCTTTTTGCTTACCGTGAACAACCACTCGTTAAGGTGCAAAAAGAAATATGATGCAGTCCTTCAAAATTGAATGTTCACTTGGATTACTCTAACATATAATTAGTTAATGCATAGATATGGAACACCAGGAAAGGAAAATAATTAAATTATTGCTGGGAAATACTTAGTTTTTAGTTGGTACTTTATATATGAATTTAAGCCAATGCAGCATTTTCCGTGGCTCCCTTCTTAATCTGAACATTGCTCCTACCCTGTGAATAACTCTGTGTTGTCACCAGAAAAATCACAACTTCTTAATCCTCTTTCTTAAGCTTTGTAAACAAAGGCAGTATCTGTACTTTTTGCTCCAGGATGCCCCATCCACTTTTGGAAGTGTCCAAAGTCAGGCTGAATGGAGCTTCAAGCAACCTGGTCTACTGAAAGGTGTCCTTACCCATGGCAGGGGAGAGAACCAGATGACCTCTAAGGTCCCTTCCAACACAAACCATTTTATTAATGATTCTATGGTAAATTCTATGAAATCCTAGTGTCTGCTTATACTGCACTGGGTCTACTAATGTGTGGAGGAAAACTGCTTGCAACATAAATACTCGGTACTGAGGTCCCCTAAATGATGTGAAAAATCTCAGTGCTGGTTTGGTTAACTGTAGTAAACTTAAAGAAAGCTACTTTGCCAAACCTATGTTCAAAACTTTTTTTTTTAATAAAAAGCTATGTTTGTACTCAGCTAGGCTCATTATTAATTATGTGAATTTGAAGAAATGTGTTCATTGTACAGCAGTTGATAACATGGCTCTTCCTATATTTCTATATAATACTACTAAATAATACAGCTAACAGTAGTTTTTTACTTGCATGACTGTTGATGAGGGAAAGTTGCTATTGCCAGTATTTCATGACACCTGAAAATAAGGTCCTTTAAAAAAAAGGATAGGAGGGGAAGAGTAAGAAAGAGAAAACCTGCTGCTCTGTTGGGAGAAAATTTTCTTTGTGTCTAATGCATTTTCCCAGAACAATGCAGGCTTGCTCTGCAGTCACCAGAGCTGTGCTCATGGTTCTGAAAGATAGTCCTCTGCATTTGGCATCCTCTCCTCTTGCTCTTTTGCTTGGCAGTGTTGGAATTTTTCTAACCCTGTAAAACTTGAGCCAGCAATCTCTCTCCCCACCCCACTCCAGTTTTGTCTCTGTGCATCAAATTATCATTTTTGAAAGGCATTGTGAAGCAAGAAAACATTTGCTTTAACATGCCATTACACGTGGCATTACCAAGATAGAGTTTAGTGTAAGCTAAAGATTTAAAAGAAAAATTATCTCTAGGATTCATTCTGGGAAAGGAAGATACAGAGCTTAGGGATTTTTCTTTTTTTTTTTAAAGAAATCTAAGTCTATGCTTCCGCCTGTGAAAGAAGTATGAAGTAAATGTCTCTGTTTTTAGCCAAAACCTTTTTTGGTGCAAATTGCACATATGGTGTCAAAGAAATACCAACTGAATAAGTGCTGCTTTCATCAAGTTACAGGGCAAAATGAAAGGGAAGAGAAGGAGGTGCAGAAGGAGGGTTTTTAGGCCATGTAAGCAACAGAGCCAAGAGAGGTGCAAATTGTTTCAATGGAATTTATTTTCCACAAGCATAAGCATAGGCATATCCTGCTTTCAGTATTGCTATTACTGGAATCTTCCATTTCTCTATGTAGTCATTTCTGTTGCTGTTTATTGTGCATGAATCTAGCGGTGTTTCACAAGGGAGTAAGAAGATATGTTCATCTTACACAATGCAATCTCAAGCTCGGTGTGTGCTTCCCAAGCTGAGCGCTTTGGCTTTGCATAAGCATAATTAGAATAGAAAAAACCCTTATAACCATAAAATTAACCATAATGAACAACTTGGTGCGTGTGACTAGATGGCTCCACATTGCATTCTGTGGCTTGCACCCAGAATGCGCTTTCACAAAGATGGCTTTGTCAGCAGACACTCATGGGGGTGGATATTTGCGCCAATACTCGTGGCTCCTTCTCCACCAGAGTTTAAGAATGAGCATTTATTTATGCAGTGTGGAAGTGTGCAGGTAGGAAGGAGCTGAACATATATACATCTCTCTGGCTAAAGAAATAACACCTGCCACGTTTTCAGTATTCATTCAGTGTGCATCTCAAGATTTCTCACCGGTGCTGGAAAACTTACTTTATTCTTTAAAAGGAGTGAGTTTTATTTTTTGCAGTCAGAAGCAACAACGAGTGAAAAACCTGCAGTACCAGTGTTTGTATCCCCATGGCTCAGCTTGCATCACTGACACACAGAGAGGCATATTTCAGCCAGAAAGACAAAAGCACATGCAGAGAAGCAATCCTTTCCTGATGACATTGGCTACCTGGAAGCTGGCCGGCATGCAGGGTGAGCGGGAGGTCATGTTGGCTCCCTTCAGGCTGGCTGGGGAAGGCTTGGCAGGGATTAACTGGCTGCAGCTATGCTGCCACTTCTGGCCTGAGTGACAATTTGGCAGGGCGCTCAGGTGCAAGAAGCAGAGCAGCAATCTGTTCCCTTCCCCAGCCCTCCTGCCCACAGCAACCTTATTTCTTCTCACTTCAGGCTGGTGCTCCCTCCCCTTATTTGTGTGTGTGAGTGCATGCACGCCTTTCCCTGTGGTAGTGGCATTTGAAAGACACCAGCGTTTGCTCCATCTGGCTCCCGTGTCTGTACTCCTTCTCACGGCACTGCAAATCCAGGATAGATTTCAACAAAAGAATGATGGTCACCACTTCTTCCTTCTGTTTAATACTCTGATGTGTGGGTGGCACTGGGGTCACCGTTTTAGCTCCTTGCCTTGAGATGTGCTTGCAAGGATGCGGCAGCCCACTGGAAACTGATAAGAAGCCCTATCAAAATGCTCCCTGGTTAGGCTCCCTGCTCCCTTCCACCCCAAGCATCCTCCCAGCCCCTGACAGGGTGTCGAACGAAAAGCTACGTGGGTGCTCGCTGCTGTCAGAAAACGCCAGTTTGCCAAAACCGTAAGGTTTTGCAGAAGTGCAGTCCAGCCCTTCGTGCACAAGATGTTTTAAGATGCAGAGGGCAGTGAAAGGAGCCTGATGAGGGAGCAGACAGAGAGATTAAAGGGTGACAGACAACAGGGGCTGGTATCCGGAGATCACATTCCGTCACCTTGCAATAGCCAGCATGTGATTTTTTTCAAGTGTGGGAGTATTTCCTTCAAATCCTTTGTCTGTCAGATTTTCAGTAAAATCTAGGCATATGTGCATTTGGGCTGGGGAGAGTGGGGAGGGAGGAATGGGAAACAATTTCGTTCGCAAATATTTTTGAAAAATGTCTGTTTTTTGCTTCATCACAGCAAAAAAAAACTCTGAAGACTTTCTGTATTCCACAACTTATTTCTCAGCCCCACAAACTATCCTATATCCTGGTAGTAAATATGACCATTTACACAAACAGGTATTGTGAAGAAAGATCTAGCAGAGAGCAGCTAAAACCCATGATGAATAATCAGGAAGCAGACATCATCAGCCAAACACTTGGAACTGCACATTTTTGGTGTGCAGGTTTTTGCCTTTGATATGAATGTAAGAAATAACTGGTTGGTGCCCTATTCTTTGATGAGATATTACGCTGAGATTATGTTTTCCAATATAGTTTTTATCATGGAAGAACATTTGAATTGGAAGGTGGAGGAGAGAAAATAATTTTGATTTCTTAGCCCTGAGACTATTACATTCCCACTACTGCTTGATTTCACTCTGATCCAAGCCCTTTGTGTCACACCATTTTCAGAATTAAATTATTCAGGAATGTGTCTGAATTAGACTGTAAAACTGCATTATGTTACTCGTTATGTAATTAATAATTGAAATTTCAGTCTTATTAATATTTTCTGACTTGCATTGCAAAGTTAAAATATAATTAACACATTTCCAATCAGTCCTGTCTTCTTATTTTGTGCAAGTCATCAGAAGCATAGTGACACTTCCATTCTAATGATATATCCAGAGAAAAAATAGGTTTATACCATTCCAAAAGGACAGACTCTGTAGGTATTAAATGGCCAAGATAATTGGTGAAGGCTATTTTATATGTTGCATTATGCAGGAGAAATGTGCATTTGAATGCAGTTTGCAATCAGGCAGAGAAGACAAATACTGAAAAACACCCCAACATATAACACAGAATCCTATGTATTAGAGGATAAAACCTTTTTAGGTCATCTGGCCCATTTGTTAGATTAAGATATTTTTCAGCTGCACCTCTGTTAATACATTCCCTGCTACACCTTAGATGTTCCAGTGAGAGACCTGTAATATTCTCCCAGGGAATTTATTTCACAACGTGCTAGACAGTCAGGCTTTTTATGATATTCATACTACATCTTCTGTCTTTTCTTTCATTCAGTGTGCTAAAGAAATGGGGAGGTATGCTCCTAGCAATGTAAATAACATTTGACATGGTGGTCTTCTTGAAAAATAATTTATGTTCTTATTGAAACAGTGGACCAATAAGTAATATGTTCTTGCCTTGTGCTCATCTCTCAAAATTTGCTGATGGTCTCAGTCTACTGAAAGCCTGGGAAAAAAAAGCCATGAGAAATAAAGGAAAAAGATATATTGTCTAGATACCATAATTTCCTAAAAAAGGTTTGCTAGGGTTTTGTTGTTGTTGTTATATACTGTTGAAGTAGGATGAAGTTTCAGAGACTAGGACTTCAGCTCCAGGTTTTGCCATAGGTTTTGTGTGCTCCTTTGGAGACATTGTTGGCATCTATAACGAAGTTTAACATTCCCTCAAGAACAACCTTGCTTTTCTATGCCATAAACTGAAAAGAAAAAATTGCTAATTTCAAGTGTTCTGGGCTAAGAAAAAATATATTCATCATAAAAGCACTGCAGATAGCTTCAGAAATAATTGGCAGTTAATTTGTTCGCTGCTTTTTGTCTTCCCAGTGGAATTCAGGCAGCTGAGGCCAAACCACAGGTAAGAAATTATCCATGTGGCTTGAAAATGGCAATGCTATTCTAATGGAGGCTGTATGAGAAACCAAGCACGGATACCCTGTCCAGGACTTGCTTTTACTAAATAAATTCCACACAGAGTAGTTATATGTCTGCCCTGGAAATAAAATGACAGTTGACCTGAGGTGTCAGAAATATGCTTTCAAATGGCTCAGGAACTGCTTTTATTCCTGTCTCACTTCAAATACCACCTAAATGGCAAAGAAGGTCTATAGCTAGACCCAGATAGGCTCGCTTTAGCAGCCTGTGTGCGCATCTTCCTAGTAACTGGAGCCACCTTGTCAGATCAATATGTAATAGAAGCCTTTACCTTATTTAATAGCTCATTAAACAAGTCCCATTTTCTTTTACCAGCTCCTTAGGTGATTTCAAGAATCTCCTACATGACCTCTGCATTGGCATTCAACTGCACCTGCACAGAGGGAGTACGTAGGGACCTCCCAGCTATTTTCAGCCCAGTCTTTTTAGCCTTTTCATACAGTATGCCACACACCTTGTATCTCCCCATCTTGCTTCCCACAGAGCTTTGTTCAGTGAAGTGCTTGGAAAAATCATCACACAGGTACTATACCATGAAAATACAAAATGAACTTTGACCACTTTTAGTGTCATCAGTTATTATTCACTTTTTCAGTAAAGAAATCATCTTGTCTAGCAACATACTTCAGGTTTTTCTAGAACTGTCATTCATCATGTCTCACCCTATTTGACATACCTGCTAAGGCTGAGAGTTAAATGAGACATGCTTGGTTCTATAAATAAGCAAGTTAAACATTGCATCTGATTACCCATTTTTTTTTCACAGCTGGCCATTTTAGGAAAGGAGGCTGGTAACAAGCATGCTCAGCTCCTTCATTTGGCCTATGGATGAATGGGAAAAGGTGACTGAGTGACCTGTGCTTCCCAATTTATTTCTTCTCCTCTGATGTGTGGTAATTGGGCATATTCAGTTACTGACCAGTTGCAGAGTAAAGCTGGTCTCTTAAACTGATTGCAGGCATGCTTTTCATCTGAGCTGTGAAGCAGAATGTCTTCTCTCTTGATGTGGTTCACAGCAATACTCGTTATTGTGTTTTATGTGTCTCAGCTGGTAGGCAAGGTCTCAACTACTTTCATTCACATGCAGGCCCTTCCATCTTACACAGAAAAACTCTGATCTCTCCCAACTGCAGGTAATATTACTTCTTATATTGTGCTATTTCTTTTGGAAGAAATATATTCATATATATGCACGTGTCCATTCACATGTAAATATATAACTTTAAATATGTGTATATAAAAGGTGGTAAGTGACTATGATATATGAAAGAAACACATTCTGGGTCAAGAGCTGGAATACTGTGTTTGCTGTGTGCACTATTTTGAGTCTCCCCCGACTAATCTTTCACACTGCTTTTATTTTATTTTATTTTATTTTATTTTATTTTATTTTATTTTATTTTATTTTATTTTATTTTATTTATTTTTATTTTTTTATGTGTGTGAATAAAAGCTTAGTTCTCCTGAATTTGATGGATATATGGAAATTTGACTCTTTTATCTTTAGTAGACATAATGTATAGACAGTAGCAAAGCAGGGATCCTTCCCAGGTTTTTTGATTGGGTGCGGCATTGGGGCTGTAAGGGGTTAGAATATAAATTTGGCATTATGGTTAGGGAGTTCTGTTTTCCTCCCCTGACTACTGAACTTCTTACAGCTACCTAGTCCTTAAGGAGAAAGGTAGTTTCCAAACAAGTTAATTCCTTGGTTTGCTATTGCCAGCAAAACATGCTGGAGACTAAATTGATAGAGACACTTTTAAAGACTGCAGGACAATGAGAAATGATGGCATGTTGGGCACCCATTTGGGATGAGGATGCATGATTGCACAGAGCCCAAGAGCAGAGCTCCTACATCTGTTTGTGCAGGTAGGAATGCTGTCTGACAAGGGCACAGGATGACGTTTGCGTCACAGAATTGTTGAGTACAGCTTGAACATACTTGGCAGCATCCCATGACCTTCTCTCCTACTCCAGCTTTTCCCTGATAGTAGAACTGCTTTTGGCCAAAGGCTAATTTTTTCTGATGGCTCCTAAACTTTCTGGACAGAGAATATTGGTGAAGTCTGAAAAAAGGAAACTAGAATAAATAAATGGCAAGCCCTGAATCACACAGTTTCATTTTCCTTCTCTGCTCTGATGTGGGCCATTTCAACAGAAACCCAGAGGATTGCTTAAATCTCCTCTTACAGTATAAAAATGCAAAGCTGATTTCCCATTGACTGGCATCTTATGCAGTCACTCACACCAGGATAAAGCAGCTGGAAAGGTGTGGCATTCTGATTTGGTCCAATTTTTATTTGATTTATGCTGGTTTTAATGAAATTATGTAAGGTTTGGGACAGTGGAGAACTGGAAACCATGTGTCTGACTATGCCCATCACTGCCTACTACCATGAATAGTAGGAACACTTTCAAAAGTCACCGTGTCTAACTTACTTCGCTGTGAATCAAGTTCAGCTACCAGCAGAAGTCTGCTTCTGTTGGGAGGTTCATGTGTGGGTAGGGAGGTAGGAATTTTAAGAATAAACTTTGAAATTTAGAAGAAGACCATTAGCTATTGTACATTGTCACTAATTGCTTACCAAGATAAAAATGTTAAAATACCAGAAATTTAAGTGAAAAATATAGTTCTGGTGTGATTTAGTTTGCCAGGCTAACAGGAGGTGAGCAGAAGCAGTAAATTTTTTGAGCTTCCACAGAGCTGAAATCTCCAGAGATCACAAGTAGGAGAATATCTGGTCCAATATGTGCATCTATATGGATTTTAAAAATATCTGGGGGAGGAGGCAACCACAGTTGAAATGAGAACTGCAAAAGCTGGAAAATCGTCACTGGTAGGCAATTTTTTTTTTTTTTTTTTGGTAGCTGTTGTTGCTCTTGTGTATTTTATTCATTTATTTAAATGTCAACAGCAATGCTTTATTTAGTCCATTCCTTGATTATTTGCTTAATCAAAACTACCAGCAAATTTTAAACATAGGAAGCAGAGGAGCTCTTGTCTAAAAGACTATATGTTGCTATATGTATCCTCACAATACTCAGATAGAAATAGTCTAAGAAGATCAAATGACAGTTTTACAAAAATAGCTTCTGCCCTCCTTAAATTCCTGTGCTAGATTCTGACACCCTTGTCATAAAAAGCTCCACTGTAAACTTTGGGACTGTTGATGTAGCAGTCTGTAAGATTTCTCTGTATGAAGAGGAAAAGGACAGAAAAATGCAGCCTTTATTTTGTCCTTATCAGCTATAAAACCTCACCTTATTTTGTATGAGAATGGCAGGTTAGTATCTATTATTTAAATTCCCTCTTTTCAGATCTAATCTTGTTTCCATGGTTAAATCAACACTTTGTAGGGATTTATGAACACTCAGAAATTCCACGAAACCTGGGATTCAGAGAGTCAGGGAGGAGAATTAAAATCCTGGAAAGCCTGTGAACACATAGGCAAATCACATAGATGGAAGGGAAATAAGTGTTTTAAAGAGGATTTCTGTCTGGGAGGGTGCCGTGTGGAATAATTTTCATCAGATGCATTGGGCAATAAGTGAAGGAATGGTCTCTTTGGTTCAGCCCCAGCCCAAATCAGCAATTGTTGCTATTCTGATAGCAGCAAAGTGGTCTGTGGGAAATGATGTGGAGGTCTCACTCCAGTCTTATGAATAGTTTTTCATTACATGAAAGCAGTAATGAACTGAGCAAAAAAGGAAATGGTGGAGGTAGTTGTGAAGACTGAACCTCCTCTTACCCTGCATTTCAGGGCTAAGAGGTACAGGCAGAGTCAGGAGGAGTGCAGGAACCGAATGGATCAGCACTACAGCTCTTTTGTGGGGAACTTGGGTACTTTAGCCAAGAGGGCTGGCAGTTTGGTACATCCCACAAACATCAAAGTCATGGGATGGTAAGTGATGATAGCTACCCCTGCTTCAGCCTGATAGTACCTATAGGTTCTGGGTACGATCAGCTCTGTGCAAGTCACGCTGCTGCTGCCTCTGTCCTTGTCAGAGCCCTGCCCAGGGCAGGCTGGCACCGGGACATCCGCGCTGTGCGAGCGGTGGGGACGGGCCAGGCGTTTCAGGCAGGGGGGCCGGGCAGCAAACGCAGAGATGGGGGAAGATGGATGTGAACCCCGCTCCCTCTTTCACCTCACGCTGCCGGAGAACTAACAGGGCTTGTGCTTCTGCTGAGATTTTCAGATGCATCACTGCTGGGGTCGGCTCTGAGGGCACGCTTTTCCCAGCTCATTAAGGAGCTTCGGTCTCTGTTTTCAGCTCCCTGCGTGCCCGAGAAAGGGGAAAGACGAGGGGTGCCTTGCAGTCGAGAGCTGTGGTGCCTCCTGGGGAGGCAGCAGCAGGGGCTGCTCCCACCTCTGCTCCCCCCATATGAAATCCTTGCAGAAGTGTCTGTGTGTGGTGCCAGTTTCCCTTTCTGTAGGGACTCGTTTGTGTTGCTTACATCATATGCTGGATTTAGACGACCTCCAGTGTTACCATGGCAACGGTTTCTGCTTAAGTATAGGTGAGAATGTAAGTTAATTTTAAATAAGGTGAAATGAAGGAGGGGGTGAATAAAGCTCTCAAAAGCATTTGAAGCCACGCAGATTTATCTGTCTAATCAGTTTTGTAAGAAATCTTCTAAAGATTATTTTGCATCCCTGAGGTTACATCCTCCTCATAACAGAAAAGAAAAAAAAAAAAAAAGAAAAAAAAAAAGAAGTAGTTCCGGGCATATTTCTTTGGACTGTCACCACTCAAGGTGGTGGCAGACCTGGGAAGCCTCTATCTCTGTCTCCTCTCCATGTTCCCCACGTACACAGTGCCAAATACTCTGCATGTGGTGGGGTCAGAAGATGAATAAGACTTAGAGACAGCATATCCAGCAGGATGCTTTGAAGCTTCATGGAGTACGGGATTAATGCAGTTTTGCTGCTACTGCTGGTTGTTATGAGGAGAGGCCAATATGCTGTCCTTTATTTTGTGAACTCTGCCCTCTGTGGTATCCTTAAAATCTTAAGCCAATACTTAAAAATATATTGCTCTAAATCTCTGTATATATATATTTTTGCATATTTATTGTGTTCTATCATTGGAAACTAAAAAAAAAAAAAAGCAAAAAACCAAAACAAAGGCACTGAAATAAAAACATTATTTTTATAGTACAATTATCTGGAGTAAAAAAAGAATTTGTGTTTGATAAAGCACCAGCATGAGGAGCACTGCTCTCAAAAGCATTATAGGATTGCCCCCATTTGCTTCCTACCAGCCCAGTTGGAGCACTATTTCTCTCTCATCTCCATAAATGCCACTTATCACTATTGTGTGAGAGTGCCTAATCCATTAAATAAGTATCAGGGTAATGGGAAGAGATCCAGAAGCCCCCTTAAACATTCACCTAGTTAGTTAATGCACTGTGATCCACGTTTTCTAAGAGCTGCCTTCTTAATAGACGCAATTTACATCTTAAGAGTGGGCAGCTTCAGAAAAAGCAGAGGCAGGTTGCTGCCAACCCGCTTGTGGCAGTGGCCGTGCTCTCCCGAGTGGCCTGACACCACCTGTGTGGGCTGACTCTTCTCAGATCTGGGTAGCAAGAGGATGCTATTTGGATTGTTGTCATAAACAGCTGCCTGGCAACCAGTTTTTGTAAATCTTTTGGCGGCACTATTAGCACGAGTACCTGTGCCCATGTTTGTCCCCTTGTGCCATGTGTTTGTCCCTTTCACTTACCTTGAGGTGACAGCCCCACAAGAAGAAATAAGAGTGCTACTGCTCCCTGGCTTGTTCATGGCCACACATTTGCAATGCAGTAAGACACAAGAGGCTGAGGTAAAATTACTCATTGACTGAGGCAAAATGGTACTCATTAATAAACTGCATAACCTTTTAATACTTTCCTTTCTTTGCCCTGATTTTCAGAATTGCTTTTTCACTTCTTATCTCCATTTGTTTGTTTTGCCATGAGTCACTTTCCTGCTGCTGCTCAGCCCATGAAAGAAACTTCTCTTTTCTGGAGTTTGAAAGAGGAAATTTCTAACAAATAAGGTCTACAGTACTACAGAGGAGATGTGCAGTGTCATGGATCACTTGTAAAGATGTTTCCAACTTTCTACTTCGAATTTCTTCAGTTGTGTTTGGTGAACTGATTTATGGTAGCATTTGTGCTGGTGATTTTATATCTCTGTGCAGAATGTTTAATTAGTTAGAGTAGTGTGATGCTAAGCCAGCCACAGTTAAAACCACAAGATAAAAAAGGAGGTGGCTGTGGACATAATGGCTATTAGATCTCTTAAACCATCCAGATTAGAGGGAATGATCGTGTGGGTTGCATTGCCCTGACCTTGCAGCCTGAATCTGCACTGCTGATCTATGGGGAGCAGGTAGCTTATTGCACGTCCTACAAAGAGAGAGGCTCCCCAGCATTGTGTTCATGTGGTATATGCTGAAGCAGGTATTCTGCCACCCTAAGCAGTCAGAAAACTGGTATGGCAGAAATCTTAGTGGAAAGAGGTTTTTTGGGTAGCTAGTGTCTTATAAAACAGGACCTGAAGGAAAGAAAGTAAAGCAATGGTGGGACAAATCAAGTAGAGGCCCCAAACACCAAGACTGATGGGAATGAGTAGTTCTGAATGTCAAACAGGAACCATGATGTCATTTTCATGGAAATACAGAGGGGTCTGCTATGTGGCACTGACAATGTGAAAGACATTGGTGATGCTGCCTGAAGTGTGTCTTGCCTAGGAAGGACAATATGAGGATTATTTTGTGTGATGTCTACCATATTTCCTTCTGCTTAATGTGTGCATCCAGGTACAGGATGCAACAGCCATCCTCCTAACCACAGCACGAGAAGGGGAATTCACCTAAGTGCGATGGAGGCCATCTGAAATTGGCTAATCAGACAGTTTCCTAAAGGAAACAATCTGGATTTTCTTCTTTACCTATGTTAACTAAGTGCCAGGAAAGAAAGGAAACACTGAGGAGTTTCAAAAGTGTGAGTAGGGATCTCTGGTGGCACCTACCAATTACTTCCAACTCTTTGGCAAAGGGGGACTAAGAAAAGCTGTAGACTAAACCATGATACCCAGCAGTCTACAGCTACAACAGAAAATCTGAGTCTGCTGATCACTCCTAACATCTGCTGTATTTATTGCTAACTCCCCCAAAAGGCCCCAAGGGGACTTTTTTATTACATTCATGATTGCTTACATGTAACAGTGCTTCCAATGTTAGTCACCCTTGCCACTTCTTATACACAAAATCTAGTACTTACGGGATATGTAAGGGCCTTAGGCAATTTCTCTCACTGTGGTGGAATATACCTCCCTTCTAAGCAAAGGCTACATAAGATGGAAAGAAGTCAAAGTCCTTGATTTTTTGCTTGCTTTTGTTGTTAAATCATATAATAATATAACATAAACTGAAACCACATCTTTCCCTCCAAAGATGGCCATCTCAGACTACAGAAATTACTTTGCCTATGGATTGTATTTGAGGGAGGATAAAATTAATGGGAAAAACTGAGTCTGCTGGGTGAGCTTGATGGCCTGCAGTCCAGGAAAGGAACACAGACAAGACTGGCAGCTGGGAATAAACAAACAGCAGCAGTCCTTAAAAGTGAGAGATGAATATCTCAATTACAAAGAAATAGGAGTTATAACTGCAACTGCCATTTTAATTAATAAGGGGAGAATCAAATGGTTTTGGAATGAAGACCTCATAGAGAAAGGCTCCAGCATCATTTAGAGACATATTTTTTGTGTAGCAGCAATAAAAAAAACCCCAAAAACAAAGAGGAACACCAAACCTTTCAGAAAGAGAGAGAAAAAAATTCCCTAATTTAAAGTTTGTGTTTCTAATTTGTGTTTCTATATTGTCCTGCTTATTGCAAAGGAAGGGAAGATTTCTTCTGCTAATATATATTCTGCTATTTTCTGAAATGAGCTATTCAAAAGCACTGTCATAGTGTCAGACTATAGATAGTTTTTGGGCCACGTGGTACCTTTCCTCTGCAGTAATTTATTCCATGTGTAGGATTTTGGAAGGATAGAGAAGCTTATTGAATAATTTCCACACCACCTCTTTCATTATAGTGTGAAGAGATGGAGGGCAGAGATCATCCCAAATCTGTAGGAAGTGTCTGTATCTCAAAACTAGCTGCCAAATAGGCAGTGAAACATCTACCGAAATATTAATGAATTGGGCAAGGTGTGGTTTGCCAAGAAAGTAAACCAACAGGAGCATGTGAATCCAGGAATTGCAGCTCTCCTAAACAGTATTGTGACACTCACAGATGTAAAGTGAAATATTGATCCAAACCAATAGATTTTGTTCAGGTAATTCTCAGGATGTAATGGTGCATAAAATCGTGAGTAAATTCTCATTTGGTGTTTGAAGCAGGACAGCATTAGTGTTTATGCCAAATTATGCCATAGAGGATTTTCACAACTGAAAGTCCACCTAGAGAAAGTGTTTTCCTGAGGAAGAGATCTGAATTTTTATCAGAGTTTAATTTTCTGATACTACTTCTTCCCTTTATTCTTGTTGAGCAGTCATAGGATCGAGCTCCATTACAACTTTGTTCTATACAGAAGTCTAGTGCCTCAAGCAACCATTTTTATAGCATTTCCCTACCATTACCCAGGAACACTAATTTGTATCCAGAATTGGAATGTACTTTTCCCTTTAATTCTTGAATGATAATAGCCTTCTAAGTGTATTATGTATTTTCTTTCCTGTGAAAGGATTTCATGTCATACCAAAGAGGCAAAACACCTCTCAGACTGTTGGAAAAAGTAGTTTGGGAATAGTGGCTGGAGCCTAACCTACTGGTGAGTCCCTATTGCATTGGACAGAGGGGAATCCCTTTTTCTCTGAGTGTTCCTGACTTTCTTGGCTCTGATTCCATGAGGAAATTCACACATACTACTCCAATATTGAGCTAACTTCCATGGATCAATGTAACAATCCTTTGCACATTTTTGATGTGTTTCCTTTTAAAGAACCTGTATAATGTGTCTTTCCTGTGGGACTGATGACAGCAGTGGACTAATTGTTAGCTTCCTTTGCAATATTTGAGTCAAGAGCTCAGCTTTCAAGCCAGTGGAATTAGAAAGTGTCTCTTTATGAATCAGCAGAAATTATTCACCAGTTTTAAGTGAGATTATAATTCTTTTAGACAGAGAGACAGAGGCACTTGCCCCATTGTACAAGGACAGAGATCCTGCCATGCTCTTCTGTGTTGTTGAGCTGTTCTTCTCAGTGGGGTTAACAGTGACTGACCTAGATGTGCTCTACTTTTGTGGAGGAATTGAACTTCATTTTCTTCTCACTGATTTTTTAGATCCTGTATCCCCTTTGGAACAGCCTTTCCATTTAGAAAATACTGCCAGGCCTATTACTTCATGGTTTCACTCTGTTTGCTTCTCTGCATCCCAGATGCAGGGAAAAGGTTTTGATTTTTTTTGTGTGTTATTTGCTGGAGCAGTTCAGACTGTGAATTGCACACTTACTCCCCATGACTCATCTTTGGTTTGCCGTGGTCTGTCAGATAGCAGTGCTGCCAGCACCATTCTAGCTTTCCTTTACTGTTTGCTGCACACTTCCTTACTCAGGTAAGATACTTGTCTTTCCAACTTGCAGTCTTTTATTGTATATATTTCTTTGTCTGAGACCCTTCCTGGTTTCGAGGAATATACCTGTATGACCTGAAAAGCAAGAAGGGAGTTGAAGAATAGCTCACCAAATAGAAAAACTGGGGAGGCATTTATTCTCTGTCCCTGCTTGCTGACATTTGAGTCCTGCAGGACTTGGGGCAGGTGTCTTGAAGAAGCTCAAATTACTGTCTGAATGATACAGTAGACTGGATACTAAATAAAGCTGGCTCCTTTTACCACTGGCACCAGTCCTGCCACTCTATCTGAAACAACATAGCAAAGTATCTAGTGAAGCAGGTCAGATTTCTTTTCTCTTGGCCTGTTCCCTCCTTACTAGAGACCAGAAAATCAGGGAGGAATTTAAATACCAAAGATCTGACAATAAAATAAAAGCTTGAGTAAAAATGCATATGTTCTTTTTAAAATTGCAGCCATGGGTTGATCAAAGGCTGGCCTCAATGTAAAACCAAAATCACTGAGCCTGGATGAGCCTTCAGTGATTCCTTACTCCAGTGTGGTCCCAGCTGCTTTTCATATTCCACTCTGGCCTTTCCTGTCACTATCAGCAAGGATTGCTAGGATGTCAAAAAAGAGGTGAAGCCTACAGCATTGCAAAGCCTATCAAACCTCAGGCACATGGCACTGGGGTTTACGATGTGTGGCATGTTTCAGTCAGGGAGCTCAAAAACGCACAGAAAAAAAAGCCCCCACACTGAAAACTGAGTTAGAGAAAATGGAAAAATGATGTGAGGGTCTCTTATTCAATAATGTATCTGCAGTCTCTTTTTAAAAAGAGATGGGTGTGGACTGATTATTTTTATATACAAATGTGTATGAATCCAATTTTGTGAGATTGGTTTTGTCTTTTCCCCTTTAACATCTCAGAGAGAATGGATGCAAAAAGTGGTGAGAAGCTAAAGAAGCAAAATTTTAGAAGGGGAGCTGGGTAGAGAGTAGCTTGTGCACAGTGTTTTTTCCCGATTTTTATTTTCGTGTCATGTACCAAACAAAATGGGAGTTGAGATGAAAATTTGGTTTGAAGATGGATAATCAAAACTATGCATTCCCAGAAAGCACCAAAACAATATGTCCTCAAAATCAATCAACATGGTTCTGTTCTACATTTAGCTGTCCACAAACTGGCAATTCCTGGGGAAAAAAAAAAATAAAAAAAGCAGCTGGTTTTGTGATTCCATAAGGTTCCCAAAGCTGCTGGGTGAATTATCCAGCTGTCAGGTTCATGTTTGTGCTCCATCTGCATCAATATTTTGTGCTAGCATGGCACCTTGAGCACAGCACACAGGCATTTTCCCTCCCTGGTGCTCTTTCTCCCCAGTTTCCATGGGAGGCGACTAAGATGGATCAGAAGACAGCTAAGGCACGGCAACTGCCAGATCCCTGATGTGATTTGGTGTGCATCTAGACTGCAGTGTAAAAGATGTGACAGCAAGTTCCATACTTCAGTGCTTTTATTATCAGAAGCTGCAGATTTCAAATTACAGTGCTGAGCTGAACAATTACAATAATGAGGGAACGTAAATTTTGGTTGTAAACTAGCACTATAGCTCATGGTATCAAATTGAAGGAGAAGTATCTTTATGCTTTGAGATGGAAGGCAGCAGAAGTGGACTGGGATGTCTTCTGGACCCAAATGAGAAATAAGGGGAAGAAATATCTTCAGTTCCCAGTCGCACAGAGGGAAGAGCCCAGACATGCCTTTATTTTTCATCATGGGCAAATAATGTATGGGATCACTGAGCTTAAAGCATATAAGTCAAGTTATAACTCAAGCACTGTCACTCACTAAAGACCATCCTTATCAAAAATCCACACAAATACCCCTTCAGCTGTGAGCTGAGGATTTTTTAATACAAGCCCAGACTAAAGCTCAGCAGATCCTGACATATTTATACTCCCCACACAAATCTGATCTTTTTGTGTGGTCATCTGGTTGCCTTGTGCTGCTCCAGATTTATGTCACATGTATCTGCCTTCACCTTGATCTACACAAACTGGTGTGAATTAACTCAGCAATGAAGACATGTCTTTGGAGTTAAAAATTGTGGTGAGGAAAGATCAAACCAGGCTACAAAAAAATACTAGGAGCTAAAACTAACCATTGAGTATTAATTCCAGATGCTCCGAGGTAAAGGCTAAGGATTAAAAGAACTAATGGCAGTTATGCCTGTACATGCAGAAAACTGCTCCAAGAATGCAGCCAGAGCATGTCTGGCACAGTCTCCAAGGGTTTTTTGGGTTTTTTTAGATTCCCCGATGGGATCGCCTAGATCCACAATCTCAAGCTTCAACTTGGTAGTTAAGGCAAAAATATCTTATCAAATAGCTTGTAATTGATGACAAGAAAGGGAAACAGAAGTGTAAGTCATTTATTACATAAAAAAAAATAAAAATTAACTGCTACATCATGTTATTTTCCCATTTAAATTTTAGATTTTAGGCATCAGAGAGGAGTTACTGACAGGAACAGGAACAAGAGATTAGCAGATTTCATAAATGGTACTTGCTGTGTTTCCTTTGTTAATATTGGGTGAAATCCTGGTACTATGAAAGCTAATGAAAATTTTGCTGCTGACCTGAGTGGGGCCAAAAATTTGGTTCTAAAAACCTGGTGATCTGCTACTCTTTGATTCAATTATTTAATTTTTGTTGCTGTTTTTATATAAAACCTGTGTATTGTCATAGAGCTATCAAATAATATTTTTTTTATTTGTTCTGTAGTCCTGATCCTCATGTCCCATTTATCAATCTGCATGGTATATCTAATTCTAAAATAAATATTTTCTTTTAATTCCATGCTTTCAGACACTGAGATTGTGTCAGTGCACACATGGTGCAACTTGTCTTTTTAGTAGAATAGATGTTCCAGTAGGATCATCCATGATGATTCAGCTCATTGTTCTGCACTTTCTAAAATACAGCAGATATTTCAATTAAAATGTTGTAGCTAGGAAGCTTTGTGACCTCACTTCTGAGCAATTCATGTCAGATTTGTTTGACAGAACCAATTTAACATTGCATCCATTCTAGGGTGCATGGGAATGCAATTATGTGTCAAACTTTCTGAAATCTTCAGGGACCTCAGGGCAATCAGTACTAGACAGGCACTATACTGTTTTGTCCTCCAGATTTTTATCTAGACAGGCAAATCTAGCATTTTCTCAGTTCTCTCTGTCAATGAAATGCAGTTAAAATTTTTTGATGACAATTTTTTTGTATAGCTTACTGTTCAGAGAAAATCCGTTTGAAGACATTTGTCTCTGATAGTACAATCTAAAATGGTGCAAAATTTCTTGTTAAAAAGATATTTGAAGTAATTTTTACAGCTCCCACATATACAACTGAGTTATATCAGGGAATATGTTACATGTAGTATTAAAAGTGCTTTATCCTTTTCAAAAAATCTATCTGTTGGGTGTGAGAAAGTATTAGTATATATTTTAAGTGGAATCTAGATGTTTATTTCACTTGCCTGTTTGAAAAAATCACAAAACTGTTGTAGAAAATGGAATGGTTTTCCCTCCTTAAAACTCAATGGTCCTTCAGCCTCCAAAATTTCTTTAGCAACCGGATCTTTACTTTCACACATTCTCCCAATTAACATTTCACATACTTGTTGGAAACAGATTATTAATCTTTCTATAGTGGAAGTATAAATGTAATTTCTAAATATATTTAAATTTCCTATTTAATATACAAATACAAGAATTAATCATATGTTGAACGATTTTAAAACCAGGACCTCATAATTTCTCTTTTTTTGATTGGCACTTTACAGTATCTCTATGTCATTATGCTATACAAAAGCTCTATATCTGAAGCTGTATTTTGCTAGGCATTACCACTCTTCACCCTCAGTGATTTTATTCTCTAAACAGTTTGCCAAAGGGCTTCAAAACCAGAGAATGGAGACAGAGATTTCAAGCAACTTTTCTGGACATGAGTTGAATCCTGAAAGCTACAGAGCATATGGATAAGAACAAACTTTCCCTTTGCTTTAGCTGATTTCTGTTCCTACTCCTCTTGCAAGGGAATGTTTTACTAAGCTGGTATTGCAAATAATTAACATATTGGAATTGTAAATTGATTTTTTTTTTTTTAGTGATTAACTTCACATTTTTGTATTACTTTTGTTCAGAGAAAAGGATGCAGTATAATATAGTAGAGGGATGCTGAATGATTTAGGTATCACTTGTCCAAGCTTAATTAATCATTTGAAATATTAAAGGCATTTGTAACTGTTCTTTATGCATCTGAGTGTTATAGGTAGACGCCCTGTGGTTCCCTACTGGTCAAAGAACATTGAAATTGCAGGTAACAACAAGAAAATATTTTGTTGTTATTTGCAATCTTCAGTAGTTTTTAAGGCCATTACAACATGCAATCTTGCCTTTTGGTAAGTGAAAAAGGCACAGAAACATCTGTTATCTCAGGATATCCATTGAACCATCATTGGGTTGGTTTTTTCCCCCCCTTCATCCTGCTCTGGCCCTTTCAAGCGCTGCACATCAACAGGGATGCTCTGGTTTCAAAGAAGCTATACTAAGCAGTAGTGAAGGACAGCTTCACCTTATTCTCTATGCTTCCTTTCCCTTTCAGTTCGTTTTATTTCTTCTCTGAAGCCTTTCAAGAGATGAGAAGCCTACGTCTGACAGATGGATGCCTTTTTTTCCTTTAATCTTTTTTGAAAATTCCCCTTCCTAAGAAGTAAATTACAACACTTGTTTTGCATTCCTGGTTTTGAGCTACTGAGAACTAATGCAAGTGGTAAGAGGCCATCTTCTGCCTACACGCAATCAAAGTCAGCACAAATTCCTAAATTCAAATGTGGATTAGCATGTTGAGATCTATGCTTGCTCTCAGTGTAATCCATAAAATGTGTTGTTACCTTCAGTAAGTCTGTTCATTTTTAGGGAAAGCGGTTCGTTTCAGGGAGATGAGAATCTGGTCCTGAGTGTTTGACTGCTTCCTGTGAGCTGCAGTTTACAGGGAGGCGTGTTATATCACTTCTGCTTACACCAGAACCCGCGCAGCTCGCTGTGCTGACAAAGAAATGTCTCCACCTGCCATTTGAAATATGCTGATATTATGGACTGTTGCAAATCCACTCTGCAGTTCAGTGTGATTGGCAGCCACCGCTCGGAGGCTGCAGGAACAGAGATGAGAGAGGTCAAACGGAGTTAGCGGAAAGCTGGCACGCTCCCTCCTTGCTCAGGGCAGGAATCTCCTCCCTTCCCTGCGCTGGGAAGCGGGGAGCGCTACTGAGCAGTGAACAAACAGATGGAGCATGTTCTTAACCTCTGTGCTGCTCCACCAGGCTCATAAAAGATATTCACCCTCCCACTAAATGAGTAAATGAGAGGTTGATTGATGACTCAGAAATTTATTTATTCAAACTTCTATTTAGCTGCAGCTATACAACAGCTTTCTGAACTTACAGAAAATCAAACAATTCAATCCCCTGTAGGTTCAAAAGTGGAAGATGGCAACAGACAAGTTACAATATGCTTATTCCTTTTAAAAGTATTATAAGAGCTGCTTCAGGGTCAACATTTCCTTATTGGTGGAATCTACAGAGATTTCCCTCTGGAGTGATTTTTGCCTTTCTGTACTAGGACATGATGTGGCATGACGTGTCCAACTTGATGCATGTGTTTTACTTGACTTCTTACTTATTTTTCTTTTTGGAACAAGCAGACTTAGTTTACCCCAACAACTGTGTCTAAGTAGATTTGAGATTTGTATCCAGCTTAAAAGGGAACACGGTTCTGTTCAGGTGTTTATTGGGGAAATATGTATCAACTCACAAATATGTGTTTATCATAAATTGAGAACAGTACTTCCTGTTACTTTTGTTGTATTAACTGTGACATGGACCTTGATAGATCATTTTAGTTTAAATAAAAGCTTTGCTGTAAATATTGCTAAAACACAGCTGCTTAGATGTTATGCAGGGCTATGTCTTACACAGAATCTATAATAAACTCTTTGATGGAAAGTTGAGAGGTGTGCATGTGTTCGTGTGTGTGCATATATGATATGTTATCTGTTGCCAGTTCCAGCTAAAGTATCAGATGGCATTTACTACTTTATTTCCTGTCATATAAATGCCTTTTTTAGGTATTTGAGAAATAGGGATTATTTGAAAATTGCGTATGATTTGTATTTACTGAGATTTCTGATATGACTCACAATAGGATCCCGCATTTAAAAAAAAAAAAAAAAAAAGACAACAAAAATACTTGTGATTTTGTAGTCCTGATATGCATTTTAATATATGCAATTTGGAGTGGTGCATAGAAATTATTTGCAGTTTTTACAAAACAGCCCATCTACCTTTTCTCTGGAGGGAACCCTTTTTGCAGCTCTAGGAGGACCAAAAGGGTGCTTAGGGCTCTGTTCATTCTCTTTTGCTCAGTGTTTCCTTTCTGGCTAGTATGTCTCTGGGTGTTGGCTACTGTAATTTTGATTCAGCAGCATTATTACAGATGTGTACAAATCTATTAATTCTTCTTGCTTTCATGTGCCTTGACAGGAGTGAGGTCAGATGCCTCACTCTCTTGTAGAGTGAAGTCTGCACCACCATATTTCTCACAGACCTCCAAAATGAGGAAGGTCTTACAGACCTTCCTCACACAGATTTTTGTTGCTAGTTGGCCTGAGATAAGGCAATTCTGGTACTCTTCTGATTGCTGTGCAATCCCAGAATAAATCATTGTCAAATCGGTCAGTACCTCTGTAAATATTCTCCCCACCAATCTCTACATGCCAGCATGTGGGATCTCTGCAGGAAAGGATGTTTCTATTTTCTCTTATTTTCCAGCCACTGGAGAAAGTCACTGTGAATTTTTCCTCCTCTCCTCTATCCCTTTCTCTCTCCTAATAATTGATTTGCTTTGTTGGTTTGGAATGCAACTGCACCTTCCCACCAAGAAAAAGATCACAGCATTGAAACCTGAAATGTCTGAACATGGAAGTGTTTTGTGTAAAAGAGACGCTGGTTCAAGATTATTTATACCCATTAGTTCAATCAAATTCTCTTTCAACAGGCTAGGAGAGGATTCATGGGGTAGCTCATGTCACTATGGCACTAGTTCCATCATATCTGTCCCAAAAGCACACAGTTCACTGCAGGACACAAGAAATCAGTGCAGTACCTGTGGATGGCATTGCAGACTGATCTCCTTGAAACTAGATTGTTCCAGATTAGTACTGAATCAATGAAAAAAGTTACAGTCAAAATAATAGCTTAATTAGTTACTACATAGGTAACATTCACTCATGTTTTAATAACATTTGTAATAACATTACTTTCCAATTTGTTGCAGTACAGAAACTGTGGGTAAGCAGAAGATATTTTTTCTCCTCAGAGAAAAGACAGGTCAAAAAGTGATGTGTCATTTCAGTTTGATAGTGGAAACTTGATCCAACAAGCCAACAGGAGTTTTGTTATGGAATTTAGTGGCATGAGAGCTTCAGCATGTGGCAGACCAGTGCTTGGCCTGTCATCCTACGCGTGAAAGGTGAATGAAACACTGCGAATGAGAAGAGAAATCCAAGTGCCTAAGAATCTTTGGCTTCTCCTGGCATAAGTTAGTTGATTGCTCAATTAGGTCAATGTCTTCGTCATGCTATTACTAAGTATAGGTTGTTTTTAGGTTATGTGAACTAGCTGTTCTTTAATGGATTCTCACTAACAGCTGTGGCTGGAAAGCTGCCTGGTGGAAAAGGATTGGGCCTGCTGGTTGACAACTGGCTGGACACGAGCCAGCGTGTGCCCAGGTG